>NW_006159764.1:3512560-3551183 GCF_000334495.1 Tupaia belangeri chinensis
AAAGAGGAAAAAGAGAAAGAGAAAGGAAGAAAGCACCTGAAATAGGCAAGGTCAACCCAAAAATATCTTCCTCCCTGATTCTTCAGCCTGTTGGGACATAATTCACACATGCACATATGCTCAGCATGTTTTGCAAGGATTCAAACTGTCTTTGGCCATGTGGAATCTCGATTCCCTTGATCTGGTTATAGAGTCAGCCTCAAATGCTGAAAATTCGTGAAGGAAAAACACCGTGGAATGCAGACTTTTGTGAAGACAGTCTTAAACTAGGTTGTGAAACTTGGATTTATTTTATTGTATTTTTTGTAAAGATGTAGAAGGAAACTCATTTTTCCTTGAATGCCAACAATGTGCTATGTAATTTATTTAATAGGTAAAATTTATCCCATGTATCATTACTAACAAAATTGTGTGAAATGTTCTTTATGCCATTGTTTTGCATTTTTCCAAAACTTTTTAATAATCTGCTTAATGGCAAACAAGTGAATTTCTACTTCTACCTTCCATCTGTTGCATCAGATGTTACCCAGCTTCTGAATAATACCAGTATTCATTTTCAAGCATATGAATGTAAAAATGGCAAATAACATCTTAGCGTCATTAAAAAAGTTATTTGACTTCCTGGATTTCTGAAAGGGTCATGTTTCCATATGCGTTTCAGACGACCGCCTTGAAGGACAGCATTCACAATGGTGAGTTTTGAGGAAGAGAGAAAGTCAGGTCTAGGGAGACTCATTAAGGACATAGGCTTTAGCCCACAGGGAAATATTTAGTAAGGGAAGCAAGGGTGAAAGTGTACACAGGCACATACACAGAGAAAAACATGTACATACATGCACATAGCTAGAAGAGTGCCAAAAATAACCTGCTGTTTCAAAGTCCTTCTAAGAGTTGGTGTCATGTGGGTAACACTTGTTATTCTAAAATTGGATGAAACTACAGAGAACAGAGACTTCCCTCTAGTTAAGACCCTGAATTCAAATCAAATCAAGAACTTAATTTTGTACCTAGCATTTTAAAAACCATAGTCAGGTGACTAGCAGGTGGCTTGGTGGCTAAGGCACTGGATTCCCACATGGCCACCTGCAGTTCGAGTCCCAGTCCTGGTGGCTTGCTTTCCTATTTCTCTTACTTATTCTCTCTCTTTTTCATCTCTTTCTGATGAGCACGTGTGCCCTACAAAAAACTTCTTAAAGCAATAATAATAATAAATAAGAATAAATAATTTTAAAATTCCATTCAGCCCTCTATATTCATAGAATCTGCAGTTATGGAGGGCTAAATGCACTGTTCTTTTATAAAAGGGGCCAGAACTTTTCCAAATTGTGATATTCAAGTAAGTCCTAGAACCAATCTCCTGCAAATACCTAGACAACATGTACATTGCACAAGAAGTGATGGTTGTGACAGGAAGAATAATGGACTCCCAAGATGTTCAAAGTTTATCTTCAAACCTATGAATAGGTTATATGTCAACTTAGTAGGCAAAAGAGAGTTCACATATGGAATGAAGGTGAGAACATTGAGACAGGAAGAATATTCTGAATAATGGGAGAACTTTTTCAGGCTAATATTGGAAGAATCTGTGACAAGGAAAGAATGGTTGGAAAGATGCAACGTGGCTTATATTTGAGATGGAGAAAAGAGCCACAAGGCCAGGAAAGTGGTGACTTCAAGAAACTAAAAACATTAGCAAGGAAATGGATTTTTTTTCCTGGAGTCTCTAGAAAGGAACATGGTCCTGCTGACATCTTAATTTTAATGCAGTGAGACTCATGTTGGATTTTTGACCTATAGAACTGCCAGAGAGTACATTTTTATTTTTATGTCATTGATGTTGTGGTCATTTATTATAGAAGTAACAGAAAACTAATATAATAATTAAGGAATTCCAGTAATGCTGTGAGATCCAAAGCCACGTGTGAGAAAACTGAATTGGACAAAATTAAGAATGCAAGCTCTGGAAACCATTGTGGATCCAAATCCCAATGTACATAGCTGCTAGTTGTGGGCTTAGGTAAGACATGAACTTCTCTTTCTGTTGCTTTACCTGCAATATGTACAAAATGATAGTAATACTTTCCTTACAGGGTTATAATCGTGTATTGATATCTTATTAAACACATAAGAGAACTTGAAGTATTTATTCAATAAATACATGAAAGAATTTAAAACAGCAATGGAAAAGGTCAGTGAGAAACAGGAAACAGGCAATAATATTCTTACATACGACTATTTAGCTCAGATCTAGTCATGGCATAGTCAATAGCATTCTGGATTGCAGTTCTGAAAGCCATCTGGTCAACCAGGAGTGAATTCCTGCAGATCCGTGGGTGAATTCCTGCAACTATGGATTCGGATCTCTAATTTTCTGTGAAAAAAAGTCCAGGTACAAGCAGGTGCTCAAGATTTTGAAGAGCTGAAGCGTTGGAGACAGGAGATTGCAGTATGATAAAACCTTCTCAAAAGACTTTTTTCCTCTCTCTCTTTGTCTCACATACACTCACATGTGCTCTCTAGCAAAAAAGAAAAAAAATTGGCTGGTTGAACTTTCATGGTGATGAATTACTGCTAAAAGCAGCTCTGGCATTTAATGTTTAAAGAAAATAATTATTTCTTAAAATGCTGCTGATTTATTCATCTTTTTTATCAGACATTCCTAGGCACAGAAAAAACAGATAATTTATTTTCATAAAAATCAAATTAAAACTAAACCCAAAAACACAATACTAGTCTTTTAGCCCTACTGTCTTGCTCTGTGGTTTTTCTTTGTCTCTATTAGAGCATTAAGCAGTAGGGCTGAAAAACTAGTATTGTGTTTTTGGGTTTAGTTTTAATTTGATTTTTATGAAAAGAAATTATCTGTTTTTTCTGTGCCTAGGAGTGTCTGATAAAAAAGATGAATAAAATAATAAGAATTTTTTTCTCCACCAATCCACTTACATAAAGATACCTTAACTTAATTGAACAGGGGAACATTGATAAGGAGTCGAATTTGCATGAGATGTAGGTGGTCGAGAAGTCCTGTGCAATACTGGAGATATCTGGGAAGACCCAGGTTTCGATCCATGTAAGCCTGAACATGTCAGGTACATCTACATATTGCCCCATGATCCAGTGGACTGGAAGACTAAGTGGATGATTGTGGCATGCTGAAAACCTGTTGGAGGTTTCTCCACACCTCATCTTCCTTAATAGAACTAAATAAAATAAATTAAAGATAATTCTTCTTAAAAATCTGTCTTTAAGAACACTTGACACAGTCGGCCTTTCTAAGCAGTACTTTTAATTTGCAAAATCCCCTAATGAATGTTCAGTTTTGGGAAAATGTAATGAAGAAATAATAAAAGATAAATTTGATGAGAACCTCTATCTTTTCCTAGCACTAACTATAAAAAAGTTAATAAACTTTATGAGGAGAGTTCACTGATGCCCAGTCCCAATCTTTACCCTCAGTTGAAAGTAAATTTCATTCCTTTGTATTCTCACAGCACTTTGTCTCAGCATGTTTTTGTGACATTTATTTTGTACCTTCTAATAAAATGTTTGAATGTAAAAATTACACATCTTCAATTACAAAGGTACCTGAAGTTACAGAATGGGTACCCCCTGCAGACCTCAGGCAGGGCTATGTGCAAAGTGGTGCTTAATCTATTTATAATATAGAATTAAACTCCTTAGTGTAAAAAGGGTTTTGACAAAGCTCCAGAAAATCGTGTGAGCTATAGTCATCAAAGTGTCATCTGAGGAAACTTTGTTAGGCAGGGAGAAAAAAAAATCCTAAGTTTTCAGATAAATGAGTTTTGTTCAGTTTTGTTTCCTTTGGAAGACTACCATATTGTACATAATTAATATTTTTCTTCACAACAGGTAGAAGATTTGCTATTCTACTTGCATTTGATGTTAATGCCCTCACGTGAATTTTATTTAAATGTATATATACAAGCTTTTAAGGTAATTTTCTTTCACTGAGAATATCTTCTTCCTATAGAAAATAAAACCCTATTTTAAAATATATGTTCACAAAAGAAGGATTTTTTTAAGATCAACGATGTATTTGAATTTTCTTTATTAAATATGTGAAGTAATAGTCTAACATCTCTGAACTCTTATAACTCAAATGTGAAAGAAACATAAAAATAAGTGGATATGTTGTTAAGATTATTTAAACGTATTTTGTTTCTTTTTTGAGTCACGATAGTTGTGTATCAAGCATCTCTCTGAGAAAGAAGGTGTATGTTATAAGTAGGGTACCATTATTTTAAAATGCACATATTGCTATACTGCATATATACTACAGACAGTTCTCTGTCTCTAATTTGCTCACATAAATGCCAAAAGCTGTGTTTTTAAGAGATAGTGTTCTAATTAACCAAAATGAAACTAACATATTGAGCTCTGAGTGTGGATGCAAAGTGTCATGGCAACCAGCAGAAGAGAGCGTTCATTGTGTTTTGAGGTTGGTTAAAAACAAAACCACATTCAAAAGGAAAATAAGATGGTAAATTGTCATAAAAATATAAAATGTGAAAGCTTCCACTCATTTTTTCCTTCTGTCTGAATGCCATGATAAAAAAGTGGAACATTTTTCTTCATTCTAATTACCACAAATGATCAAAATGATATACAAGATCATGGTTTTTGCTTTATTTTTCAGAAGCAATGCTGTTACATGAAAGAGACTTACTACCAATCATTGAACAGCATTATTTTTTAATTTTATTGAAGTATGTATTAAATGGGTAGCTCATATTAAAAAGAATTATTGTCTTACTCATATATGATTGATAATATATAACACTATGATGCGAATAAAAAAGAACTTGTCAACGCCTTTTCCAGCTCAACATTGTGAATAAATTCATCAATTGATAAATAAGAAATAAAAGGAATATGTTTAAAAATATTTCTCATTTTAGTGGAACTTTCAATGGTAGTTCCTGAAGCAATTTTAAATAAAATATAACATCTTACATTTTAATGGATACATGAGTATTGTTTTATGAGTCCCTCAAGAATATGAGTGTAGAAATATAACACATTTATAAATACAAGTATGATGAAACTCCTATTTCTGGGGTAAGTTCTACTTTAATAATCCAAATAATACTACATATTTTCTGTCTCCTGGTCTTTTTAATAATAATTCTTTTTAACATGTAGCATTACTTTCTATGTCAATTATATATAAATATATTAAAGGTATATTATATTAATGTCAAATAATGTTCAATGAAAACAGTGTGCCATTTATTATTTCTCCTAAAATTATCTGTTACTGAAAGTTATAATTCAGATTTTTGCATGTGTGTACACATATGTATATATGCAGAATATATATTTACATAAGTATATATGTACATATAATTGAACATAATTGAACTACAATGTTCATTTATTTTCAGGTAAATATGCAATATTTTATCCTTTTCTATTATTACAAAAATTGAAAATATTGAAATAATGTCAAATTAATAAAGCTATTTCTTCTCTATACATATTAAAAATGTCATTTTTAAATATGTATAGGAGTCCTACCAGATAGGAATAATGCATTATTAGTCTCTATAAAAGATATAATAGTCTAATAAAAATATTTACATTGATATTCCAAAATGGTGTATTTAGTTAATAGCAATTAAAAGCAATGAAACAACAGTATCAAAATAAATAATTAAATAAAAATTTTCCATATAACATTTCATATTAATCAATTTGCACTTTGTATTATCTTTAAATGTTTAGTTTCTGGTGACAGATTACTCACTTGATTCCTAGCTCGTAACTTTTGACCCATGCAATGTAAGCCAAATACTTCATGATTTTAAGTCTGAGCCTTTTTATCCTCAAAGTGAAGATTAGAACCAGCTTCATAGGGGCACATACAGCATTTAGCATTGTGTTCATTTATTATAAGCTGACAAAAATGTTAGCTGTATTCATAAATTATATATATAATATAAAGATTCCATATAAAAGAGAATGTATAGGCTGATTCTAAAACAAATATTTAAAAGAAAATAAACAACCTTGATTAAATTCAATAATTTAATTTGTCTGAAGACCGAAGTGGCACCCATTTTATTTTATTAAGAACTTTTTTTTTTTTCAAGAATCAAAGATTTGGGTATAAATACAACCTTCCACTTATGAATGGCTCCATTATGTTGCCTTTACATTTTATAATGGTAAAAATTCGACACTAGGCCAGCACGTGGCATAGTGGTTAAGGCATTGGACTGTCATGTGGTTGACCGTAGTTTGAGACCCAGACCTGGTGGCTAGAAACTCATGTTCAGTGCTGTTCGTGTACATATCTAAAATCCTGACCTGAGAGGAGCTGAAGGAGAAGGGACTGCAGTGTGGCCATCCCCTCTAGGGGGTGATTTTTTTGCTTTTTGTCACTCTGTCTTTCCAGCAAGCACAGGTGCCCCATATCAAAAATCTCTCTCTCCAAAAAAAAAGTATGCAATACAGAATGTACAGAAAAAGAAGATAAGGTTTGTAACAATTGAATATTGATTATGAATATCTTCAAAATAAGTTTTGAACCTGCAGGGTTTTTTATTTTTTCCTATCTATAAGGACAAAAATCAGATACAATTGACTCAACATTTTAGAGTGAGAGCATTAAAGTTACAGTGGTGTCTACACATTTCAAAAATAGTCAATGCAATGTGTGTGAAGCAGCATTAATTAAGGCAATATTTGATACACAGGGAAATAATAGATCCCTGTCAGCAGTCTGCATGACACTATGGTTTAGAATATAGGGTTTTGATTAAAACTTTAAAAAGTGAACAATATTCAGTTTTCATTATAAAATCAACTAATATCAGAAGATGAAACGGTAACATACCATACTCTTTTTTATTCTTTCCCTTGATACAGTATCTGAACATTTATATCAGTGCTTTTGTGAGAAATAAACTAATTAAAAAATGAAACTGTCAGAGGGCATGTGTACTTGCCAGAGGAAGACAGTGAGGCAGACAAAGAAGAGAAAGCAGCCCCCATGGGGAATGGTCATGCTTCCAATCTCATCTCTATTTTTCTATCCTGTTGGGTTTGAGGGCATGCATGCACATGTGCCTAGTGTGTTTCTCAAGCCACCAAATACAGAACTGGAACCACAGGGTTGAGCATGTGGGATTCATCTGCTTTAATCACCAAACCCTGCAGTTGGCCCAAGAATAAACCAATTTTAAAATAATTTAATAATTTATTTCAAAACATAGCTCAAGCCAGAGTTGATCAACCAGGAGCGATTTTTTTTTTCTTTGTAACAAGATTATTGCTTTATTGCTTCTGACAAATATCATACATATGCTGAATTGTTTGATAGGCTTCTCTTTTGGCATTTATGATGTCACCAATGATGCCGTCTAATCTAGAGATTCCTTCCCTCATCATCCAATTCAGTTTTTATCTTTTTACTATATAAAAAATTTCTGGAGAAGATTAATGATTTCTATTCATTTAAACATTTTGTTTTTCACTAAGAAATTTGTTTTTTACTTAATTCCAAATGTTATTGGCAATATCCAGTAGGTCACTTCTGTCATAAAACATCAACTAACATGAGGCATGTTTCATCACTGTGTTCAATTTTCTCTTTTTTTTCAGTTTAAAAAACTTTCAAATCTCTATTTGAAATTGAGGGTCAGCAGGTGGCATGATGGTTAAAGTAGTGGATCCCACATGGGTTTCTCTCGATTCAAGTCTTGGACTTGCGGGCTTGAGAAAAACACACTGGGCACATGTAAGTGCATACCCCAAATTCCTCAAGTAGAATGGAGGAGAAAGTATTACAGTGTGGCCATCTTTTCCAGGGGTTAATTTCTCATTTTCCCTCTTTCTGTATCTCTCTGTCTCTCCCTGCCTCTCTCCAGCAAGTGCATGTGCCTTATGGCAGAATACTAAACACAAATGAGCAAACAAGATTCTAAACCACAGTCATTTCACATCAATTTATGCGCTCTCATTTTGAGCTTTAAATTTCACTAATGCCCTGTCTCCTTTCGTTCATGGAATACTTAATGTATATCAAATGCATTTGTTTCCTTGGCCAAATAACAAATATATTATCTCTTAATTATTATAATATTAAATATTTCTTTATAATTATTCTCTTTAAAACCAGAATAAGGGCATGTATTTTACAGTAAAATATTACTAACATTCATACTTCAACCATTCTTAATTTTTAAACAATTGCTCATTTAATTTCATTTGTGATTATTATTATTATTATTTTAAATTTGTTATAGGGCATATGAGCTCACCAGAGAGAGATGGAGGAGGAGTAAAAAGCAAGCCACCAGGTCTGGGACTTGAACTGCACTTAGCCATGTGAGAGCCCAGTGTCCCAACCACCATACCACCTGCTGATCCCACATCCATTTCTTGAAAGTATGTTTACTGATACTCAAACACATACCCTTTTTTCCTAGCTGATAGCGAAGTCTTTGCTCATTTTTAGAGCAAGAATGTTTATAAAATTGCTTTCTTTCAAAAGACCTATGGTGCCCCATGGTTATGTCATTGATGATAAGCATCTTGGGGGGAAAAGATCAAACGGAGTGCTTTCAAAAATTGCAACCCGACGGTGTGGTGATTAGGTGGCTAGATCCCACATAGATGACTTTATGGTTGAGAAGCCACCAGACCAGGTGGCTTGAAAAACATGTTGGGCAAGTGTGCATGTACACCTAAAATCCCAAGAGGAAAACGGATGAGATGGGATTACTGAGCCATGCCCCCAGGGGATGCTTTCTCACTTTCTCTCTACGTATCTCTCTCTTTCTCTCCCTTTTCCCTCTCTCTTTCTCTGGTAAGCACAAGCACCCTATAGCAAATTTTAAAACAATGAAAATTGCAATAGAAAGTAGAAAAATTTCAACATAGATAGAAGTGTTTAGGATTTTCAGGTATTGGAACCAGCAGATGACATAATGGTCACATCGCTGGACTCCCACATGGGTAACCATAGTTCAAGTTCTGAACCTGGCGGCTGGCAAATTATGCCAGGCACTTATGTGTGCAAGCCCAAAACCCTGAGAGGAAAATAGAGGAGAAGGGATTGCAGTGTGTTCATCTCCCCTCGGGAGGCATTTCTCACTTTCTGTCTCTTTGTCTCTCTGACAAGAGTACATGCCTTATAGCCAAAAACATTTCTCTCTCTAAAAAAAAAAAAAAAAAAAGAAAAAAAGAAAGAAAAAGAAAGAATTTCCAGATTTTTAGAAGAAAATTTTACTTTTCATGGGAGCATGGAGACTAGGAAGCAAGATCTCATAAAGGAGGGGGCAAAAAAAAAATAACACTTCAAAATGGAAACTAGCCTCCAGAATACAATTTTGTTTCCTAAGCATGTAATGTATCCCCACAGTTGCTGAATTGAAAACATGAGGTGGATTGATACAGACATTCTCTGAGGTGCAACACTAAACAGAAGATCGCTTTTGTTACCAAAGACTGGGCTATTGTCCAATTCTTGGGGCCAGCAATTATTATTGCTACTAGTGCTGCTCTCACTATTATTGTTCCTACTAGCTAGAACTTTCAGAGACTTAACTTTTTTCCAGGAATTCACTATTATCTCATTATTTGTTGTATAACTTACTGAATTCTCATAATAGCTTTATATGATATTATGATGTGACTACCAACTTGTTCAATATCGAGATCTTGCAGGTTGACTTCCTACAAAACACAGTAGAAACTATTACTCAGTGTTAAAAATTCAATTGTTATAGAGTTCTGAGTTGGCAAACCAGCAGTCATTCCTCTTATTATGTAATGTTTTTCTCCTCTTGGGATTTTGGGCTTGCACGTACTCTCACCTAATTTGAGATATTCAAGTCACCAGATCCAGGCTTGAACCATGGTCATCCCTGTGGAAATCCAGCTCCTTAACCACCTCACCACCTGACTGGGCCCTGCAAATTTGTTTATGTATCCTTGATAATGACAGAAAAAGAGGTTCTAAGGATGTGAAGCAACAGGAATGCTTATTCATTGCTGGTGGGACTGCAAAATAGTACAGTCATTCCAATAGGAATTGGGACTCTCCCTCTCCAATAAAGGGTAAATATAGTACTTCAAAGTAAGATATTTTCAGAGAGGGAGACCATATTTCCACAACTTTTATTACAGTGATCTTTATATGCGTTTTATTTTAAAATTATCGGTGTTAATCTCTATCTGTGCCCAATTTACAATTTGAGCATTATTATGTATACATACATCTAGGAAAAACAGTATGTATATAGGGTTCAGTGTGCAACCATTGAGCGTCTTGGAACATCTCCCCTTGAATAAGGGGGAGGAGCTATTGTACTCTAATCACGTGATATCTGCTTAAAGGATCTGAAAACTTATGTCCACACAAAACCTGTACATAAATCTTTGTAGCAGCTTTATCTAGAATTGCTACACGTTGGAAGCAACTAGCCCGTCTTTCAGAAGGTGTACGAATAAATAAACTGTGGTATAGCCAGATGATGGAAGATGAGTTGGCACAAAATGAAATGAGCTATCAAACCATGAAATGCAAGGAGGAATCTGAAGCACATATCTCAAAGTAGAAACATTCAGTCTAAAAAGACTGTATATTACAGGATTCCAACTACATGGCATTCTTTAAAAAATATATATAGTTTTGCCATGAGGCACTTATATTTGCCAGAGAGACAGAGAGACAGTGAGAGGGAAAGTGAGAAATCACAACCCCAGGGGGAATGGCCACACTGCAATCCCTTCTAGTCCATTCTACTGGGATTTTGAGAGAACAAACATGCATACCTATTGTTTTAAACTACCAGGTCCAAGACTTGAACCATAGTCTACCGTGTAAGGGTCTTTGAAGCCAAATAATAATAATAATAATAATAATAATAATAATACTCTGTATAAAACTATTATGATGGATACATTTCATTTTATATTTACCACCTATAGAAAATATATCAAGGACCAGCAAGTGGTGCGGTTCTTAAGGCACTAGATCCCACATGACCAGCTTTGATTCGAGTCCCAAAACTGATGACTTGAAAAACATACCAAACACATATGTGTGCACACCCAAAATCCTGAGAGTAGAATGGAGGAGAAAAGATTACAACATAGCCATTCCCTCAGGGAGTGATTTCTTGGTTTTCCTCTTTCTCTGTCTTTTCCTCTCTCTGGTGAGTGCACATGCCCTACAACAACAATAACAACCTTTCTGTTCTGAAATTTTGAAGTCTTTTAAAAATATAACAAAACATGACATTTTATGAAAGCATAATTTTATAGACTGAGACTCATACCCATCCTAAACAGTATTTTCTGTAATTCTATACTATAGAAGAATGTTTAATGTGGCTTTATCAGTGAAAATGTTAAAAGTCAGAGATATTTTGTGTTTTGTATTTTTAAGTTATTTCAGGTGGGAAGATTCCAACTTGGGTCTCGTTAAAGTTTTCATAGAAAAAATATAAAATGAGTCTTTTAAGATTTAAAAGCATTGATTTACCAATGTTCTTTTACTGTGTACTAGGTTAAAATATTCCCCATTGTCATCTCCCACACAAGTCTTGCCCATATTTTTCATGTGTCGAGTTGCTTTTCTGTGTAGATATGTCCTGTTTATTAATAAGCCAAGATTGTATTTTTCAAAAATTTCATTTCTATATTTTTAAAGGCATATAGTCATTTGTTAATTGTGTAATTATGGCAGAAAGTGTGTTGGAAATAAGAAAAAATATGATCTGTGAAAGGAAAGAGGAAAGGAAAGAGAAGAAGGAGAATGAGAAGAATTTATTATTGACAGAGATGGTGTTCTAAACAAAATTGATTAAAGGAAGGGGAAGAAGGGTTACAAGGAGAAAGACAGAGAAGGAGAAAGAAGAAAAAAGAATTGCAAAAGATGGAAAGCAATACAGAGATGCTTCTAAAGACATTGAAGATGTCAGTATAATTTAAAATATTAAAATTTGAGATGCTAAAGTATTTTTTAATTTCATAATATTTTGTGCTAAAAGGTTAGACTCTTCTAAATAAAAGCATTTAAAGTAGAAAAATATAGTTCCTTTTTAATTTGAAAAGCATCTTATTTTCATGAAAATAAATTTAACCCAACTTTTTAATACCTAAAATTGGTTCTTGACTATGTTGTAAAATGGATACTTTGATTTCATTTTTATATATTTTTCTTTGACTTTTTAACTACCTTTTTAGAAACATTTTTGAGTTTACATGAAAATAAATAGACTATACAGAGTTCCCTTTCTCCCTCTCACCCTTCCATCAACTCTATTTTTCCTGTTACTAACACCTTGCATTAGGTGGTGGTAAATTTATTGTAATTGATGATTAATATGGGTATATTTATTATCACCTGAAGTCCATCACTTACAGTAGGGTTTTTGTTTGTTTATTTGTTCTGTGCATGCTATAGGTTTTGACAAATATACAATAACATGCATCTTCCATACATTCTAAGACAGAATAGTTTTACTGTACCAAAAATATCTGTATCGCCTATTCTTCTCTCCCTTCCCTGGACCCCCTCAACCACTGATCTTTGTACTGTCTCGATAGTTTTGTCTTTTCCATAATGTCTACAGTTTTTTTAGCTTTGTAAGTAACTGCCAGATTATCTTCCAAGTAATTATACTTTTTTTTTTTCTGAGACATTTTTGCTTTGGGTGTGTGCACTAACCAGAGAGACAGAAAGTGAGAAATCGCCCCCCCAAATGGGATGGCCATGCTGCAGTCCCTACTTCATCATTCTCCTTTAGGGATTCTGGGCATGCACACATATGCACTCTGCATGAGTTTCAAGCTACCAGATCCGGTATTCAAACCATAGTCAACCATGTGGGAATCTAGCATTTTAACCACTATACCACCTGCCATACTAATAATTACACACGTAAAAATTCACTGTTATATCTTCTTTTTTCTTAATATTTTTAAAGAATCATTTTATTTAACTTTATTTACTTATCCATTTATTTTAATTTGACCAGAGTGGGACAGAGCAGGAGAGAGAGAGAGAGAGAAAGTGAGAAAGCAAGTCGCCAGGTCCAGGGCTCAAGCCATGGTCGGTCATGTGAGAGTCCAATGCGCTTAACCAGCATGTCACCTGCTGGCCTCTCTTAACATTTTCTTGACCAAATTTTTATCACTCCTTTTCTCATTAATTGTATTCAGACATATATATTATTTACAAAGAGAAGATAATACTTTTATACTCTTACATTCCACTTTTCTCTACCACAGTGGTCTGAATTCTTGACACTTCTCTGCTATTTTTCTCATTGTAGTGTGAGACTTTATAGCAGTTTAATCTCCCCTACCACATTTCGTTCCCACTGAACCCAGTTCAAAATTTATAGGTATTTTAGTATTGACTGTAACTCTCTCTAAAATATTTCTCCTTTGACTTAAAAATTCTGCCTAGAAATCACACTATACTCCATAGAGTGTGTCCTTAAATATTTATCTCTACATACAAGTATATATAGTTGGACATCGATGAAAATTTGCTCACCCATCCATTTCTCCCATCTCTCAATGTGGTATGTTTTTGAGTTTGTACATATTCTTAGATATCTTCCTTTCATCCTGAATGATAATGTGGGTGAACGGATAATTCCGTTGTGTTCAAACACCAATGTTAGATATCTGAAGTCCAATGCAATTTGGATTTATTCTTTATGCTTGGAAACTTGTAATGTTTTTATCTTTTTATTTATCATTCAGCAATTATACCAGAATTTGTCTTTTTGGGTGTTTTCTCATTAATTGTTCCTGAATGATGATGAAAACTTTCAATCTGTAGACTCAGATATTTGCTATCAAGTTGAAATTTTCTTCTATAAAGTGTTTAATCATTGCCTTTCCCTGATCTGTTACATATTCTCTTTTCAGATCTGTCTTTCAAAGTTTTTTTTAAATTGTTTCCTTCAAATTTCATCTCTTTAATGTTCTGCTTTGTGCTTTGAGATTTTCTTGCCTTTGATTTTCCATGCTATTAATTCAAAACTCAGAAGTGAACTACCAACTGTCTATTTTATCTGCTTAATTTTTAGTTTAAAAAGCACATAGACAACCTCCAGGAAGTACTGTTTTGTTACAGAAGGTTCTCTTTATGGGTGTATGTATGTATGCAATCATCTTTCATCTCTCTTCTAACTGCTGCATTTTATTTAGCATGTATTACAACTGCAAACTACCAAAGCATTCCTCTCTGATCGTTTCAGTCCTTGAATTAGCCCTGCATTTTTTTTGAGCTCTTTGTATAATCTCTAGTCCAATGGCCTGATATTTATGTGAGTTAGATTCCTGAGGTCAGTGGGTGAAATGAGAATGAATCTCTTACCGTATCCAGTGTTGACTGGAAATACAGGAAACTCCTCTTCTTGCTGGTCTCCCTTCACTATTCTAGCCTCAAAAATAGAGAAAATTTAGCCTAGTATTTCAACTCTTTCCTGGCCTTTTAGATATCTGAATGCACTCACTCACACACTTCATACATGCATGGACTTGATAGTAAGTTCTGTCCCCTAAGATCCTGGAGAGGGTGCCAATTCTTCCTTAGAATTCTTCCAACCTATTGCTCTTCTTGGCTCAGTCCAATTTCATGTATGTCAGCAACGTGAGGAAGGGAGGAAGGCCATCAGAAGAGCCAAATGGCACAGATATTATTATCACTTACTTGTTTCACTAATTGCCTGACTCAGAAGAGGCTGGAGTTGGAACTGAAAGGAGCATTTCAAAGACAATGGGCATGGACACACGGACCTGGAAGATGTACCTGTTCCTCTGGCTGGTATGTGCTCTGGGTAGATTGGGTAGAAAGTGTCAATTTACAGGAGTAATTATAGATAAGTATTCAATCTGTATCCATGAAATATTATTCTTTGCTTTTTATGAGATAACATGTGTTCAGCGTAAAATGCAGGAAAGAAGAATTGTATTATGCACTACAGTAAACCCTGCATTTCTGAAAATGTGCATTTTCATTTTATAAGAAGTACATGACCACTTTGTACTCCATAAACATATACAGCTATAATTTGTAAATATATATCACAAATAAAAAAGAAAGAAAAACAATAAGCTATCTTTTAAAAAATCTTTTTTTATTCCCAAGTCCACAGCTAATCATTTCAGTGCCTGCCTTCTTTGTTCATGAACACACCACCCCATTCCAGCTGAATACCACTTCTTTTTAGTAATAAGAATGTATCATACACTGACACCTGTGAGATTTTCTTTCTTGTTTGCTTTGAATACACAGGTCAGACTAAATTTTTTTTTCCAGCAAACTTAATAAAATTTAAACTTCATTTATGAATGTTTTATTCTTATACTAATTTATATGAATTTGTGCATATATATATGTATACATATATTGTATTTATATGTATGTATAGGTTAGTGTGAAAGTCATTGCAGATTTGCACTGTTGAAATTTGCTGTTTGATATTGGATACGTTCTTAAATGAATGTGTTTGTATTATACATGACTTTAATGCACATTTCTTGCTTTGTTTTTATACCAATGACTTACTACATGCTATTGATTTTTTATGTATTTTAGACTATGGAAATGATGTTAGACAAAATGCAAATTGAGCAATTTTCTGATTCAAGTTCAAAATGGGTCATAAAGCAATGGAGACTTGCAACATCAGCAATGCATTTGGCCCAGAAAATGCTAACAAACACACAATGCAGCAGTGGGTCAAGAAGTTTAGCAAAGGAGAGAAGAATGAGCCTTGAGGATGAGAAGCAGAGTGGTCATCAGAAGCTGACAACAACCAATTGAGAGCAAGCTCCTTCCTCCAGTCCTTCAGCCTGTCAGAATTTTGTCCTTCCACACACGCGCACACTGGCATGTTTCAGAGGGATTCCAGTTGTGGTTGCTATGTGGCATCTGGCTTCTCTCGAGCAGTGTTATGCCTGTACAGTGGAGCCAGGCTGTAAATTCCTACTTTAATATAGGAAGTAAATACACCTCTCCACTCCTCCTGAGCCTGACGACTGACATTTACATGCATTAGTGAAAAACTCTGATGGTCAGACTGACTGATTCCATGTTTGTGAGAATCTCCTTTGCTCTTGTTTTTTCAAACATGCTGCTGGCTACACAAGTTTTACATTTTTTGAGTACCTATGTTGCTATTGGCACATGTAAGGATGTTTGGCAAAGCTACAAATGTGTTTTTAATTTGTATCATTTTTTCAGTACAAATTTGTATTAGTAAGTCTGTGACTACTATGGAAGAAAAATAGAATAATTGCTACCAATATTGCTAAAGAAGCTTACCCTGAAGAATTAGAAAAGCCTATATAAAACTGTTTTTTTATATGCACTTATTTTTTAGTGTCCTGATATGAAAAAATGCTATGTCTACTGTTACGAAATCAAATTCAACAGACATCTCCTTTTTAAGTTAAGACTATTCATATTGATATTGTTAAGTGACTATTTATGAGCACATAGCAAACTGCAATAAGAGAGTAAAGCCTGGAATTACAATTAAATATGCTAATTAAAATACAGTAAATAGTGTAAAAATAAGATGACTAAAGTATAAAGTATTATGATAATGGAATTTAGATATTATACCACTAAGGAAAAGATAATGAATGTATTTAGAGTGTAAGATTTTTTAAAACCTACTTAGTCATTGATTTTTAGAGATAAATTCTCAATATCATGAGAGCTAGATAATAATGTAAGTTAAATATACTTAATGAGATTAAGCAATGTTTAATTACAGAACATTTATGGAGTATACCTAACCCTGTGTTAGGCACTGTCAAGACAAAAAATATAAATGTATAAAGGAATATGAGCTTTCAGAAGCTCATGTAACAGTTGCAAAATCACAATTACACATAAGCATACCTAGAGTAGCTTGAATATAAGAAAACATTAATTTGATTAAATGATCCAAACACTGACAAAAGAACACTGTGTAGCTGAGGCTGGCTGTCATGTAAGTCATGGCTCTGCTCATTACTGGCTGTCTGATTACGTAAGTTTCTTCTTTGAAACAGCAAGATAAATGGTGAGAGGAAGAATGTAAGCTCAAGGAAGCAGTATGGTCGGGGGAAGAGATTTTAATATAAATGATAGTTGAATTTCTTACTAGCAATGGAGAAGGTACCTGCCCAAATGAGAAAAGGTGCAGAAGAGATAGTAACAGATGATATCCAAGAGACCAGGTGGCAAAAATAATAGGTGTCTTGATTTCTTTTCTAATGTATGGGGAGCAAAGGTAAAACCTAAGAAATAAATTTGCTAATACTCCATAGATGAAAGAAAAAAAAAAAAAACAGCAAGATAAAGACACCTAGGTCTTAAGGTTCTTTTGCGAAGTATACAACACTAGCTATGAAAGATTATGGTTGTGTGTGTTTATCGATATTTAGACTCAAACCAAATGAGTGATTATTATTATTTTACAAAGACAGTTTTTTAATTATTAAATGAGATTTTTGCTACTAGAAATGTATGCTTGCCAGAGAGACAGAGAAAGTGAGACAGAAAGCAAGAAATCACCTGCTGAGGTGATGCCCATGCTGCAATCTCTTCTCCACTCTTGGGTATGCATGCACAAGTACCCAGCACATGCACACAGTACGAGTTTTAAGCCACCGTGTTGGGGACTTGAACTGTGATCCACTATGTGGGATATTACTCCATAAGTAATCTTTTAAGATCAATATTTTTTTAATTGCTGTCACTCAAAAACTGGCTTAGAAAAATCTGTCAATATAACTGGAAGCTCAGTATTTCTTTTCTTCTTTTTATTCTTTAAAGAGGTTTTTCCCTTAAAATGCACACACTTGCCAGACAGAGACAGAGACAGAGACAACAAGGAGGAAAGTATGAAATCACCCCCCCAGGGGGGTTGGCTATGCTTCAATCCTTTCTCCATTCTCCTCCTGGGGATCTTGGGCACTCACACGCACATGTGCTCGGTGTGATTTTGAAGCCATATGGGTCTGGGGACTTGAACCAGTATGCCATCTGCTGACCCCAAAAACTCAATATTTCTCCAAAATTTCATCCTGAAATTAAGACTAATCGGTCAACTCTTACTGCAAAAGGGAAAAAAAAGCCCGAGTTCAATCTTGATACAATGAACTAGAATTGGATTAAACATCACATCTTGAAGAAGTTTTGAATTGCTCTTTTGGATTATGACTTCAATGTGATTACATCTTCCATTTTAAGTGAATTTTATTAAATTTTGGGCTATCTTGATGATCCTTTGTCAATTTCATTGGTCCAGGAAATAGATCTACTGATCTTTATTTCCTGAAGATTGACAGCAAGTACACATATAGTTGCATAAGCAAACTAATTTAAATATTAAACTTTTTTCTCTTAAAGGAAGCTCTTCACTTTTGACTTTAAATCTGTCAATCACTTTTGAAATAGATTTTACTAATTAAGGAACATGTTTCAACACACTCTATATTTTACCATCTGCTGTTGGATTGTAGAAGAGAAGATTCAAAATAAAGTATATTATACTTAGTAAGACAATTGTAGCTGAATACTTGGTCATTCATATGGATACATTCCAGCGATATTTTTATAGTTAAGTATGGTCACAGGACTAAGGCCTTGCTAACAGAATGAAGGATATTACAGCTGACACTTCAGATTTGGGTCTTATAACATTGTATATTCTTTCCTCCTTTACACAGAAAAGTGAATACAATTTGGAACCATGCAAAGTCAACATTTTAGGAGAGCTTGGAACAATCGGAAGAAAAAACAACCTTTTCAGAATGACCACGTAGAACGAAGCCATTCACCAGCCAGGACTACCACCATAATTTGGTACATAATATTGATAAATCAATAAACAGTTAACTTTCTTAAGCCGCTGTAGTTTATAACCTCTTTTGACTCAGGTTAGCTTTCACCTTAACTATTACCTTAGGCTTGCACTTACTGCACTTACTTGGAAGAAAATTAAGATTTTAAATTTCTGAGTACTTTCTTCACATGTCCTGCATCCCTATAACAGCTTCCGAAGTAACCTCAAAGAGAGGGTATCATCGCAAGAGGGGCCAGGTCGTGGTAAGTAGTATCACAATTGTGCCCACTGGTTAGAAGTTCTCGGTGCACATCCTGAGACGTCCCTATGCATGCCAAGTGTGTATATGTACCCCTACTTAGGCTGACTGAGGCTGGGGTGGATCATTGTGTGGGGACCTTATTGGGGTCCTTCTCTGTCCTTCTCTCTCTCTCATGGGGTCAATAAATAAATGCTTAAGGGAATGAAAGACACTCAATTTTATCTTGCAAGGTAATACACTCAGCCTCAGTTAATAATTAAATGAAATTTGTTTACATAAATATAAATTATTGCACCTCATTTCATTATGTTTATTATAAGAATAATTTTCTTCCCATACCTAGTGATTCTCTACTTATAGATTCAATTAAAGACATGTTAATAAAAATCTTTATAAACAGGATAATTTCCCTTTCTAATCCACTGTTTTAATTAATATGTTGCCATAAAATCATGCCTATTTGTAGTATCTTTGGATATAAAATATGCTTACATATTATGACACTCTAGTTAAGATCACAATTTGAACAGAAAGGTATGGCAGTCCACTAAATAATGGACCCCCAAATATATTTATGACCTAATTTCTACAATCCGTGAATGTTACCTTCTATGACAAGCAAAGACTTTCTACATAGGATTAAATTTAAGACCTTCATGGACCTTATCTGAAATAACATGTATCTTTACACAGAGAAAGAAATGAAGATTTGGCACACAGAAGAAAAAAAAAAGTCAATATAGGCACAGAGGCATAATTAGTGTTACACAGCCCCAGCAAAGAGTGCTGGCAAATACTGTGAGTTCAGAGAGGCAATGAACGAGCTTTCCCCAGCGCCTCTGGAGAGAGCGTGGCCCTGAAGACATCTTAATCTCAGCAGAGTGAAACTCATTCCAGATGTTGGCCTCCAACTATAGTATAGTATATACATAATACCTTTATACATTTATATTTTATGTATGTTATACTATATATTTAATAAAAGTACAAATTAAATACTAATTGTAATATGAATTTGGAGATAAAATACTTGCAAATGCAGATCTGTTAGCATTAATTTTTAGATATGGTATACGTGGATGTCCAGAATTATCTCATAATTTGTAATGTCCTTCATATTAGGAATGCTGAATAGGTGGCACGGTGGTTAAGGCAACTGGATTCCACAGGATCAACTGCATGATTCAAGTCCCAGCTTGAACCCAGTAGCTTGAAAACTACTCTAGCTGCATGTATATGAGCACCCAAAATCCCAAAAAGAGGGAGAAATGGAGAAGGGATTGCAGCATGACCATTCCCCATGGGAGGAGCCTTCCTTTCTTTCTACCTCTCCTTGGCAAGTGCACAAGCACTTAGACAAAATAATAATAATAATAATAATAATAATAATAATAATAATAATAGAGTGCTAATTAGTTATTATAACTTTTTTTTTGCAGACCTAAAATAAAACAATGGTAAGATACTGAGAATTCTCTGGATATTTGCTATTAGAATGCAAGACAAGTAAAACCTGGAGGAGTTACGGACTCGGAATCAATTAGTTCAATATAATAAGTATATTACTTAATAAAATTTAGGAAAGTTGAAACGATTTGCCTCTTTACATAAACCATGTTGAATAAGGCACTGGTTAACCGAATTTATTAGATGCTGAAAGAAAGATTGATTAGTTTGATTTCCAAGTCAGCAGATTCACCCTCTCAGTCCTACTTCAACACTGAAATTAATGGTGCCCATTAGTAAATTGTATTTGAATAAAATGTTGCAGCCCAGTTTTTATTTATCAGGGAAGTTTGTAAATAAAATACATTTCTCCACATGAAATCCCCTTTATGGCCGTGCATATCTTAAGCAATAACTTTGTTAATGTTAGAAATATACAAATTTTTTTCTGCAAGGCACTACCCAGAGGTAGAAGAAATAGAATAATTACAGAATCAGTATTATAAAATAAATCCTATAACCCTTTGGATGTTATGAAACAGATACACAAATGATACTAACAAGTAACATTGAATAAGTACTGTTGTGCAAATGCTACAGTTAAACTGTTATAAATGGGAGAATAACACATTGCTGGCAGGTGGCATGCTGGTTAAGGGCACTGGACCCCATATGACCAACTACAGTTTGAGCACCAGACCTGGTGGCTTGCTTTCTCTCTCTTTCTTTATCTGTCTTTCTCTCACTCTTGCTCTATCCCTCTCTGGTCAAATTAAAAATAAATAAATAAAGTGAAATAAAATAATTCTTAATTTTTTTTTATTAAATAAATAGGAGAACAACAGCCAGAGTTGCACAGAGACTTGGAGCAGTTTCAAGTAACTAGCACTAAGTAGGAGGTATACAAATTGTTAAGAGGATAAAGAGAGCATATCTAGATAAAGACCTGAGAAGTAAGATAAAGAAAGAAATTTTTTTTCTAAAACAGAAGAAGATTTTTTCTTTACATATCAAAAAGGGGAGACACAAAAAAAGAAAAGATAATCTGATTTTAATGAAATGTGTGTAAAACTGGAAGCCAGAAATTGAAGAAATAATAAAAGTGTAGAAATAGACACTTATTTTAACTCAGTGATTCTTATTTTAAGACAAGAATAGAAAAGAGAAGAGAAGAAAGAGCAAAGAGTCCAGTCTCTGAGAGAGTGCATTTATATTGGAGTCGATCAGTCATGATACAATTTAGAATCTCTCCAGATGTTCCTGATGTTCAGTCTGATTTCAAAACAACTTCCCAAAGGTGATTTGAGAAAAAGAATTTTAAATCAGCAATTTTGTACTCAGCAAAGCTTCATATCCTATGAGGATTGAAGAAAGATATCTGTGGAAATACAAGACTTCAAGGAATATTTTACTAGTGCTATATATGCAAGCTTTTATTAGAAAGTAATGTAGCTATACAATACATTCCACCTACTTCTTTTAACAGGGAGAATTGAAGGATGGGGAATGGGTGAGCAGGGAGTGTTGCCTAGATGTATAAAGGAGGTAATGATAGAAATAAGGAAAGTAAAAATAGATAGTAAATAAAGACTCAATGTAGAAGAGATATGGAATAAGGAAATAGTCCATTCATAAAAAGGAAATGAAAGCGAAGAGAAATTAAATATATATATATATATATTTAGCATTATGTCTTACTGGATGTAAGATAAAGGAGTTTGGCAAACAAGGTGGAATAGAGTAACTTGGTGGGAGATTATGGTTAATATTTTGCTTTTACATTCCAACAAAGGATGAGTGATCCCTAATAAAAATAAAACTTGTAGAAAAATCACCAAAGTAGAAAAAAAAAGGAGAAGTGAAAAGCTATTTGAGTAAGATAGAAAAAAGACAAATGAAACATTAGAAAGAAAAAGTAAACAAAAAAGATCTAAAAAGAGATAAGGGGACCAGCAGATGGCCTAGCTTCTAGTAATCACTTTTTCTCTACTGCTATGAGGTTACTTTTTTTAGTTTTCACATGTGGATGAGCACATGTGGAATTTCTCTGTCTGTTTCAGTGTTATTTCACTTAAGAAAATATTGTTCAGGCTTGCCCATGTTACCATAAATATCTTTCTTTTTGACAGCTGAGTACTACTCTGTTACGTGTGCTTGTGTGTATACAGACACACATGCATATGTATGTATGTGTGTGTATCTTACATTTTCTTTACCTAAATATCCATCTGTTGATGAACATCATTTAAGCTCTTTCCTTATTTTGTCTATTATGAATAGTGCCACAATGAACATTTGAGTGCAGATATCTCTATGATATAATAATTTCCTTTCATCTAAATGTATGTCTAGTCATGAGGTTTCCTGGATCACATGACAGTTCCGTTTTTAATTTTTTGAGAAACCTTCATACTGTTTTCTTTTTATAAATTTTTATATACATTCAATCACATTATTTACTTTACAAAGTGAACATTTCAATATGTGAACATTTCTCCCCAGTCCAGTTGATCAAAATATCTTCAACCAATAATCACACCTCGCCATCATACTGTTTTCCATAAGGCCTGTACTAATTTACATTCCCACCAGTAATGTAAGAGTTTCCTTTTCTGCACATTATGACCAACATTAGTCTTTTTTTTTTTGTCTTTTTGATAAAAGTCATTCTAACTGGGATGATATGATATTACATTATAATTTGTATTTGCATTATTCTGATTATTAATAATGTTGAATATTTTTATATGTTTTTTGTCAATTAGTGTATCTTCTTTTGAGAAATATCTTTTCAGGTCATTTGTTCATTTTAAATCAGATTGTTTGTTTATTTTATTGCTGCTGCTGAGTCGAATTCCATGCTGTTGTGTTGAATTATGTTTATCAATCCCTTATTAGATATACAGTTTACACTTACTCAATCCCGTTCTATAAGTTGTCTGTTCACAACACTGATTATTTCCTCTGTTGGTCAATTTTTTCTTGTATTTCCTGTATTTTTGAAGTTTTATTCCAAAACTCTTTGCCCAAATCAATGTTCTGTAGGGCTTCTCCTATGTTTTCTTCTAGTTTTAAATTTTGTGTTTAAGTCTTTTATCCATTTTCGTTGATTTTGGTATATAGGACAGATTGGTGTCTAGTTTAACTCTTTCTCACATAGATGTCCACTTTTCACAACACCATTTATTGGAGACAGTGCTTCTTCCAATGGATGTTTTTGGCCCTTTTGTCAAAAGTCATTTGTCTATATATACTTGGATATATTTCTGGACTCTTCATTCTCTATTTTGTTTCATGTGTCTTATTTGTTTGTTTGTTTTTGCCAATACCGTGCTTCTGCTATAGTCTTGTATTGCTTGAATGTATAAAAGAAAATGAAATAAAAAATATTTTAAAAATACAGTTTCATTTTTTTTGCTTAGGATTTTTTTGGTTATTCATTGCCATCTGGAGGCTGCTTTTTTTTATAATTATTTTTGTGAGTGATAAACAGCATTCTGTGAATGCTATTGATGTTTTGAAAGATATTTCATTAAAATCTGTAGACTGCTTTCAGAAGCATTGTTTTCACTAAGTTTTTATAGTTTTCATTTTATTCATTTGTTTTTAGTTTGTTTGTTTGTTTGTTTATTTATTTATTTGCCAGAGCATGTAAGCTTCCTAGAGAGAGAAAGTTAGAAATTACTCCCGGGGGGATAGCCACACCACAGACTCTTCTTATCCAGTGGAATTTTGAATACACATGGACACATAGCTGGCATGATTTTCAGCTGCCATGTCTGAGACTTAAACTGTAATCAATTATATGGGAATCCAGTGCCTTAATCACCAGGCCAAGTGCTGACTTCATGGTAAAATGAATTTCTAGGTATTTTATTTTCTTGTAGCTATTATAAATGAGATTTGTGTTTTAATTTTCTTCTTAAACAAGTTTGTTTTGCTGTGTAAAAATTCTTGTTTTTCTTCTCTACGGATTTTGTTTACCATAACGTTACTGAATTTGTTAGTTTTAGGAGTATTTTTTTTTAGAAGTCTTTAGACTTTTCTATATATAACGTCATATCATCTTTAAGCCTATACTATTTTTGTGTCTTTGACTTTGGAATCAGGATTCCACACGCTCATCTCATAGAATGCATTTGGAAGTGTTCCTTGTGTAGCCATTTTTGGAATAGCTTAAGGAGAAAATAAATGTTTGTTGTTCTTTAAATTTTTTATAGAATTCAGCAGTGACTTCATTCACTGGCAAGAAAGATTCCTATCTGTTAACTTTTTCTGAGATTATGTGGCTCATAACCAGATTTTAATTTTTACATGCATAAGGCAAGAAAAACAATTTTAAGGATTACTTCTTGTCCCCAGCTCCCCACTATTCCGTGTTTTGTATCATGGAACCACAAATCAGAAAATAGATATCACATTGTTTTTCCTCCTTTTCATTATTATTTTTCTGTATATTTCTCTTACTAAGTTTATTACTTAAACTATTTTGATGTGCATTATGTGTTCCTACTGTATATCAAATTATTGTACAAATATTTCTTATCCAAAGTGCTTTTGAATATTTCTAAGTCAGCTTTCATTATTAAGTAGACTATAGGTAATATCTTCTCCATTGTAAAATGAGGAGAAACAAACAACTCTACTTTAAGCAACCTCCTTTTTCTTTCTTCCTTTGTTTTCATTCTTTCATTCTGCCTTCTTTCCTCTGTGCTTTCCTCCCTCTTTTCTTCTTTCCTTCCTATTTCATTCTTCCTTTTTCCTCTTTTATTCCCACCCTCTCTTTTAGGTCCATCTTTTCTTAGTTTTTTCTTTTTCTCTTTTATTATTCCTCATTCTCTTATTCTTGATTTTCTTATCTCTTTCTATTTTAGGATTATCCACTTTCCTGTGAAATAGTTATGGAAATATAATAAAAGTTTGCTAAACCTCCTTGGTGAAAAAAACAAGACGGGAAAATAAGATTTTTGCCTACTTTAGGGTACTGTACTGAAAATTTTAAAACATTAAACTGTTGTAACATTAGAAGTTTCCTACTGCCAAGAATAATCTGCCTTATAGTTAAGTCATTTTGGAGGCTACCTACCTCCAGTGAATTATTGCCTATAGTATAAAGGGTGATTTTATTAAATGGACAGGTAATTCAGGCTGTGGCAAGTTGTGAAGCAAGTCAGACTATGGAAGAGAAGTACTGTATGTCCCCACTCAGTCTATACCAAATGTCAGCATTCTATGGCAGGAGCTGAAATGTTGGGACGTCGAAAAGCATGGAGAGCATTGGTGATACTAGAGACAGTGCAGGAGAAGGAGGGTGAGAGGGAGGGAACCAATGGGGAAAAGGAAGAAACAAAACATGTTAGGGACACAAAAACAGGAAATTACCTGTCGATGAGAATTTATATGGTAATATCTTTGACTGAACCAGTATGCAGTGTATTCATGATGGAAAAAATGCCTAATATAATTACCTGTATTTGGAAACCAACCACATAAAACTTAGTAGTATTAAAAAAACCTTCTGAACAGCAACAGCAAAATAATAATAATAATAATAATAATAATAATAATAATAATATGCAACTAGTGTTAAATCACAGGCATTAGCCACGTGATTGGGGAGTAGTAATATACTTACTAATAAAAAGGAAATTTTTCTTAGGACCAGCAGTTAGCGTAATGGCTATGTCGCTGGACTCCCATGTAGTTGACTGCGGTTTGCCTCCTGGACCTGGTGGCTTAAAACTCAGTCGGGCGCGTGTGCATGTGTGCCCAAGATCCTGAGAGGAGAACAGAGGAGAGGGGATTGCAGCGTGGCCATTGCCCCTGGGGAGTGATTTCTCGCTTTCTATCTCTCTGTCTCTGTCTGTCTGGCGAGCGCACACGCCCTATAGCAAAATCCTGTCCAAAAAAAAGGCAATTTTGCTTTCCAGAGAAAAGTTTTATGTCAATGTTAACAGTTACATAAGAAATTGAACTCATTTTCTTTCACAAACATACTTTTTAAATATCATTTTAATTTTCTTTTTTTTTTGGGGGGGGGGTGAGGTTTTTGCTATAGGGTGCGTGCGCTCGCCAGACCGGCAGAGAGAGACAGAGGCAGAAAGCGAGAAATCACCCCCCAGGGGGGATGGCCATGCCAAAGTCCCTTCTCCTCCATTCTCCTCCCCGGATCTTGGGCACGCACGCACACGCGCGGCGTGAGATTAAGTCACCGGGCCCGGGACGTGAACTGCGGTCAACTACGTGGGAGTCCAGCGACATTGCCATTACGCTAATTGCTGGTCCCAATATCATTTTAATTTTCTTGCAAAGAATCTGAGCTACAATGTTTATGTGTTTTCTTTTTCTTTACTTCATAGCAAAAAGCATAAAAAGGAGTCATTGTAACTTTTTTTCCATTATAGATTTTATCCACAGATATTTATTACCTAAAATAAAGGCAGACTGTATCGTAATTTGTCTCTCAAATAATATTATAGTGTGCTTATAAGGCTTATATTATTAGTAATTGACAGTTTTTTAAAAAATTATATCACAAATTTTAAGGTAATATGTACAAAATACATATGTAGAATTTTCAGAATAATAAATAGCAAACAGAACTATACCCACCACTAATTTCAAGGACTATGTTATGGTTACTACTGCAGAACTTCCATAAGTATACCATCCTGAATGTAGAGCAGGACATAATCTGCTAATTTCAATGAAAATAATAGTACACTGGGTCTGGCAGGTGGCGTGGTGGTTGAGGGCACTGGACTCCTACATGGCTGACCATGGTTCAAGTCCTGGACCTGGTGGCTTGTGTTTTCCCTTTCTCTCTCTTTCTCTCTGTTCCTCTCTGGTCAAATTAAAAATAAATAAATAAACAAATAAAGTTAAATTAAATAATTTTTTAATAATTTTCAAAAAGAAAATAATACTACACTGTAGTTTTAAAAGTATATATTTATAAACTATGCATGCATAGTTTGATTTATTTTCAAACTTTATATAGAGTAAGTATATTGTATGAATTTGCATTAAATATTATTTGAGTTTCATAAATTTTGCTTACAACTACATTTTATTTATGCACTTTACCATTATCTATCAGTGTTGCCAATTGTTAATGAACTTTGCCTAAAACAAATAATGTGTCTTTGGATATTCTTGTACATGAATCCTGCACACATGTTCAAGGATTTCTGTAAACTGTGTATCTAAGAATAAAATTACCAACCTGCAGAGTTTGTGCATTTTTTTTTCCATAGGGTGTAGGTTAGGTGCTCTCCAGAGAAAGAGAGGGAAAGTGAAAAATTACCCCCCAAGTGGTATGTCTATACTGAAGTCCCCTTGTACCGGTCTCCTCTTGGGATTTTGGCCATGCATGCACGCACAACCAATGTTACTTTCAAGCTGCCAGTTCTAGAACTTGATCCATATATATATATGTGTGTGTGTGTATATATATATATATACACACACACACATATATATAAAATCTATCAAGAAATAAAAAGGGCTTCCTTTATACTTTTTATCCTGATGCTTATTATTTTTTTGTACTATGTAGTATTAGAACTATGCAACAATACCAAGAATTTGTGTTAATTGGCATTAACAACTTGTTCCTGATATTAAAAGGTAAGCTTTCAGTGATACACTAAGAAGTATGTTTCCTTTATTCTTTTATAGATACACTTTATTAAGCAAATAAATCAGTATTTGGTTTGGAGACTTTTTCTTTATTCACAATAGAGAGCGTGCATGCACTAACGGAGGGGGTACCGTTCCCAGGGTCTGGTCACAGCATGGGCACCTTCCTCCAGTCACCCAGCCCATTGAATCTGGGCATTCACATTCATGTCTGGCATGTTACAGGCTAATTGGGCCAGGAATCCCCCAGTGGTCAGCATGTGGGATCCAGCTTCTTGTGAGCATTGCATTATTGCCACATCCAGCCCTGGCTCTGTCTTGGAGACATTTCCAACTAAGAACAGATACTGCTACATTTGATCTCAGCCAGAAGGCCAAGAAGCAATCAGAGATAACTGAATCAAGAAAGAATAATAATTTTCACCATACTTTGTCAACCTTTAATGACTAAATATATAATATATATTATATATTGACTAAATATATAATTTTTCCACCTTTGATTTGTCAATGAAGTGGTTTAAATCTATTTTTTTCCTTTTCTTTATACATCACATAGCTAAACCCTACCAAGTGGTAATGTATTGTCCTTTCTGTATAAGAATGGAATTCATTTGACTTTACTTATCTAGAAATATTAACACATTTGTTTATGATTATCCATAGTCTCTAATTTTCCTGTCTCTGGCTGTCTATGATTTTTGTGTCAGAATTTTCTAACTTCTGGGACCAGCAGTTGGCGTAATGGCTATGTCGCTGAACTCTCATGTAGTTGACTGCAGTTCAAGTCCTGGACCCAATGGCTTAAACTCTCGCCGGGTGCATTTGCGTGCGTGCCCAAGATCCCGAGAGGAGATTGGAGGAGAAGATATTGTGGCATGGTCAACCCTACCTGGGGGGGTAGAGAAAGCACAGATACTCATTTGAGAATTGCAAAGGCAAATCACTACATATCCACAAACCTTTAAAAGATAATACAGAGCTAAAAGAATATGAGTATGCATGAATGAATATATTTTCACGTATTTAGATTAGAAAAGCATAACTAGTCAAATTTCCTAAACTATATCACATTAATAAAATGCTTTCCACATGTAAAATTACAAAAACAGACTTCAAAAATTAATTTAGTCAATAAGAAAGGGAAAATAATACCAGTCTAATACAAATTAATAAATAAAATGATAACAAGAGAACACTTACTGACACATTTGAGGAAGTTAGAAAAATAATTTTTTTTTGAGAGGGTTTTGCTATAGGGCACATGCGCTCGCCAGACAGACAGAGGGACAGAAAGCGAGAAATCACCCCCCAAGGGGGATGGCCACGCCTCAACCCCTTCTCCTCCATTCTCCTCTTGGGATCTTGGGCACGCACGCACACGTGCCCGGCGTGAGTTTTAAGCCACCGGGTCCAGAAACCATGGTAGACTCCATGGGAGTCCAGCGACATAGCCATTATGCTAACTGCTGGTCCCAAGTTTGTTTATTTTTTACTGTTCTTTTCTAACATGTAAATTTAAGACCAGCTCTCACCAATAATTTTTATAATAAGCCAACATTTAAGGTATATAATATTTTTCATAGACTCTATTGAAAAAAATGTATCATATTTATCAGTATTCTCTGCCCATGTATATTTTTGCCAACTGTCTTTTCAAAAAAAATAGTGTTCCTCGTGTAAGGCTTTATACATCTGGCTCTGTTCCTGCATTGAAAATCAATTTAGGTCAACTACAAGTTATATCATTCCAGAATAGGGATTAGAACCTCCCATGAAAAAGAGACAAACACTTCTATATTCTTGTAACTGATGGCTATGTCGCTGAACTCTCATGTAGTTGACTGCAGTTCAAGTCCTGGACCCAATGGCTTAAACTCTCGCCGGGTGCATTTGCGTGCGTGCCCAAGATCCCGAGAGGAGATTGGAGGAGAAGATATTGTGGCATGGTCAACCCTACCTGGGGGGGTAGAGAAAGCACAGATACTCATTTGAGAATTGCAAAGGCAAATCACTACATATCCACAAACCTTTAAAAGATAATACAGAGCTAAAAGAATATGAGTATGCATGAATGAATATATTTTCACGTATTTAGATTAGAAAAGCATAACTAGTCAAATTTCCTAAACTATATCACATTAATAAAATGCTTTCCACATGTAAAATTACAAAAACAGACTTCAAAAATTAATTTAGTCAATAAGAAAGGGAAAATAATACCAGTCTAATACAAATTAATAAATAAAATGATAACAAGAGAACACTTACTGACACATTTGAGGAAGTTAGAAAAATAATTTTTTTTTGAGAGGGTTTTGCTATAGGGCACATGCGCTCGCCAGACAGACAGAGGGACAGAAAGCGAGAAATCACCCCCCAAGGGGGATGGCCACGCCTCAACCCCTTCTCCTCCATTCTCCTCTTGGGATCTTGGGCACGCACGCACACGTGCCCGGCGTGAGTTTTAAGCCACCGGGTCCAGAAACCATGGTAGACTCCATGGGAGTCCAGCGACATAGCCATTATGCTAACTGCTGGTCCCAAGTTTGTTTATTTTTTACTGTTCTTTTCTAACATGTAAATTTAAGACCAGCTCTCACCAATAATTTTTATAATAAGCCAACATTTAAGGTATATAATATTTTTCATAGACTCTATTGAAAAAAATGTATCATATTTATCAGTATTCTCTGCCCATGTATATTTTTGCCAACTGTCTTTTCAAAAAAAATAGTGTTCCTCGTGTAAGGCTTTATACATCTGGCTCTGTTCCTGCATTGAAAATCAATTTAGGTCAACTACAAGTTATATCATTCCAGAATAGGGATTAGAACCTCCCATGAAAAAGAGACAAACACTTCTATATTCTTGTAACTGGGAAGTTTGGATTCAGCCTCATCATTATGTCAGTGGGGAAGTCATTGTTAGCTGCCCACCAGTAGGGATAGCCGGATTAAACTGCAGTTAAAGTACAACACATTGCTACTCTCTCAGCACCTTATGTCACCAAGGAGGTACTTATGATTCCTCCTATATCTTAAAATCTCCACCATCAACTTGTCAGATTTCCCATCTGACAGTTTAACACAGTAGCCCTCCTGGGTTGCTCTATGCTGCTCACGGGGGCGGTAGGTTATCCATGAAAGCAGCTCAGGCTGCTTTTCTGTGATTTTGTCTCTCACAGACATGGCGACAGTGGATCTTCTTCATGATCTGCTTGGGCTTTCACCCTTGGTTCAAAGATGGTGTGTTTGTGTGTGTGTTTGTGTGTTAAATACTGATTTGTTCATGTGAACCTATTGCATCACATTTTTAGTGTGAATGATCAGTTACTTTCAACTTTTGTTTATATCCCTATATTTTAACCATAAATCTTGTGACTAGCATATTACTAGTATTTGCCTTTTTTTTGAAAGACATCACTCATTTATTTTTAATTAGGATCCAAACACTGTGATTCAAGACACTGGTGTGACCCTTCAAAGGACCCCTAGTACCAAACCTGCCTACAGAAAACAATGAGTTGCAACATTGGGCAATTATAATGTCCACATTATTTTATTTCAGAATAGATAATAAGCAAAATATATGCTCAAGAGATAAAAGCCAGAAGCCATACAGAATGACGGGCAAGAGACAAGATCTAGGGCTGTCACACGAGCTTCACTTTGTTGCAGTATTTGGAACAAGAAATTCTCATGATTCCTGCAACTTGTTCATTATCGTGTACTAGTGACTGATTGATGCTTTCTATTCTCTTTTTTCTAGAAGAGGATTTTAACTGTCATCTGTTTGCTAATCTGTCATTTTATATTTGGACTGAAGACAGAATTCTTCTTGTGTAGAATCTTCTCATCAACCAAAGGTACTGACTTTCTCTGGGATAAAGTAACTCAATAGGATGCGTCATTGACACTGTCTGATTTGGAGAATGAGGGGATAAGGGAAAATAAGAATGTGTATTTGGGTGACCAATCTGGTAAACAAGGGAAGACAGTGCAAATTCCTCTCCAATGGCCATTTTCCCTTATTCTTTAAATAATAGAGTTCCTGTGAGTACAAGTGATCTCACAGCAGCTGAGATAAATACTCCATGTCTCAGCCCTGTTGCAGCCAGGTGTGCCTCTGTAACTGTTCTGGCTAATAGAGTGAGTGACACGTGCACCTTTATGACTCGGGCTGAAGGAATGGGATCGTGATTTCCACTCATTTCCTCCCTTTCCCTCTACCCGGAAATTCTCACCTTCACTTAGCTTATGCTAACAAATTAAGGCCGTAAGTGAAGACGTACAGAGTGACAATATAGAAAGTGCCTGTGACCCTGACCCAAAAGAATCTCATTAACAACCCCGGACTGTCTATGATAAAACTGTTATTGAAAGAGGAGCTTCTATCTCATTTAAACTACTCTCAGTTTTGAAAATTCGTTACAACAACTGAATTTGGGTCATAACGAAAACAGAGTGTAGTATCTAAAAACAGTTGGATCCAAACTACCTATACCATTGTTTTAAACTGTCCTTAGTACTACACACTCTACCAATCACATTTTCTTCTTTAAGATACTATTATGTAGAAATTGTAGAATAGACTTTTAAGAGAGATTTTTTACTACAGGGCATATGCACTTGCCAAAGAGACAGAAAGCAAGAAATCACTCCTCGGAGGAACAGCCATGCTGCAATCCCTTCTCCTCCATTCTCTCAGAGTTTTGGGTTCATACCCACATGTACTCTCAGCATGTTTTAAGCATCTAGGTCCAAGACACAAACTGCAATTGACCATGTGGGAGTCCACTGACATAACCATCACACCAAAATCTTAGAATAGAATCTAGATCCTAAATATTTCTTAATATAAATCATCTTGCCATTAATACTACAACAGATGGATATTGTGCTAAATTTTTTGAACATTTTCTTTTTTTAAATTTTTTTTCTTGGTTTGCTATTGGGCACATGCATTTGCTGTAGAGACAGACAGAGAGAGAGAAAGTGAGAAATCACCCTCCCCCCAGTGGGGACAGCCACATCATAATCCATCCTCCTCCATTCTCCTCTCGGGATTTTGGGCACATACACACGTGCACCCAGCTATGTGGGATCCAGCTGCCTTGACCTCCAATGCCACCTCTGACCCCTATGCTACTCTGTTTTTTTCACAGACCCTAATATGAAAGCATTATTTCATCCCACTTTTCAGGTAAATGTCACGTGTAACACTCTTTGCCAGGCCTACAAGTAAAGCTACTAAGTGCATAGTCAGTCAGAATTCACCCAAGATGGTTTGACTTCAAAGCTCACATTCTGAATCAATGCATTATAATATTTTAGGATAGTTTACTTTTTTTCTGCATACTAGATTGGTGAGTATTAAATTTTATAAAGATATTAGACGAATTTAATAAGAAAAAGAAAGACATTTAGCTACTAAATTAGAAATATATTTTTCTTTTCCACTTGTAAAAAGGTGCAGTGACCTATTGAAGTTAGTTTGTTCTATTCCAAAATCCTCTAGTAAATTGTTACATTTTCTACTATATCATTTATAATTTCAAGTCATCCACCATAGCATTTTCCAGAAGGTATTGATTGCTGAAACAAAGACGAAATGAAGAAAATGATAACAAAAAATCAATGGATTTGATATACTATTTCAGCAACCAGAGCAATTGGGAATAAAATGAGCAGTTAATATGTATAGCGAGTTGCCTAACCCAAGCAGATGGAGGACCATCTGTCAAAAATATTATAAGAAAAATTTCATCACACAGTGATAAATTAGACTATATAACTTCTAGGATCTAGTGTCATTTCTAATCCTCACATTTCACAGTATCTGTATAGGATTAAATGCCTTGAAACTGAAGAAAAAGTTGAAAGTTAGAAGAGAGTTCTTCTTGATGGATGTGGTAGAAAAAAAATATTAACATATATATATTTATATATGTGTGTTTGGGTGATATATATATTAATACATACAAATATTTATATATGAGTGTGCATATAAATAGATAGGAATATAAAGTATATTTATATGGGTATAAGCCCACACTATACATAAATACATAACTGCATATACATAAATATAAAAATAATCTGATTTGGGGGCAAGCAGGTGGCATGTTGGTTAAAGGTACTGGATTCCTGCATGGCCAACCATGGTTCAAATCCCAGACCTGGTGGCTTCACTTTTTCTCCCAGTCTCTCTCTAGCAAAAATAATAATAATAATAAATAAAGTTAAAATAAAATAATTCTTTGAAAAAACAAAATCTGATTTGAATTTTAGGTTCCTGGTTTGTTGGTACCATCTTGTAATGTGTAACTTAAATTTGAACATGTACATAAGGGCAGAAGATCAAATTTCTGGGCTCTTGTGAGGTAGCAATTTAGAACTGAAGTCCAATTTAAGAGATTACCCTGCATGAAATTTTAAACTAACCAAAATAGCCCTCATTATTTAAAAAAAAAGTTTTTTTTTATTTCTATTTAGACTTCTTAATTGTCTGAATTATATATATATATTAATTTGTTATTTATTTAGATTTTTTTTAGATTCACATATACAAAAACATATAGTAATATCATAGCATATTGTAGCATATAATAAAACATATATAATTATATCATGCTACTATCCTTTTATAAAGATTTATAACTATGAATGTGTGTGTGTATATATATATATATATATATAATATATATATACATACATATATACTCTTTAAAGAAAGTTTTTAAAAACACACCCTATTCTCTGTTTTAATGTTCCTTTTTTCAAACCAGCAAGGACTCTTGCAGTCCAAGAAAGCCCTACTAAAACAAGCTTACAATAAGGAATGATTAAAAATTACTGGTAAACAATCCACTGGAATCAATTTCATGTCCTGTTGCACTATAAGTTAAGAGTCAGGTTAATGTAAACACTTTAAAGAAAGCTTTATGAGGAGTGTTTTCATATTTTTATGTTGTTAGTTTTATCTTATGAAAACACACAAATATTAATTTTGAAATTATTAGCATAGTAAACATAGATTCATATTAATTACTCTACTACTGAAAACTTGTTGTCCAAATAAATACAATCACTCTTTCTCAGTCAAAAGTAAATTCTTGAGTTATTGGCATAAATATTTAAATCGAAATACGGGCTTTCCAGTGCAACTGATCCATGCATAGGAGTGTTGTTTTCTAGCTCCCATAAATGTAAAGGAAATAGACTACATTTTGGGAAAAAAAATATAGAGAGACAACGTTAATTTTGGGGGTGGTTATTAAAAGTCTAAAGAATTTTGTCCCAGGAAAAAATAAACCCCAAATGTAATTCCTTAGATCTTGTTCATTTATTCAGTGAATTGAACATAATGGCCAACAACAGAGGAAAAAATCATACAACAACAATATAAATATTATACATTGAAGTACACACAGGCCTTCTAAATCTTGGTGACATGTACATGTCCTTAGCTAATTTTTTTATCTCGCATGCTGTCAGTGCTTTCTTCCTCTATGTCTTACCATTTTTCATGGCATTTTTCAAGAACTTTTATAGTTTCTAGCTTCTGGAATAGTTATTAGACACTGTTAACTTATTTGTTTTTTTTCATAGCATCTATTTAGATTAAAATCTACTTCATGGATGCTAAATATGATTGAATTTTTGAATTTTAAAATGATCACAAAATACTTAGAATATATATAAATAATATATACATACATTTATATATATATATATATAAACTCCATTAAAAAATAGAAGATTAAATCTAATGGTATCACTTTCCTAAAATATCTAAGACCAAAATAAGCTATTACGTACCTACCACCTTGGGGAAACACTGCCATCTGCTGGTAGTGTTTACCAAATTCTTTACAGTTGGTAATAATTGTGATCATTTTTGATAAATTTTTGCATTGCAAGTTATCATCCAACCTTACACTCATCGATTATTTACACATTTAGAGTTTTTCCCTCAAATAAGGAAGTATTAATTAAAGTAAAAAATCCGATAGCTTACTATCCACAAGACAATGAGATTCTACAATAAAGAGGACTTTTGTCAAACAATCTGTCAAGCAATTACAAGGGTTTTAGATAGACTCAGACAACAGTAAGAATGCCGATATCTGTTTCACAGACGACATCAACATGGATTTTCACCTTGTCAATTGTGTCATCAAACACCAAATATATGACCAACATGATACAACTAAATGTAAAATATTGAGAAAAAGCCACATCAGTGTCTCAACCTTGAAAGAGCCGCTCTCCAGACCTGTCAGCAGGGATTTGTGATAAATGCAGTTGTATGCCTGACAGAGAAGGGAGACACCTGATTTCTCTTTCTTTGAAAGTACAATGTTCTACTTTGGAAAGGAAAGCTGTGCAGTTAGTGGAGGAACTAAAACACTGAAACAATGAGAAGAGCGAGTGGTGTATTCTTAGTTGCCTGAACACTATCTCCTAGCTAACATCCATGCTCCTCAGGAGAGATAAGACCTCATTAATTGTTCAATGAGTGATGAAGAAGCAATCCTATGGAGCAGAGTATTGTGGCCACAGGATTTTACTTGTACTGGGTAGCCACAACAATTGGAAGCCCATGTGATGTGTGCTGTCATGAAGGTGAGGAACGACATCATGCAGGTTATTTTCCAGAGTGAATAGTTACTGTAAGCAGCGAACTATTTTTAAGACTTTTACCTAATTGAGTACAAAAATGAAAGTATCACAACTCTGAAAAGACACAATAGGCCAAAAGCCAGGGACTTCTATTATTAATCAAAAGCAATGCTGTAACCAAAACAGTTCCAGTGCTATAAACGGAGCAAGGGTAGAACGTTTTTTTATTTTGTCCTCCAGATTCCTAAGAATATGTATTGGCAATAAAAGCTAGAGTGCATGGTGATGAAGAAAGATCAATCCAAAGGATGAACACATTTTTAAATTGGATAAACATGATGTTCTTAAGTATATATCAACCTATGGGAAATTACAGAACATTAAATTCATGGCAATTGACAAAACACTGGAAAAGATGATAATAAAAAAGAGAAAGAAAATGTAATACATGATAATAAGAGTACAAAAAAATGCAAATATTTTATTACCCAAGTTAATGAATACTATTTACTGAACAAATTCACAAGATTCTAATACCAAGTGTCATTTCATTGAAATATTTGGGTTTAATGTATTCAAAAATTCTATAACCATTCAATTATACAAAGATGAAGAAAAAAAAGAAACTGTAAATATCAAAGGACATCACTGAAAATGAAGATAGGACTAAAAAGCTGTATTTTTGGAAAGGATTTCGGAAAAGGAATCCTGCTGGTCCCTCTCAATAATAATTTAAAAATTAGTTTCAGATGTATTTGTGTTTCTGGTTTATTGAAAAATCTCAACACTGGTCGTAACAGTAAATTATTTTCTCACATTTTCTCTTTCAAACTGTATTATAGGGTTAATTTGTTTGCTTTTCCTCTGTCCTTGGAAATAAAGCTAGGCAGACCCTTCAACTTTTCTGATCACTTTTAGATAAGTAAAACAAATTCTTCAATCACTATAGGTCATAAAACATGTTCCTAATTTGAGACCTTAAATGTATAGAACCAGGTTAAAAACAAGCAGCTGAATATGATCTAAAGTTGAAACTTTCTCAGTTATTTGAGCCACTTTCTTTTTTTTTTATGTTTCTTCTCCACCTCAGAAAAATAATAATGGCTCCTGAGCATTTTGAAATAGGAAGGAGCATACAGACGTGTAAAGAAAGGAAGTTAGGAGAGCTCATGCTTGAGAAATACCATCATAATGCACTCAAAAAATCTTGGATTTAGCAGATACCTCAATGTGGTGTGTTGTCACGAGAAAGGTTTTCTAATACTGGGGATATCACACCTGCAGTTTCCCGTAGAAGCAAATTTCTGACAAATATTCATTCACAGCACCCAGTAATCCTTTCAGGTTCTCTGTTAGTATCTATTTCTCCAGCTTGGGCAAAATCTAGAGTAGTACTTCTGTGGATTTTTTTTTTTTTGAGAGGTTTTTGCTACAGGGCGCATGCACTAGTCAGACAGACAGAGAGAGACAGAGAGACAGAAAGCGAGAAATCACCCCCCAGGGGAGATGGCCACACTGCAATTCCTTCTCCTCCATTCTCCTCTCGAGATCTTGGGGACGCATGCACACGCACCCGGCGTGAGTTTTAACCCACCAGGTCCAGGACTCGAACCGCGGTCAACTACATGGGAGTCCAGCGACATAGCCATTACGCTAACTACTGGTCCCTTCTGTGGATATTTTTAATGACCTGACCCAGATAAGAAAGAAGAAATGTTCTCAAGACTTGCCTGCAAATGGTGGGAAAGCAAAAGACCCAAGAGCCATCTCTTCTGTACGTCGATAAACAACTTCATCAGTCTCCCACTCTT
>NW_006159764.1:3551216-3564343 GCF_000334495.1 Tupaia belangeri chinensis
TCCCACGTTTTCCTGTAAATCAGATAATAGATTAAGCTGTTTTCAAATGGGCAGAGAAATACATATTAAGAGCTTCATGTGGTCTCTTTAGAGCCTTTTTTTTTTTTATATTTTTTTGGTGTAGGGTTAGAATAATCTACCACCACTCACTAACTCCCAGGTCCCCACCTCCTCTAGGGGACTTCCAGCACATTTCATAAGCCCCAGAGAAAGTCTTCCAACATGCTTCCAAATCCTTAAATATCAACCCTCAATGTGAGTGGCATGAGAAGTGAGTCATTTAAATAGGTGAATTATGATTTTTTAAAGGTTTTTGTGATGTTGGAAAGAGATAGAGAGAGGGAAAGTGAGAAATCACCCCCCATGGTGGGGAGATGCCCATGCCATAATCCCTTCTCCATTCTCCTCTTAGTGTTTTGGGCACAGACACACACACGCCCTGTGTGATTTTTAAGCCTCTGGGTCTGGGATTCAAACCATGGTCTTCCATGTGGGAGTACAGTACCTTAAACAATATGCTACCTGCTAGTTTTTAATCCATCATTACTTTTAAAAATATCTACACACACACAACTTTCTAATTCATTGTATTTAAATCCAAGGTTAATACCTAAATTGCTGCATAATAATCTGGGACCAGGTCATCTAAATGGAAAACGTTTCAGTGATAACTGACTTCTTGATGCTCATGAAATGTTCATGGCTTTATGACATCTGATGCATTAGATCACTTTACTTTAGCTTATTTGTCTACTCTATGAGATTGATGCTTTATTTGAAATTATTCAAACATTATACATAGTACTAGGCATTCATATTTAGTCAAACTATTCACTTCTCTCTGTACTAGCTTGGTTTCCTAGTATAATTTTATAGATTTCACTTTTTACTTAATTATAGTTGGTTGTAAGGTACTCTGTATTTTGAGATTTCTTTTTTTACCCTTTGCTTACACTAAAATTTTTTTTTATTCCTTGTTAAATATTCACTTCCTTGCTAATCAGTATTTGAATTATTAATTTTTCTCTTATTTATTCATTCATTTATCTTAATTTGAACACAGAGAGAGAGAGAGGGGGAAAGTGAGAAAGCAAACCGCCAAGTCAAACCATGGTCAGCTATGTGAAAGTGTCCAGTACCTTAATCTACCATGCCACCTGCTGGCCCCATGATTGACATTGGTGATCCATGATCTGCAAGTCTTTCTACAAGTTTTATTTAAAACTTTAGGAACTGCATTAGGGTCTGTACTGGAATTACAACAACTAGATTGTACAGCTAGATTCCTCACTACATCTCTTCCTTTTCTGTGTCAGTGCATGACTATTAAACTAAAGTAGAAAAAAAAAAAAGCATAAAAGTTATCTAAATCCTGTTGGTCCCATTTTTATATGTGAGGTACAACTAATTAAATGCAATTCAGTAAACTATTATAAGGAGTTAAACATGCAAAATATAATTTATTAATTCAAAGGCTGTTCATTTTTATCAGCATTGTGCCTAAAACATTACTTAGTGGCAAAAAAAAAAAAAAAAAGTGGAGAAAGGAAGAGAGGGGGAAGGATACGAAAAAGGCAGGTAGTGTCCCTCTGTGCTATTTTTTTAAAAGTAGGAAGCTCTTGGAACCAGCAGTTAGTGTAGTGGCTATGTTGCTGCACTCCCATGTAGCCGATCACGGTTCTAGTGCCAGACCTAGTGGCTTAAACTCACACCAGACACGTGTGCGTGCATGTCCAAGGTCCAGAGGGGAGAATGGAGGAGAAGGGATTGTGGAGTGGCCATTCCCCCTGTAGGGTGATTTCTCACTTTCTGTCTCTCTGTCTCTCTCTGTTTTTCTGGCGAGCATATGTGCTCTAGCAAAAACCTCTCCACAAAAAAAAAAAAAAAAAAAAAAAAAAAAAAAAAAAAAAAAGTAGGAGGCTCTACAAAGTCAGCACCTATGACAGTTACTTGCAGGATGTGCTAAAACACAGATGGCTGGAACCCAGAGTTTAGGTAGGTCTAGGGGGTACAGCTCCTGCTCCTGCTGGCCTGGGGATACATTAGAAACACCAACGGTTTAGCAAATGCATATATGCCAAATGAACTTTAACATGAATCCAGTGAAAACTTGGACAAAATTCTCATTCTCCCCCCCTTTTTCTTTTTCTTCTAGCAGCTGCATTGTATGTAGTAGGAGAAGAAAGGGAGGGAAAAGGAAGAGGAGAAGGAGGAAGAGTAAAGTGGAGGGGAAGGAAGCCAATGAAGGGGGAGCATGACCAGAAGCAGCAACAGCAATGTCTAGTTTCCATCCGCCATCTGCTTAGTCTGCTGGACTGAACAAAGCAACTATCCTCAGACACTTTCCTGGCCTAAATGCCCTGTTGGGAAAATAACTTAGAATTGTCCGCTTCCATCTCTGCTTCCAAAATCTTGGATTCATTAGTTTTCCTATTTAATTTTATTAAGCTGATATTTTTTCTTTATCCATGATAGAGCAGTGAACACGTGTGAGGATAAGAAACACAAAGAAGAGAAGCTCCTTTCGTAGTGTCTGTTCGCTACATGATCCTCTTCCTCTAGCTCTTCCATCTTTGACACTAGCTCACACACCTGGCAGATTTCAGACCAGCAGGGCCAGGGATTCAAAGCCCAAGTTGCCACATGGAATCAGGCTTCTCTTGAGCAGCAAATTATCGGTGCGCCATGGAGCTGGCCTGATTTTTGGTCTGATATAACCTTTCTAATTGTCTTTGGTAGAAGAGTTGACTTACAGCAATTAGTATCAGCTTTCATATATCTCTAATTTCTTCAGAAAGTTAATTCTGTAAACATTAATTTAAAAAAATAAAATGGGGGCTAGCAAATGGCATACTGGTTACATAGCTGGACTCCCGCATGGCCAACTAGTCTCCAACCTGGTGGCTTGAAACTCACACCAGCCTTGTGTGCGTGTGTCCGAGATCCTGGAACAAGAATGGAGGAGAAGAGACTGTGGTGTGGTCATCCTCTCTGTGGAGGGTGGCGGTGATTCTCACTTTCCCTCTCACTGTCTCTGTCTCTCTGTCTCTGGAAAGCACAGGAGCCCTAATGCAAAACCCTCTAAAATAAAAAAAAAGAAGAAAAATCCCTATACTTAGTAAAAATATTAAAAAATGAATAAGAAAGATTTGTACCTACTGGAATTATATGTTTGACATGATATACACAAAGATATTGGAGCTTTAATATTTCTAAGTCATCTGATTAAGATAGCAGTGAACTATTTCAAGACTTTTTTGGTAAACAATAAGGAAATATTTGCTTATTAGCCATATTAGCAATATACAGAGTTTACAATATTTTAGTAATATACAAAATAATTCAAATAAGTTAGAGGTACATATTTAATCTTCTGCCTATCACAGCCATTGTTAACATAATCTTTTGCTTTAGGAGCTATTTCAAAAACCCAGGACACAAATTTACTAGTATTCCATAGTTAATAAAATGTTATCAGTTTCATTTTAAAGTCTGTTTAACTTAAAGAACAGAAGCAGTTATAGGAACCAGCAGTTAGCGTAATGGCTATGTCAATGGACTCCCACGTAGTCGACCGCGGTTCGTGTCCCGGACCCGGTGGCTTAAAACTCACGCCGGACGCGTGTGCGTGCGTGCCCAAGATCCCGAGAGGAGAATGGAGGAGAAGGGATTGCAGTGTGACCATCCCCCCTGGGGGGTGATTTCTCGCTTTCTGTCTCTATGTCTCTCTCTTTCTGTCTGGCGAGCGCACGCGCCCTACAGTGAAAATTTCTCAAAAAAAAAAAAGAAGCAGTTATACGAAAACTAGAACAGGAAGTCATCACATTTTAAAGACAAATGTATATCTCCAAAAGCAAAAATATACTTGTTTCAATATTCTTGCTTAGCTATAATGCCATTTTTGAAAGTTTCACAGGTCTTTGTGTAGATTTTGAATTATATATAATCTTTTAATTGAAGATTATTTTTATAATACATAATAAAATATTGAGATTAGCATATGTTGCTCACAGATATGTATACTTTATTTAATGAACAAATGCTGATATGAAGATGTTTTTCTACATTACTCTTAGAGTGTACTTCTTTGTTGGGTTCATGATATTTGAAAAATCTGTTTTATAGGAAAGAAGAGTTATTGAATCTTTCCTGTTATAAAGTTTTATGGCCTATTTTTGAAAATGAAAATGCATCATTATTGAGCCATAGAGAAGAAGACTTTATATGTCAAACTACCTGTGACTCAGTTTAACCATTTTACCCTCTAAATTAGTGTTAGGTCAGTATTTTAAAGCAATTACCCTACTATAAAGTAGCAACAGAAACTATGTTTTTTTTTTTAGAAAAGCAACTTGGATAAAAATATGAAGTTTTCTAAATTCTCTAAGATTATTACATTAATTATAAAATGTTAGCATTAGTTTCATGTTCTAAACTACTTATAATTTCCTTTCTAAAATGAAATTAGTTGCCCTCATTTTGTATGTTTTAATATTTAGTAATTTACTTTTAAGTTGTATCGAGCAGTGACATTCATTTAAGAGAAAACTAAGAATAAGTTCACAGGATCAGCAGATGATGTAATGGTTATGTCACTGGACTCCCATGTAGTCGACCATGGTCTGAGTCCCAGACCTGGTGGCTTAGAACTCATGCATGTGCTTGTGTGCCCAAAATCCTGGGAGGTGATTTTTTTGTTTTCCATCTCCGTCTCTCCAGCAAGTATATACACCCTAGAGCAAAAACTTGTCATGAAAAAAAAAAAAAAAAGAAAAGCACATTAATGTTTTAGAAAATATTTGCTAATTGCCTGTTTATGTTTTAATTAATTATAACACAAAATTATATGTTTATATTCCTCTAGGATTAAGTGTATCAGAAAAAATATCAGAGGAGAAATTATTCAATTATACATTATGGAATAATAGGTACCAGAAAATATGGTAGAATAATTTTCTGTTTATCTAGTTCTACAAAAGAATTATTTCATCCACATTTTTGATTATCAAAAGAGATTAGCATGAACTAAATGACATAGCTCTTAGAGTGAGAGTTTGCACTGAGAAAATAAATGAACTTCAAATGTTTAAATGTGAGTTTGAACATACAAAGTTTATAATCACACAATGAATTAATAGCATTCTGGATTTGCTCTGCTAAAATAACTTGTAAGTGGGAATATGTTTATTTAGGTATGCTTATATGTAAGTATGTTGTGTTAAGTAAATAAGTAAGAGGGAGGAAAACTTCACTGAAGTATGAAAGTAATATTCACCAGTTTTCCCACTTTTTTTAGTTCTTTTTTTTTTTATACATCCAATTACTGTTTTTAGCTTACAAAGTGAATATTTTACTATGTGAACATTTCTCTCTAGTCCGGTTGGTTCAACTATAAAATATCTTCAACAGATTTTTTAGGAAAACTTTTAAATAGTTGTAACCATGGCATGTGCAAACTCAGAATCACATGAAAAAGTAGACTGAAAACTCTTGCCCTCCCATAAAGGAGTCTTGATTTGTGCTTGATTATTGTCATAGAGTAAGAGTTAGCATGACACGTTATATGATTACTTTCTTCATAGACAGAAGTTGTATTAGAACGTTTCTTTAATTTTGGGTAAATTGATAAAGAGTAGATGTGTCCTTTCTTGGTAGTTCATCTTCTTCCACCTTTAGACTGAAATACATTAGGAGGCTGTGAGTGAAGTTAGAGAACACAACTAGATATTATTATTATTTATTAAGAAATAAGGTTAGGGAAACTAATCAGAATCTTATATTATTATTTGCAGCTACTGAACAGCTAGAGTAACTTAATGACCACTATCTCTTTTCTATGCCTATATTTAATAAATGTTGAAAGTTTACTATTGATGTCACCATGGGAGATCAAGAGTTAATTATGTCACAAAATATTCTGGATAGTTCAAAGAATAGACAGTCTGAGGCCAGCAGGTGATATGATGGTTAAGGGTGTAGAGTTTCACATGGCCAACCGTGGTTCAAGTCCTGGACCTAGACAACTTGCGTGCTCTCTCTCTCTCTCTCTCTTTGTCCCTCCCTCTCTGGTCAAAATAAAATAAAATAAATAAATAAAGTTAAATAAAATAATTTTTAAAAAAAGAAATAAAAAGAGTAGACAACCTAGGAAGTGAAAATTACCTCTCTAAAGGTACTTTCCTTTCATATCTTTTATCTGACATCTAAATCCTTCTTTAAGAGATGCTGTAGACTTAATGGTATTACTTTGAGCAAGATTACACAATCCTGAGCAGCCATCTCTAATGAATACCTACTAAAGGGGTTAAAGGACCCCCTACCTGGTCTCATTTCCCACAACTTTGAAGGTACACTCATACTCGTTTTAGGATCAGTGGAGTTCTCTATTGAAAACCTGTGGTATGGTGGTTAAAGCAACTCAATTGCAAGTGGCCAACTGTGCAGTTTGAGTCCTGGATCCCATGGGTTGAGATACATGCTGGGTGCATGTGCATGCATACCTCAAATCTTTTTTTTTTTTTTTGAAGAGGTTTTCACTATAGGGCACGTGCACTCGCCAGACAGACAGAGAGAGAGACAGAGAGATAGAAAGCGAGAAATCACCCCCCAGAGGGGATGGTCAAGCTGCAATCCCTTCTCTTCCATTCTCCTCTCGGGATCTTGGGCATGCACGCACACGCGCCCAGCGTGAGTTTTAAGCCACCGGGTCCGGGATGCGAACTGCGGTCGACTACGTGGGAGTCCAGTGACATAGCCATTACACTAACTGCTGGTCCCGATACCTCAAATCTTCAAACAGAAAATGGAAGAGAAGAGATTGTGATGTGACTTTCCCCCATAAGGTAGAAATGCTCATTTTCTCTCTCTCTGCCTCTCTCTCGTGAGCACATGTCCCTTCTAGCAAATTAAACACACACACACACATATGTACACACAAACACAAATATATACACATACATACATGTGTATAGGTGTGTGTGTATATATAGACACATATAGATAAAAATACAGAAATAGCTATAATATGTATCCCAATTGAACTGCCCAGATACTGAAATCTGCTTCCTTAGAAACTCCTTCCAATGACCCTGTCTGTTACTGAGATTATGTAGAGTCTACTGTTGGAACAACTACAGTAGAGTATTCTTTTGGTCTCCCAGGATTAGCAGCAAAAATGGGCCCTAGTAGGAGAAGACTATTAGAAAATCAAACACACTCTCAAAGGTCATCCCGAAGATGCCGAGTCAATACACAAACTTTTCGTGTATTCATCAGATCTTCAGTGATGACTTCCTGAGTGCCAAGTGCCTCACTAGACTTTGGGCGATATACTGGTGTCACATTCAATTTATGTTCCCAAACCTTCAGTGCATCTTTAGTTCTTCCCTGCAATGACATTATATTTCTTCCGGTCCACTAATATCTCATCTCAGACTACTTCGTATTGTTGCCTCTGTCATCAAATCTTCAACAGACTCCCCCACTTCACTCTTAGTTTATGCCCTTGTCCTATTTCACTGAGAAAATAAAAGCCATCAAATGAGAATTTGGTATACTGTCACCACCACACACATGAATAAAAGCATTCAAATCCATAAAGGCATTTCACTTTCCCTCGTATTGCTCTAAAGGCATGCATAGGACCCCTACCTAAACCAAAGCCCTTCCCTTAAACATTGACTCTCATCTTGCCAACGTCTTTACTCTCTCATAATATTTATTTTTACATTACCATTAGGTACCCTAATGGTAATGTCTCCATTTTTTTCTCCAAATACTTTTATACCATTTTCTCTCAAAATACTACAGCCCAGTTTTATATCCCACGAATTTATCAAACTGGTCTTGTTTAAGGTCACCTAATTATCCATGTTGCTAAAGCCAGTATTTCAATTCTCAGTCATTCTGGAAATATCATTGGTATTCACAGACTTTTTTACTTGTTCCTACTAAAAATAAAATAAAGATTCACTTGGCTCCAAGGACACCACACTCTCTGTGGCCTTTATTTCTCTTTCACTGGTCTCTCATGTTTAGTCTCTTACATTGACTCTCCTTCATCTCTCTGACCTTTTAATGTTGGTGCTCTGAGGCTTAGTCTTTTACCTCTTTCTTTTTAAAAATGTCTATTACCACAATCTGGTCCTTGGAAACTGGTACTCTTATTACTTTAAACACTCTCCTTCATGGGAGTCCAGCAACATAAATGCTATTAAAATTGAAATTTAAAAAAGTATATTAAGGTGGTCATCCCATTTCCATCCACTCTCCATCTCATGGCTCTCACCCTTACATCTTCAAGCCTTATGTCCCTTCCAAACATTAGACTAGGATACCTAAATGCTTTTGTGTTCCAGTTAGATATTTAAAAAACATCTCAAACTGATCATGCACAGATTAAACTTCTGACTCCTCTTCCTAACTGCTTCATTAGCACACAAACTAGTTTTTAAAAACATACAGTATATTACCGTCAAACCGAGGACATTGACATATTCATCTTTCCCATCAGAGAACTTCACATCTACTGTCTGACAAGTACTACCTCCTTAAGTCCCTCCCACCTAAGCCTTATTTCCATCCCCCTTCCCCCCCATGGTGTGTGGTATCTAAACTTGCCTCCCCTACCACTGTATCTTCAGGTCTAAACAATCCAGTAAAACATCTCAAGGAACTGGAAATGCAACAACAATAAAAATTCCAATAGCACTAGAAGAGAAGAAATCATTAGGATCAGAACAGAAAAAAATGAAATGTAGACTAAAACAATTACAAAAATATTAACCAAAGAAGAAACTGGTTCTTTGAGAAAATAAAAGCAATTGACTAGCCATTAGCTAGACTAACCAAGATCAGAGAAAGAAACCAGATGAGTAAAATTCGTAATGAATAAGGCAATATTGCTTGTCCTTTGTTGGTGGCATATCTAGTTTTCTACTTTATCAGGCTTAATCACATGTGATCATTTTGACTCCTCTTTCACACCATATCCACATGTTCTTCAAACATATGTGGAATCTACCACTTCTCAACACCACATTTTCCAACTGCTTTCACCTATCATCACCTTTAACCTAAATTATTACAATCCCAAATATTATGAAACCAGATAAGTAAAATTTGTAATGAATAAGAGAGAAAGTGAGAAATCCCCCCACCACCACCAAAGGGAGGATGGCCATGGTGCAATCCCTTCTCCTCTACTCTCCTCCTAGGATTTTGGGCATGCATGTACATGTGTCTGGTGTGAGTTTGAAGCCACCTGGTCACCTGATCCAGAGCTCAATCTGCGGTCAACCGTATGGGAGTCCAGCAACATAAATGCTATTAAAATTGAAATTTAAAAAAGTATATTAAGGTGGTCATCCCATTTCCATCCAAATTATTTCATTGCATTTCACATAGTATTGTAAATATTCTCGATTTATAGTCTTGGTTTTTCAAGAACTTTCTCAAAATTAGCTTTCAAAACTCCCTTTAGAATCTCAAGAGTTGACCTTGCCTTTGTACCCACTAATTTTATTTATTTATTTATTTATTTATTTATTTGCTTGTTTGTTTGTTTAGTTAGAGATTTTTGTAGAGGGCGCATGTGCTTGCTGGATAGACAGAGAGAGACAGGGAGACAGGAAGCAAGAATCACCCCACAGCGGGGATGACCACGCTATAATAACTGCTCCATTCTTCTCTTGGGATTTTGAACTTGCAACCGGCATGAGTTTCAAGCCTCTAGGTCAGGACCTGAACCCCAAACAGCCATGGTGGGGAGTCCATGACATAACCATTATGCCATCTGCTGGTCCCGATAGGAGTTATGTCTTAACTTAAGTCCTGAAGGAACAACTTATCATTATGTATAGTCCCAGGAAAGCAAGAGTTAGGGAAGATCAGAGAGGCAGGGGAGGAAGAGTGCCAGTATGAAGATATAGTGGGTTGTCAAAAAAGTCATGACGCATTTTTGCATAGAAAAATATGTCATAACTTTTCCAACAATTCATTATGATCAAACCAGGCAGAACTTGACCAGAAAACATATCAAGTGCTTTACAAAACAGTTCATTTGAAGGAAGCAAGAGTATAAAATTTACCCTGGGTTGTAGTTTCCTACTGTACAAAATGTTATCTCCATAGATTGTGACCCTACATACATCTGGACTGCACTTGTCTGTGTATACTACAGGCTGGTTGACTTTGTATATCTTAGTGTCAAAGATATCAGTCTGAGGTAGGAGCCAGGTGGAAATTAAAACAGACTTAGGGTGAAGTAAAATTGAGAACTCGGCCAGAACCGGTTAGTGCAATAGGTTAGAGCCAATGTTTGTATGCAAAGATCCCATTGGCAAATGAGATGCAGAGAACTGAGGTTGTGCATGAGAGATGTTTGCTGCACAAGGTCATTGTATCAGTCTCTAGAGGTTTCTTTTTTTCTTTTTTTTTTGTATAATACCATTTTAAGATTAAAAAATAGAATATGTTTGCATTGCCTAGATGAAAATAATATGATATTGTTAGAATAAACAACACACACACAAACTCTACAGAATGAATCCTTTGCAAAACCATTGGAAACTATTTTAAGCTGGAAGAAAAACATCCAAAGAGATGAACTGATCTAACCAGAGCCCTGTAGTTATTTTGTGACAAAATAAGGACCGGAATCTATGTATTTCTTACTATGTCCCTCTCAGCATACTCAGAATATGAGGATGTGTATTGGTTTTAAGAAATGTATACAGGGTCCTTTAATAATCCTCCCTTCTAGGGGTAAAATACAATCTCTTTTCTGCAATATGACTTTGGAGATCAGGTCATAAAAGGTACAGCAGTTTCCTGTTTGTTATTGCTTTCTGCAGCTGAGTATCTCTAGGCAAGGCTAGGTGCCAAATTAAAGGTAGGATAGCCTGATTAGTGGAAGGCCCAGGGTCCAGGGATCTGAGGCCTCCACCCAAGAGCAGTGTGTGAGCCTTTTTGAATGTCCTCTCTCCAGCCCTCAATCAAGTCTTGACACGATCTGTTACAATGGCCAACAGCCTGACTGCAACCTCAAGAGCGATACCAAGCTGAGCCATCAAGATAAGCTATTTTAAGTATCCTTGTCCTTCGAATGTCAATAATAAATGTTCATTGTTTAAAGATGTTATGTTTTTGGGTGATAGTTTATGATTCAATAGAACACTAATATAGTGCAATTGTATTTAAGATTCCTCTTCCACACCAGTCTCACCCAGAAGTCTAAAACTACATTAGGTTTAAGAGAATGCTTTAGGTACACAAAAGATTTGTCTTAAGCAGGTATCTTAGGAACCTTCTTTTATCTCAATTTTCTTCCTTTCATCCAGATTCATGGACATGTCCATGCGCATGTTGTGAACAGCCTCTTCTGCTCAGTACAGACCTGGTTACACTGACCTTGGGTTTTTCTACCGGGTTCCTTCCTGTTTTCACATTTCTCTGTTATTTTTTATTGTTTGCTTCCTGTATTTTTTTCATTAATCTCCAACCCCTTCTATCTCATCTACTTTCTTTCAACATATCTTCATTTGGAATCCCAGAATACATATTTGGAAACTAAAATTAATTTGATGTTTTTAACTTTATTCTAGACAGTTTATCTCAAATTACTTGTTTTAGAGAGAATAAAAAAGAAAGCACCCCCTAAAAGAGCACAATGACACTACAATGCTTTTTCCTCCAATTTTCCATTCCATCAAAATCTGAGGGTGTGTGTTTGTGTTTGTGTGTGTGTGTGTGTGTGTGTGTGTGTGTGTGTGTGTGTGTGTGTGTGTGTGTGTGTGTGTGTGTGTGTGTGTGTGTGTGTGTGTGTGTGTGTGTGTGTGTGTGTGTGTGTGTGTGTGTGTGTGTGTGTGTGTGTGTGTGTAAACCAAGCATGTTTTTCAGGCCTCTGGGGCTGAGACTTGAAGTCTGATTGGCTCTGTGGGATCTGGCTCCCTCTGGGTAGCACTTAGCCACTGCAAAGCCTTCAAATTGATCTTAAGAGAAATGTAATGTAAAACGTAATTATTGGGTCATCGGGAAAGTCATGACATGACACATTTTGCATAGAAATACAGGAACATGTGTCATGACTTTCTCAATGACCTAATACGTTTACAGATATTTTAGAATATGACTTACAATCAAAATATATAATTTTCATATAAACCTGTTTATTAAGGGCCCAGGTATGGAGCAGCAGTAACACAAATGGAACCTCATGAAAATGCCCTTGTGTTCTAATCCTGGGACTTCTCCAAGCAGGCTGGAGCAAGCTAAATCTAGGAGTGAATCATTGTGTAAGGAGACTTTTGGGGATATCTGTTTCTCTCTAGCTCTCTCTTTCTATGTCATGAAAGGAAGTAAATTAATATACTTACAACAAAATTATTGAAATGAATGATAAGCAGGTCCTATTCAGTTCCCAGAATGCACCATGTTATTCTTTAAATATTTATCAAATAGCATGAAATTGTAGCTGCTCTTTATCTGAAGTATGCCTCTATTTTAACAAAAATTTCTAAAACTATAACTATATAAATAACATACATATGAGATATAACGAAGGAGAGGGTTCATTTGATCTGTGTATCTTCATGTGCTAAGAAAAACGGTTGAGAAAAGGCACTGGGAAGCTCCTATTTCCTTCCTTTAAATGTGCAAGGTTCTCCGCAGAAAGTCAAACTCACACTTAGTAATTTTATACGGAGTTTAAGAGATACCCCCGTATGTAGGTAGTACTGACTATTAATTCCCCACCAGAAAGCATGTTGACCAGAAAAAGCTAAATTTATTAGGCCTATAACAATAAGAGAGAACATTTGAAACTATCTTAGTATCATTTCAGTAAAGCACAGAAAGGAGGATATTTATAGAGTTTTCGATTCTGGACTCAAGAAGCTGAATGCAGGGAACTTGGGCAAGTATTGTGACATGTTAATTTAAGATTGGCAATTACAGCAAGGTGAACTATCAAGGGAGCTTTGGTAAGTAAGCTGTTGTTTGACTAGTTAGCAATTTATTCAGGTTAGCAATTTATTGTCCTGGTATGTGAGAAACTGTCTAGATGAGAAAGCCATATACATATGTATGTATGTATGTATGTATGTATGTATGTGTATATATATATATAT
>NW_006159764.1:3571227-3642837 GCF_000334495.1 Tupaia belangeri chinensis
TATATATATATATATGTAAAAGTTGAGAGAAATTTCCTGAAACATAGAGTGAAGTCATTAATTCCCAGTCTAATATTCCTAAAGAAACACTTTCTGGAACACAAGGTTAACTCATATTGCCATGCATGATGTCAGTGTTCAGTTTTGAGTATTAAGGTATGTAGAAGCATGCTATTTAAGTTTACCAGAAAGTTGTGTGTTTTGTGGAGTTTTCCACCCCATTTCATCACTTCACCTTTTAAAATACATGTGACCATTTTGTGACTTTTAATATTAGAAAATAATATAAGATGCTCATCAGACAGAAAGGGAAAGGAGGCGAGAGAGAAAGAAAGAGAATAACCTCTGGAGTGTGGTCATGCTGCAATCTTGTCTTACTGCAATCTTTTTCCCTCCACGTCTCCATCCTGTCAGGATTTAGGGTATGCAGGCACACATGTCTGGCATGGTTTTCAAAACTCCAGGGCCAGGATTCAAACTGCTGTTGACCATGCAAGACACAACTCCTTATGCACAGCCCTTAACCACTGGGGTAAAGTGCAGGCCAGAATCCTTTCTTTCATTTCATTTATTTATTTTTGAATGGGCTCTAAAATGCATGCACTCCCCAAACAGAAACAGAGGAAGAGAAAGAAGGAAAGTAAGAACGAACCCCCTCAGGGAAATGACCAAGCTGCAATCCCTTTTCATCCAATCTCCTCTTGGGATTTTAGGTCCACACACACACACGCCCCATGTGCTTTTTCATGTGAGTAGGTCCAGGACTCAAACTGCATGCTGTTGGCCATGTGGAATCTGGCCACCTTAACCATCATGGTACCATCTGGTCTCAAGACCCTTTCATGTAAATAATTTTGTATGAAAGCACAACCACAACAATTCACTTAGGTATTGTCTATGGCTACTTTTGTGCTACAACTGACCAGACCTGCTGCAATAGGAATCCTACGGTCCACAAGCCTGAATAATTTACTATCTGGATCTTTACAGAAGAAGTCCACCAACTCATCTTTTAATTACTTATATATTTGTAAAATTTTAGTTTGCAAGGCAAAGAGTTTGCTACGAAAATATTTGTAATTAAAATTAAATGGATTGAGGCCAGCAGTTAAGGGTGCTGGACTCTCATATGGCTGACTGCAGTTCAAGTCCTGGACCTGGGAGCTTGCTTTCTCACTTTCTCTCTCTCTCTCTCTCTCTCTCTCTCTCTCTCTCTCTCTGTGTGTGTGTGTGTGTGTGTGTGTGTGTGTCTCACCCTGTCCCTCTTTAGTCAAATTAAAATAAAACAACAAATAAATAAAGTTAAATAAAATAATTCTTTAAAAATAAAAAAATATTGAAGGAATTGTTTTATTTATAAAAAGTAAGATTTTGATAGTCTCTACATTTGTAAGGTTTCACAAAACAGGTAATACCTTATAAAAGATTTTTTTACTTAAAATGTCACTTTCGAACATACTAGAATATTAAAGTTTTTAATCTATTGCATTATATTACACATGAATATTAAACTGTCACAATATTTAAACATAACACATTCTTGTTAATGACTTGAATCTAAAGATCAAGGTGTAGAATAATCAAAAGATAATTTCTTTGATTAGAACCACATAAGATTGAGTATCACAGAACCCTGTGATAATTTAAAGTTTTATAATTTTTAAAATTCCAAAGTATGCTAACCACAAAAGGACTGTTTCTGGAGTAATTGGGAGTTTTCATTCAAAAATTTCAAATTCACTTTTATCTTAATGTTATTTACAAAGATGAATACTTTTCCTATAAATATTCTTATAAGACATATATATTATTTCAATTGTGTTCCTGTTTCCTATGTAAATCTGTTTTCCATGAGGTCTAATGAAGCCAGTGAGGCTAAGCCCCCCAGAAGAAGTTAAATGAGCTGAGCAAATGTAAACTTGCAGTAAGAACGGATCTCATGCATATTTCATATAGAGAAGAAAACTATGCGAGGTAATCACTTGCCCTTTCCCTGATATTTCTGGCAGCAGAAAATAAAAAGGGAACTGCATAAAAGAAGGGCCCCAAACAACCCTTTGAAAGCACATCTGGTAAGACTGTAAGAAGACTGCAGTTGTGGAATCTTGTTTACATATTTATAAGCTGAATGCTTCTCAGGGATGGTACGTTACAAGATTCCACTTTTTATTATTCAGATATTCAGTCTTTGGGGCCTAAACATTTCATACCTTGTAAAATAAATCAATTTAAAAACAAATCCAAAATACCCCACAACATCTTCAAAACAAGCTGTGAATGTTTCTACAGGAAACTGTGATTACTGTCAATCTTTGTACACAGGTAATCCCTACCTCAAACAGGGTTATCAAAAACATATGCAGGAATAAACAAAAGTACCTGAATACTAGGACTGGTAGGGATCATTCTTGTAACCCAGATACAGATAACAATATATATTTTTTCTTTCAGGGAGAGGACTGGGGTATTTGCCTCTCAAAATAACTATACAAATTCTGTGCATTTGGTAAATGCATGTTAAAATGAATTAAAGTGGAAATTTATATTTGGTTTCTACTTGATACTCAAAATAGAGTGACACTGAGAAACAGAAAGAATTTTGTTGTTCCAGAATGTTGAACCAATAAACTGAGTCTCATACAGACTAGACAGCTAATTGCCATAAACCTAGGTGACTTTTATTATAGCATCTTTAGACCTCTTCTATCTGAATGTTTATGCCCCCCAATATTCATATGTTGAAAGCGAACCTCCAGTTGATAGGACCTGGAAATTCGACTTTTGTGAGTTAATTAAGTAGAGAGGGTGGTCCCCTCACAAATCAAAGTAGTTTCCTTATAAAAAGAGGCTAGAGTTAAAAATTTCATTGACAATTTAATATACACCTCTCCCCAAGAGCTAGTAGAACTATTGTTGAATGTGCACAACATAACGGAATGTTCAATGATGATTAAGACAAACACATGTCTGTCCTTGATTTGATTATACACACTGCATGCACTGTTTGAAAACTCATACTGTACCCAAGAAGATGTACAATGATTATATGTAAACTGGAAATCACAATTAAAAAAAAAAAAAGAACAGGAACTCTGCCCCTTTTTTGCCACCTAAGGATACGAAGAGAAATCAGCCATTTGTGACCCATCCAGACACCTTTTCGAGAAGCAGACAATGGTAGTGCTCTGATCTCAGACTTCCAGCTTCCAGAATTTTGAGAAATAAATTTTGTATTTAAATGATACAATGTATGGTACTTCAGGAATGTAAGAGAAAGCTCTGGATGTGAACCTGGGAACTTTCCCCTGGTCCATCATTACAGAGCCTTCAACTACTGCTGCAGCTCTTCTGTTCATCCTCCTTATTTTCTAGTGCAATTGAAATGATTCTCCAATTCTCAGCCTCAAGTTTCCCTTCCTACACTCTTGTAATTCACTTTATACTTTTAAAATAAATTTTCTTGAGGCATCGATCTTTCATCTTTCATCTCCTTTGGGACAACTTCCTGCATAATAAGATTAAGTGTCTTGCAAAGAGAAAGTGGTCATTGATGCAACCAAGCTGAGCAGGAGTTTAGCATATATTCTGACTTGGAAAAGACACAATACTGGCACTCAGCTTGAAGTGAGTAGACAGACATTTGACATGATGCTCAATCTGGTACTGGAGCAAACTGTTACGAACGGAACAAATTGTTGGCTCAAATAGAATTCTAATTATATTGCTATGAGCTAAAGACAGCAACTATTGATGTCAAGTTAATTTATGCCACCATTTGAACTATAAATGTAAATTTGTGCACATGTATACTTATGACTGGGAAAACAATTTAACACAGAAGTCAAATAAATAAACACATATGGCTTTGGATTTTATCTTGCTCATTTAAAGTAGCAGCATAAACTGATTAGAATATATACATATATATGTGTGTATATATATATATATACATATATACACACATATATATGAAAATCTACAGTTATAAATTTTAAAAGTAGATGTAATGAAACATATTGCATAAGTGAATTGCATTATATATGTTAATATTTAAATGAATTATTAAAAACAGTAAATGGAAAGAATTATCATTAACTCATTATGTAACCAATTGGCATATTAAAAGGAAAATCCAAGAGTATCTCTTTTCTGAATTCATACAGCAAACGTAATTTATTTCAACTATGGTATTTATGTCTTGAACTGATCACTTAAGAACTGTTAACTAAGCTTATCTCTATTTTTAACTGGTATCTCTATTATTCCTGGAATTTCATTCCCCCCAAAATTATAAAAATAATAATTAAATAGTAACTGGGAACCTAAAATTTATATTCTTAACCATTAAAAATAAGTATATGTATACAAACTACAAGTAGACAGAGGCAGAACTAAAAATAGTAATCTCATTTATCATAGCAACAGAAGTATAAGATGCCTGGGAATAAATCTAACCAAGAAAGTCAAAGAGCTCTACAAACAAAACAAAATTTTGAAAAGAAATTGAAAATGACACAAAAAAGTGGAAAGACATCCCATATTCCTACCCTAATTCTACCAAATTAATCCACATTTTCAATGTAATCCCTATAAAATTACAAGAGACATTCTTCATAAATCTATAAAACACAATCATAGAATTTGTCTGGAATCATAAGAGACCACATATTGCCAAAGCAATCCTACACAAGAAGAGTGGAGTAGGAGGTATCTCATTCCCTGACCTCTAAATTTATTACAATCAAAATGGCATGGTATTGATGCAAAAACAGATATGTGAACCAATGTAATGGAATAGAGATCCCAGAAATAAACCTCAAAACATAAAGCCAATTTATCTTTGACAAGGGGTACTAGTAATCCAGTGGGAAAAGAAATACTGTTTAGCAAATGGTGCTGGGAAAGCTGGGTATCCGCCTACAGAAAGATGAATCTGAACACCTATCTCTCACCATTAACAAAAAAACACTCAAATGGATCAAAGATTTAAACCTAATACCTCAAACTATAAAACTACTGGTGGAAAACACTGAGGAAACTCTGAGAGATATTTGAGTAGTCAAAGACTTCTTAAATAAGATCGCCAAAGAACAGGCAATAATCCCAAAAATAAACTAGTGGGATAACATCAGATTAAGAAGTTTCTGCACAGCAAAAGATACAGTGATTAGTGTGAATCAGCAACCTTCAGAACGAGAAATATTTTTATAAACTATACCTCAGATAAGAGACTGATAAGAAGAATACACAGGGAACTATGGGAAAATGAGCTGAATAAACAACTCTCTAAGGAAGACATACAAAAAACCAAAGAGTATATGAAAAAAATACTCAACATTCCTCAGCATAAGGGAGAGGCAGATAGAAACCACAATGAGATACCACCTAACCCAGGTGAGAAGTTGAAGATTGGAAAAAAAAAAAAGATAAATGTTGGCAGGGATGTGGTGAAAGGGGAACTCCCTACACTGTTGGTGGAAATGTAAATTTGTCCAACCACTGTGAAGAACAATATGTAAGTTCCTCAAAGATCTACAAATAGAACTACCATATGATCCAGCAATTCCACTCCTGAGTATCTACCCAAAGATCAGGAGAACGCTCAGTCAGAAAAGTCTTTCACATCTATGTTTATTGTGGCATTATTCACAATTGCTAAGACATAGAGATAACTCAAATGTCCACAGATGAATGGATTGAAAAAGTGTGGCACATATATTCCATGGACTATGTTTCAGTCATAAAAAACAAGACCCTGGCATTTGATAGCAAGTGGACAAATATGAAATATTTATTGCTGAGTGAAGCAAGCCAGGCTATGAAAGAGAAACATTGTATGTCTCCATTTAACATATACCAACTCTATGCACTCTATGGTAGAGATTGATAGATTGGAGGACATAAAATCATTGAAAATAGTTAAGGACTTTGGAGACAGTGTGGAAGGAGTGTAAGTTAGGGGGAGAGTATAGGGAAGGAAATTAAGGAGAAAAAGTAGAGAGGTAAGACATTTGTAGAATGATTTATTGCCTGTTGATAACATGTATAGTATCTTCAGCTGGACTAGTCTGAGGTGTATGTTGTGTTGAGTAAATTCTCTTTACAAGCTAAATGACATATAGCAATTGAACAGATGAATAATAATAATAAATTTTGAAAAATAAATACTATTGTTTTTTTAACAATTGAAAAATAGAGTGAAATATGATACATTGATGACTATAAACATGTATATAAGCATATATGTTGAATGAACTGTATCAATTATTAGATATTTTTTGTGTGGATTATTATATACTCTCAGAAAATCTAAGAGGAAGACAAATGTTTTTCATACTTCGTAAAGACAGTTCTTTCGTCTTATTGAACCAGTGTTTCTACAACTCCATAACAAACTGTCTTTGTCTTTTTTCCTTCTTCTCACAACTTCCCTGTAAGTCTATTAAATCTACAACAAAGCTTAATTTCATCAGCCTTAGAACTCATTTAGACTGAATTATCCCAAATGCAAGACTGACTAGAAACATAAGATATTTTTACAGTATTATTCAGTTTTTAAATACTTGGTAGTATTAATTTTTATATCATCTATATACTCAATATTTTAGTTATGACAAATAATTTGTAATTATTCAAAATTTATATCTAGCATCCCTCTTGCCCTTTTATTGCTACAAACATTTAAATGCTCAAAATGTAAGTAGTAGGAAGATAGGATATACTATTATGCATCCATTATTTATAAAAACTCTCCTATTTCAGTATAATGTCATGAATACTTTCAGATTTTAATGCAATCTAGAACCTGGAAACTTACTGTTACAATCCTAACATATTATTTGGTATAACTATGTTCCATAGAGAAAAACAGGAAGATTTGGAATTTATAATGAGATAATAATTGATATCCTTGGTAAGTCAGTGTCTCTTACCCATATATTAACTCCTATAATGTCATGGAGTGATCTATGATACTCACTTCCCCTACTCATGTACCACTATCAGCATTGTCCAAGTTCAGGATCACTTTCATTTCCATCTCATCAATAAAAAACATCTTACAGATTCTCAAGTGATCAAGAAACCATCTAAATCTTCTGGCCAAAATTCATAGTTCTGCATTATTTTTGAAATATAATGCATGTTTCTTTATGGATATATCCTTTCTGCTCTTATGCAGTGACCCATGGTTAATACATTCTTGCTCAAATTCCTACTAACATTCATTCTTTCCACAGAAGTGGACCTTGACCACTAAACTTGATCTCATGTTCTTGACCCAATAGAAAGAGCAAAAAGGAGAACTACAAATCAAAGAGCCACTATACTGTACCTTGCTAAACTAAAATGACTGAAGTTTTTGATTTTTCTCTCATTCTGTAAAAAAAAAATGGATATGCTGACTGGAGCAGTGATATCTTAGAAATTGAATTGGTCATATCTGGCAGCAGCCAGGTTGTGGTATAGCCCCTCAGTTCTTCAGTTTTTCCAAAGCATGTTCAGTTGCATTTCCTCTTACAAAAATAATTGAAGAAAATTGCAATTTTATACTTCATACCACCATTAGAAATGAAATGCAAGACAGATCTGGGAGGATTTCTGAAATCATTTGAATGATACTCTATAAACAATTCAGAATAACAGCACCTTAAATCCTAATGAATACATGTAATTCAAATTTTACTTCCTCCATATTCTGAAAAAGTGTAATTTATTGGAAAAGTATGCCTTAAGTCAGGTTAGTCCCATGGCCTAGTGGTTTAAGAGAGTTGTATTCCATACATCGGACTGTGGTTCAAGTCCTGGTTCCGATGGCTTGAGAACACATTGGACATGAGGGTGAGTGCCCCAAATCTCAGCAGGATGGAGCAATGGAGGAGAAGGATTGCAGCATGACTGTACCCCACTGGGAATGCTTTCACTCTCTCTCTCACTTTCTTCCTCTCTCTCTGTTTCTCTATCTCTCTTTCTGGTGAGCACACATAACCTCTGGCAATTTAAAAAGAAAAAGAATGCTTTAAATCTAACAATGTTATTTATTCATCTAGCTTTGAGACAAATCATACAATCAGAGGTTATACACTTAAAATTTATGATTTGGTTCCTTAAAAATTGTTTTCAACTGGGGTCAGCAGGTGACATAAGAGTTAAAGTGTTGGACTACCATGTAGATGGCACAGTTCAAGTCCCAGAAATGGTGGCTTGACAATTATGCCAGGTGTGTCTGCGTTTGTGCCCAAATTGCCAGAGGAGAAGTGATTGTGGCATGCCAACAATAATCAGGGTTGATTTCTTACTTTCTCTCTGTCTTTGTCCTGCAAGCACATGTACCCTATGGAACTTAATATAAATAAATAAATAAATAAATAAATAAATAAATAAAATTATTGCTTTTAATTGCAACTAATAACAAAAGATCTTGACAAGTGAATGTTAACTTTGATTCCATGCAGCTAAATTAGAATCCACACACATCAAATTCTCAATATCTGCTGAGTGTGGTTTGAGAAAATAATTGTACAAAGAAATCTCATGAAATGCAAACAACTCTAATAGTAACATATATTAAATATTGACTATATTCTATTTACCCTATCAAATTATTTTCATATGACAATTATTTTATTTTTTCTAGTTGATGATATAAGCTCAAAAAATGTATTCAAATTTTCCATAGGTACAAAACTTTTAAGTTGACTCTTGAGCCACACATAAAATTATACCTATCTGATTCAAGGAATGAAAATCTTACCTATGAATTTTACTGTATCTATTATCTTGAAAAGAGTCTTTGATAATATGAGTTCCAAATTTTTCTGTAAGCACTATGCTGATAAACTAGACAGCACTTTATATGACATTAAAAGAGTCTGTTGGGGCCAGCAAGTGGCATGGTGGTTAAGGTGCTGGACTCGCACATGGCCAGCCATGAGTCAAGTCCTAGACCTGGAAGCTCACCTCTCTCTCACTGTTTATCTCTGAGAACACACATGCCCTATAGCAAATGAAAAATAGTAATAAATAAAATTAAATAAATAATTTGAAAAAACAACAATAAACAAAGGAAGGCTTCTCTAGTTTAAAAAAAATAAAAAAGGTTGTTCAGAAAAAGAATTGCCCCGGTGGAACCAGTGGTGTAATGGCTATGTCATTGTACTTCCATGTAGTTAATCGTGGTTTGAGTCCTGGACCTGGTGGCTTAAATTCATTCCAGGCACATGTGCATTCAATCCCAGGATCCCAAGAGGAGAATGGAGGAGAAGGGACTGTGGTGTGGCTATCTACCCTGGGGAGTGATTTCTCACTTTCTGTCTCTGTCTCTCTCTGTCTTTCTGGTGAACGCATGTGCCCTATAGTAAAAGCCTCTCAAAAAAAAAAAGGAAGGAAAAGAAAAGAATTGCCCCAGAATATTAGCTTAATAATATCTTTATCATTTCTACATCTTTCTTGTAGAAAACATAGGCCTTGGGGTAGTAACACATAATTTTACAAAAACATACACATATGTACACACACACATACACACAGAAACACACAATTTAGACAAAATTTATTATGATTTTTTTCATAAATAGAATAATCTTTATAACAATAGGTAATATTTATTGAGGACTCATTTAATATATACCAGCTGTGCATGTATTAACCCTTGTATTCACAATAACTCAAAAAGTATTGATGATGTGTCAATGGTGGGACAGGAGCAGAAGTCACTTTATGAAAATAAGAGTGTGTTGTCAGTAGAGAATACGGTAATAATAATAAATCCAATAAGAGATGATTTACATTTTATTATCACTATATGCTGGCAATTCTAATCCATATCAATGAAAAAAAAAATCCTCCCTGCATAAACCAATGTTCTACTACTAGTCAGGCCATCATTAACATGTTCCAACTTAAAAATTAAAAGAAAGAAATAAGACTAGAAGGTTTATATAACTCACCTAAACATACCTATTCTATAGGAATTTGACAAATAAGAGGAAATAATGATTTGCTAGAGGTGCAGAAAAGCTAATAGAGTGCTGACTTTAGATAATTGAAAGGTATGGAATCTAGAGAGAATTAATGCATTACTGGACTAGAATAATATAAAGTAATTCACAGGCGGCTTTATAGGGGGGATCAAAATAGGTCATGACCAATTTAATTAGTAGCATGCTAAAAGAGTTGATATTTCTTTTTCAGTCACGAAGAACCTCAGGATTTTAAGTATGGTGATGACATAGGAATGTATTTAACCAAGGTAGTGTTATTTATTTCTTCTATGAGTCAAAAAGAGGAAGAGAGATTGCCTCCTCAACAGTGACTTGATGCTGCAATTCACCCCCAAGTCTTAGCCTTCCCTGGAGGTCCATCTGGCATACCCAGGGAGGTTCCTGGACAAGAACCAGATCATTCCCAAGTGAGTTAACTCCATGTCGAGTTTTACCACTGTGCGACCATCCATTCCCTAAATTATCTTATCTTTAAATGTTCAAATAAGACTGGTAATACTTGAAAAATAATGAAATTATTCTGTTAGGAATTTATTTATGGCTCCAAATTAACATGCAGGGATATGTTTTTGTCAATAATAAAATGATTTTTCCTTACGAAAGATACAACATTTTACTATAATTTCTCTAGTATTTATTTATCAACATTGACCTTCATAAGTTTTTTTGAACCCAGTGAAAAAGGCAAGATACTGGTTCCAAAGGATTTTTAATGCATGGCATGACAATGATCATGTCAATTGTAAAAGTGCAAATACTTGACAGCTATATAGAGAATTATCATTTTTCCATGTGCTGCAAAGCATGGGCTGTTTTAGGATTTTAATAAGGAAGCTAAGTTGATAAACTAAGCTATGCACCAGAAAACAAAAAGAAAAACAAAAACCTTCAGGAAAATTCTAAACTGTTTTAGTCGAAGAAGTGACATCACTTGCAAAAGTAGAAAAAAAATGCAAATAAAAATTCAGAAAAAAAAATTATCTTCCTATGTTAAACTGATAATGAGGATTCAAAGTTTCTCAAGAGAGCTAATCAAACATTGATGAGAATATTTTAGAAGTAAGTTTATTTATTATGGAATAATAACTGAGGAATAAAGATAATAATTGAATTTCCTATAATAACTATGTAGTCTCTAATGTTTTTAGCTATTAGAATTGTGATTAAATTAATGAGAAAACCTAAAGCATATTTTCACAATATTTTAATTATAACAAAGGGACAGTACACATTTTGCCGAAGAAATCTTTGAAATGAAAGCAACTGATGCTTAAATACATAAATTATTATAGTACTTTAGATTAATATTTTAATGATACTTTATTTGAAGATAGAGTTACTTACTGTTCAAGAACAGGCATTTTTATTAGCTGTTTTTATGTTTGTTACCCATATTGGTTCATCTGGAACTTGAATTTTAGTTACTTTCCAATTTATTTTCTTAATTAGTTTTTATAGTGATTTACAGCAATAGCATTAGGAAATCATACATTCTTATTAGATCACACTGAAGCATCTGTTTAACAAATGTAATAACTTGTGAGAGATGCCGGTAAGTCTAATATCATTACAAAATAATGTATGGAAATTAAAATTCAGTAATATATAGTTCAGCATTATGTTGAAATATAATATAAGCTACAGAAACCAAGACTATCATCTAAAATTAAAATTCAAAAATAATAATATTAGGTTGTTGGGAATGACATATTGACATATTTTTCTATGTTTTTCAACACAAAAATGTGTCATGACTTTCCTGACAACCCACTATTAGGAGCAGCCTTAATGAACAAATAATCTATCACACAAAAGAATAAAATACTAATCTAAAAGCAGGGTTATTAAAATTCGGAGACTAGCATTTTTAGATTCTTAAACTATCTCTAAACTTTGCTAACATTTGAGATAACTGAGTAAGATACTAGTTAATTCAGCTATAATGTTTTTACTGCAAATGCCGATGTATACCATGATTTTTCTGTATGTATAAATTAAAGGTAAGTGAGTCAGATTTCCACTTTTGGATACAATAGAGTAGCTATTAACAAGCCAATGCCCATACTTTTTCAAACCATTCATCTGTTTGTGGACATCTGAGTTGGTTCCATGTCTTAGCAATTGTGAATAATGCTACAGTAAACACAGATATGCAAGCACTTTTCCAAGTTAGTGTTCTCCTATCATTTGTGTAGATACTCAGGAGTGAAACTGCTGGATCATATGGTAGTTGTATTTGTAGATGTTTGAGGATATTGTTCTCCACAGTGACTGGACCAATTTACATTCCCAACAGCAGTGTAGGAGAGTTCTCCTTTCACCACAGCCCCGCCAGCACGTATCATTTATTCTCTTGTTTCTTTTAATCTTTGCCATTCTGATTGGGGTTAGTGGTATCTTATTTTGGTTTTGATCGAGGGTTGTTGATTCACACTAAATACTGTGTCTTTTGCTGTGCAGAAACTTCTTTATGGCAGAAATGGAAAGTTTAGAGGATATATAAGCATGGAAAATAGTTATGGATAGTGGAGACAGTGTGGGAAGAGGGTGGGAGAAGAGGGAGAGTGTGAGGAAAGATGTTAAGGAGAAAAATAGAGAGGCAAGACTTTTTTCTTTTGAGAGGTTTTTGCTATAGGGTGCATGAGCTCGCCAGAAAGACAGAGAGAGACAGAGAGACAGAAAGTTAGAAATCACCACCCCTTTCCAGGGGGGATGGCCATTCACAATCCCTTCTCCTCCATTCTCCTCTTGGGATCTTGGGCATGCACACGCACAGGCCAGGCGTGAGTTTAAGCCACTAGGTCTGGGACTTGAACCGCAGTCGACTACGTGGGAGTCCAGTGACATAGCCATTACAGCAACTGCTTGTCCCAAGAGGCAAGACATTTAAAATCATATAACTACTAGCTAGAAATAAGTTATTTCAGTAAACAGATTGATTGACTTCAATGATGAAAATAATGGTGCCAGTGTTGAATAAGTATCTCATATCCACTATAGCTGTGTATCATTGCTTTTCACAAGTGCATTTTATATTCAATAAAGCAAACTTACAATTTATGAAGCTCTATGAGCTCCACTTAAAATGAACTATCTTAAACCTAGGCCAGGAAGTGAACTTTTGTGATCAGTACCATCTGTGTTGCATCACCAGCATGCGCTGTAACAGACACTAAGCTGTCCTGATGCATGAGATACTGCAGAACTCATATGCTAGGAACAGCACACAGAAGACCCCATTTAAAGGCATTCCTAGTGCCTTTGCAGGGAAGACTGGGGAAAAAAATTGCTTTTATCCAATTCTTAATATGGTTTTGGGCTGGATGATTTTAACTGCTAAAAGACAGTATTTTCCAAATTTCCTTCTAACTTAAACTTATTAGTGGCTATTTTTATGGTAGTAGGCTTTCTACCTGTCCTTTTATAGTAATATATTCACATCTGAAATACTTCACAGGAGTATCAAAGAATAATCTAAAAAATGAATAAAGCAAGATAATTCCAAAGCACACATACTATGAATGTTCATGATGACAGCCTGCCCAGGGAAAGCAGCGACTGGCCTCACCACAGTTTGAGAGCAGTATTTGTCTTATTTTGACCTAAAGTATTCTCCAGATGTTTATTCAAATAGGGATTTTGACAGAATTGAGTAACAGCTGGATAATACATGATATAAGGAGCATGATAATTCATGATGCATATCATTCAGATAAGAAAATCATGTCATTTTGCATGGCTCTGGAGAGTCCAGCTAGTACTATGGGTTAAAAATTACAGTCAAGCAGATTAAGCTTCAAATTAACAGAATTCGCTGGCAGTTAGATTAGTCAACAATCACAAATCCTGCATCAGGAAGACCTGTTTTTGCTGGTGCACACTGGTGTGGCTAACGCACAGACACGGGATTTGCAATCTAAAACTTCACAGTAAAGAGTAAAGCTGTTTTTGTAAATAGTATCCTCTTTAGAAAGTTTCTTTGCTTTTTATAGAATTTCCTTGGAGAGTAAATGATTACCAATACATGCCTCTCTATATCAAAGAGTTTGTTATATGATAATAATTCGTGTGAAAGATTGTGAGAACAAGATTTTATTGTTAGACTCTGAAACTCTATTTTGAATCTCAGATAGCAGGCCTGGGCTCAAGTAATTGGGAAAATACTTTGCATAAACCGATTCTCCTCAGTGATCTTAAATTACTGTCCTCTGGGACACTGTGACCAAGTCATTGTCATCTCTGTTTGTAGACCTGAAAGTTTATAGAGATTTCACCATTTGCTGACTCGAGCTTAGCCAGCAAGTGGCTGAACTGCAGTTTGAATCCAGTTCTGTTTAACATCAATGCTCATGTGCTTTTCTCTATGAAGTCTTTTTGCAAGGTGATTCTTCTAAAGCTAAAAATAGGGGATGGAAAAGGACACCTTCTTTTTGTTGAAAGAAATGTGTTTATTCTATGAAAAAAAAAATCCATTAAAGATGGGAAACTGACAGTGAAGTTTTGAAACTTCAGACCGTGTTTGTGATCATGCCATTGGGGTGGCGAGCACAGCTATGTCAGCTGCCTACACAACGCTTCTCAACATCTAGCTCTGATCATGGATAATTACAAGGTTAAAAACTGTCCGGTGAAGAATTAAAGAAGGGGTTGAATAGCAAACATCTAGGGCTGTGGTTATTAATTTCATATCATTAGCAGAAACTAGATTTCAGTCAATAGATAGCTCCGTTAATTTTGAAATAGAGATAACAAGGCGAAGTTAGTCAACAACATTTGCAATAACACACACAAAAAAGCAGCATTATCATGTAATTATGTTTTACCTTTTACTGCAAATAAACTTAACTCCTACCTACTAGGTAGCAACACTTAGCTCACTCAAAACCTATATCCATGCTTAAGTATCTCCACTTCACAAATGACTTTAGAAATCAAGATTGATGGGGCCAGCAGGTGATATGGTTGTTAAGGGTGCTGGACTCCCAGGTGGCTGACTGTGGTTCAACTCCTGGACCTGGCGGCTTGCTTCTTACTTTCCTTGCCTCTCTCTTTCTGTCCCTCTCTGGTCAAATTAAAATAAATAAATGAAGTTAAATAAAATAATTTTAAAAAGAAATCAAGATTCGTGAAATATACATGTAAAACCCATGATCTTAGAATCAATAGAAATATGTTCTAGTGGGTAAAAACTGAAATCAGGTAAATAAATGCTAAATGTGAAACTTTGATGTTTTGATGAAAAAGGATAATTGTACTATTAGCAAAAAAAAAGGAATCTGGTAAAAGATATGATATATATATGTATATATAAAAATGTATGTAGGAATACATATATGTGTATATATATATATGTGTGTGTGTGTGTGTGTGTGTATAGTATATATAGCATACATATATATATATATTAGGGGAGTGTTGATAAAACAATGAGATCAAATTTGCACACGGTGTACTTGAGATACTCAGGAGAAAGCCTGATAGATATGACCTGTGTGTTTGTGTGTGTGCGCCTGGGTGTGCAGGAGCTGAGAGGATACACACTGACTGCATATAAATCGTTGGATTCCCACATGGCTGACCATGGTTCAAGTCCTGGACCCAGTGGCTTAAAAATCATGTTGGGTGCACGTGTGTGAGTGCCCAGGATCACAAGAGCAGAACAGAGGAGAGGGGACTGCAGCATGGCCATCCCCCGCAGGAGATGATTTCTCACTTTCTCTCTTACTGTCTGTCTCTCTCTACAGAGAATGTGTATGTACTGAGGGAAAAACCTTTAAAAAAAGATATTCATTTATTTATAGAAAAATAGACAGACTCCTGACAAGTTCTTAATATATGGAAATTATCCCTCAGCCTTCTAGCCAGAATCATGGGTGAATTTGTGGCACCCCACCTCCTGGGCCACCTTGACTTGGCCTGATAAAGTCGCTTTTTGAATTGACAACCCATATTTATTTTTGAGTACTGTGATTTCTTTATTAAAATACAACCCCTGGGACCAGCAGATGACAGTGGTTGCATCTCTGAAATCATATGTAGTTGACTGCAGTTTGAGTTCTGAACCTGGGGCTTAAATTCATACAAGGTGAGTGTGCATGCATGCCCAAAATCCCAAGAGGAGAATGGAGGAGAGGGACTGAGAGATGGCCATCCCCCCTGTGGGGTGATTTCTTGCTTTCTGTCTCTTTGTCCCTGGCAAGCACACATGCCCTATAGCAAAATATCTCTCTCTCCCAAATGCCGAAATCAAAATCTCCCCCTCTCCAAAAAAAAAAAAAAAAAAAAAAAAAGATCCCAACAACATTACATTCTTATTTGAGATGCAGAAATATCTATTCTGCATAATTTTCCACCAAATGCTTTTCTCTCCACTCATATGATACACTTATTTCATTATTATATTTCAATATATTTTTAAAAGCTAATGTGAATTGGGAACCAGCAGTTAGTGTAACGGCTATGTCACTGGACTCCCACGTAGTCGACCACAGTTCACGTCCGGGACACGGTGGCTTAAAACTCATGCTGGGCGCGTGTGCATGCGTGCCCAAGATCCCAAGAGGAGAATGGAGGAGAAGGGATTGCGGCGTGGCCATCCCCTCTGGGGGGTGATTTCTCGCTTTCTGTCTCTCTGTCTGTCTCTGTCTGTCTGGCGAGTGCACACGCCCTATAGCGAAAAAACCTCTCCAAGAAAAAAACAAAAAAAAGCTAATGAGAATTAAACTAAGAGAATTCTTCACAACAGAATTAAAGAATAATAACCTAAGAATAAAATATAGTGAGATAATCTCAATATTTCCATATAAAAATAAAGTTTCTTGAGATATAAAGAACTGAACAAGAGGCTAATTCCATAAGATGTAGGAGTACTATGCCACAAAATGTCTGTTTTCTCCCCAAAGTAAACTTTGCATCTGAAGAAATACAACCTAAATTAACACAGGGAGCCAGCAGGTGGTGTGATGGTTAAGGCACTGAACTCCCACACGGCCAACCACAGTTCAAGTATTGGACCCAGCAGTTTGAAAATCACTCCAGGTGTGTGTATGTGCATGCCCCAAATTCAAGGAGAATGGAGAAGGGCATGCAGCATGTCCATCCCCTCTTGGATTTCTCACTTTCCCTCTCTCTGTCTCCAGCCAGTGCATGTGCTTTATGGCATAAAAGAAACAAACAAACCAAAAAACTCAATGTACAATTGTGGCAACAGTGAACATGATCACAAGATATTTTTTTTAAATGATAATACACATGATACGTGCACAATGGAGAGAGATAAAGAGAAAGGATCCTTGACAGGTTCTCAGCATGTTACTTTTGGCTTTCTCCAGCCCTCCTGCTTTATAGGACCCTGGGGACCCAGATGTGTGTCCAGCGTAACCAAGCATCTAATCCCATTGTTGATCATATGGCTTCTAGTGCTACAGTCCAACAAGCTATGGAGTGTTCCACCTAGGCTGGGACATGACGCCAAATTTTTTTTTTTTTTTTTTTGGAGAGGTTTTCGCTACAGGGAGCGTGTGCTTGCCAGACAGACAGAGACATAGAGACAGAAAGCGGGAAATCTTCCCCCAGGGGGGATGGTTACGCCACAATCCCTTCTCCTCTATTCTCCTCTCAGGATCTTGGGCATGCACACACATGTGCCCAGCATGAGTTTTAAGCCACCGGGTCCGGGAGGTGAACCGTGGTTGACTACGTGGGAGTCCAGTGACATAGCCATTACGTTAACTGCTGGTTCCCATGACTCCAATTTTAAAAGGAGAATTAAGACTAACGAATAACCATGATACTTTGGGAAAAAAGGGAACCTATGATGAAAGATATGTCCTCTTAGCTATTAGAATTTTATTTAAGTCTATTAAGTCTGACTATAGAGGATTCATATAGAACATTTTAAAAATTACCAATGAAATGAACAACCATGACTAGAAATGATATCACATATGTTTGGAACTTTGCTCAAGGACAGAGACTGTGGGTCTAAGTAGTGGCTTAAAAAATAATAATGTTATAGGTCAGCAGGTGGTGTGAGGGTTAAGGCACATGGCTGATTGTGGTTTGAGTTCTGGACCTAGCAGCTTGAAAGTCAAGACAGTATGCAAACAAGCTGGTAGTTTGGCACTTGGAAGTTTGCAAAAGTAACCACTAATTCTAAGTGAAGAGAAGTGCTAGAGCTGACATGGTCAACAGTGGATGGAGGGGTCACAAAAATTAAAATATTGCGTGTGCTGGAGCGGATATACAAAATAGGCAGAAAAACCATGTCCCCCAGGAGGGTAAAGTTGTGTCACTTTACCATTTAGCAAAGCGGTATCAGAATGGTTAAGAATTTCAATGATGAGAATTCTTGTAGACTACAGTTGATGGTAGCCCAGAACTGAAGTATTATTACAGAAGTTGACTCCCTGAAATCAAGAAACCAAAATTACAGAGACCAAGTGGCAATGCTTACCCTTTCACTGTAATGAGCTGCCAGGTGTGGCAGTCAAGAGACTGTCCAGCTCTACTAGCTTAGGATACAGTGTTTGATTCACCATCACGAGACTGCGTAAAACTTTACTCATACCATGTAACCCTTCTCTACCCCAACGTAAGTGAGGCTGCATGTACCTAATCATGTAATGGACTGACCCATCGCATGCCATAGTAGCCAGAAGATGTTGATCTTTAGAGAAATGGCATGATACTTTGAATACAGAGGTTTGAGGATGCCATTCTCTAGTAAATGATGTACACTGCAAATCAGCAAGCATTATATTTATACTATGTATCCAGCCAAATAAATAAATGAATTGTAAACCAAGAGTGAATGCACACGATTGCCCAACACTACAATACTGACCCATTTGGAGAATTTGGGGGTCTCGTCCATAGAGGTCTTTTTCACCCAAAAGAGGACTGCTTCTACTAGGCAACACAGTAAAATTTCCATTCATCTTTTTTTTTTTTTTTGAAAGAGAGATTTTGTTGCTGTAGGGCATGTGCACTCACTGGAAAGGTAAAGAGAGACAGAGACAGAAAGCGAGAAATCACCCTTTGGGAAGATGGCCACACTGCATTCCCATCTCCAGTCTCCTCTTGGGCATGCACACATGCCCAGCGTGAGTTTTACTCTCCAGGTAAGGGACTCAAACTACTGTTGACTACATAAGAGTCCAGCAACGTAACCATTGTGCTGTCTGCTGGTCCCAAATTTTCATTCATCTTTTAACTATGGCAAAACCTTTTAGTAAATTTTATGCTCCTCTTGCTAAGTGATAAAGAGACAACAGAAAAATTACCCTCTAGTCCCTTCCCAATTTGACTTTTCCTTTGGGGATTTGGGGAATACATACACGTGGGCCCATATTGGGAGGAATAATTGAGTCTAATCAACAAGAGATCTTGGGAGTGGTTACACAATGGGAACAGAAAGAGACATGCCTATGGAACAAGGGCAGTCTACCACAGAGCCACTTGTTAAGCCTCTCCTCATCCTTAATGCAAAATATTAACAAAGCATTTTTCATTATCTCACAGACATAATCCATCACTCTAGAGTTAAAAAAAAAATCCTGGCCACACACACTTACTTTTTATCCTGTTCTTCCTTTACATGTATGTGCAACACACACATTATTCAAAACAATTTTTTAGATTAAAAGTAACAATACAACAACAGAAACCAATGCAATTTACAAAACAATACAGTGTAACAATTTATATAGCATTTACATTATGTTATTAATAATAATCTAGAGACAATCTGAGGTATGTGGGAGGATGAGTGTAAGCTATATGCAAACACTATGCCATTTTTTAGAAGGGACTTGAGCACCCACAGGAGTGGGAAGATCCTGGAACTAATCTCCCCTGGATATGGAGGAATTATTCCATTTATACCCCATGCATGCACCTATGTACACGGCCCCACTGGGCAGGATAAAATAGTCCAAGGGTACCAGGTGGAAATGGAAAACTGTGGAAGAAGGAGCTGTCTGGTGCAAATATAAATAGTTTCCCATTTCACACACACACGCAAACGTAGTACATGTGAGAACTAGCATAAAGCTTGCCATTTGACACCCGAAGAAATCTAAGCAGGGCTATCAATAATTCTGTGCACTGACACTGAGTGTCCAGAAAGATTCAGTGTGAACTCTTGATATGCCTTCTTCTGTATCAGCACAGAGGATTAAAGAGATGTCTGGCAACTTTACTCAAAGCACAGTAAGCAGCTGAATAGTCCCTTTGATATGATGACCAGCTGAGCACACCCTCTGTTAGCAAACAGCGATTGTATGTCCAAGGAATTTAGTGACCTTACAAGCATATGAGCTATCCAAGACATAATCTGCAAGTAAGAGCATTAATGAGCACTGGTGTCCTAACAGTGGGAAAACATCAGATAAGAGGTATATGGTGACATTTAAAGGAAAGTATTTACTTATTTAGCCAGAGGGTATGTGCACTTGGTAGAGACAGACAAAGAGAAAGGTAAGAAAGAGAGAAAGAGAGAGAGAAAGAGAGAGAGAGAGAACAGCTCCCCATGGGGCATGATCACACCACAGTTTCTTCCCCTATATTTTTCTATCTGGATGAGATTTTACGTACACACACACACATACCTGGCATGTTTCTTAAACCAACAGGACTGAGATTTGAACCACATTTACACATGTGGGATCTGACTCCTTTAACCACAGTGCTATGGCTCAGCCTTATTTTTTATATTTCAGTAGTCACATTTTAGTTTCCATTATACTCTGGCTATAAGGCATAATTTTTACCCAAGGAAAATACAGAGAATTATGAGCCTTTTAAAACTACATTTTTACTTTTTGAATTATAATCATCTTAAAATAGAATTTTGACGACACACATGAAACTCTTCAGTAGGGGCCATGTACAACCATCAAAACCACAGATGCTGTCAGTACAGGATGATTACAAGAACTACATGGGACTTAGAACACTTCAAGAGCTTCTTTTTGACTTCTGTTTGAATTTATACTGACCATTTCTCAAAGCATCCAGAAGATGTTGATCTTTAGAGAAATGGCATGATACTTTGAATACAGAGGTTTGAGGATGCCATTCTCTAGTAAATGATGTACACTGCAAATCAGCAAGCATTATATTTATACTATGTATCCAGCCAAATAAATAAATGAATTGTAAACCAAGAGTGAATGCACACGATTGCCCAACACTACAATACTGACCCATTTGGAGAATTTGGGGGTCTCGTCCATAGAGGTCTTTTTCACCCAAAAGAGGACTGCTTCTACTAGGCAACACAGTAAAATTTCCATTCATCTTTTTTTTTTTTTTTGAAAGAGAGATTTTGTTGCTGTAGGGCATGTGCACTCACTGGAAAGGTAAAGAGAGACAGAGACAGAAAGCGAGAAATCACCCTTTGGGAAGATGGCCACACTGCATTCCCATCTCCAGTCTCCTCTTGGGCATGCACACATGCCCAGCGTGAGTTTTACTCTCCAGGTAAGGGACTCAAACTACTGTTGACTACATAAGAGTCCAGCAACGTAACCATTGTGCTGTCTGCTGGTCCCAAATTTTCATTCATCTTTTAACTATGGCAAAACCTTTTAGTAAATTTTATGCTCCTCTTGCTAAGTGATAAAGAGACAACAGAAAAATTACCCTCTAGTCCCTTCCCAATTTGACTTTTCCTTTGGGGATTTGGGGAATACATACACGTGGGCCCATATTGGGAGGAATAATTGAGTCTAATCAACAAGAGATCTTGGGAGTGGTTACACAATGGGAACAGAAAGAGACATGCCTATGGAACAAGGGCAGTCTACCACAGAGCCACTTGTTAAGCCTCTCCTCATCCTTAATGCAAAATATTAACAAAGCATTTTTCATTATCTCACAGACATAATCCATCACTCTAGAGTTAAAAAAAAAATCCTGGCCACACACACTTACTTTTTATCCTGTTCTTCCTTTACATGTATGTGCAACACACACATTATTCAAAACAATTTTTTAGATTAAAAGTAACAATACAACAACAGAAACCAATGCAATTTACAAAACAATACAGTGTAACAATTTATATAGCATTTACATTATGTTATTAATAATAATCTAGAGACAATCTGAGGTATGTGGGAGGATGAGTGTAAGCTATATGCAAACACTATGCCATTTTTTAGAAGGGACTTGAGCACCCACAGGAGTGGGAAGATCCTGGAACTAATCTCCCCTGGATATGGAGGAATTATTCCATTTATACCCCATGCATGCACCTATGTACACGGCCCCACTGGGCAGGATAAAATAGTCCAAGGGTACCAGGTGGAAATGGAAAACTGTGGAAGAAGGAGCTGTCTGGTGCAAATATAAATAGTTTCCCATTTCACACACACACGCAAACGTAGTACATGTGAGAACTAGCATAAAGCTTGCCATTTGACACCCGAAGAAATCTAAGCAGGGCTATCAATAATTCTGTGCACTGACACTGAGTGTCCAGAAAGATTCAGTGTGAACTCTTGATATGCCTTCTTCTGTATCAGCACAGAGGATTAAAGAGATGTCTGGCAACTTTACTCAAAGCACAGTAAGCAGCTGAATAGTCCCTTTGATATGATGACCAGCTGAGCACACCCTCTGTTAGCAAACAGCGATTGTATGTCCAAGGAATTTAGTGACCTTACAAGCATATGAGCTATCCAAGACATAATCTGCAAGTAAGAGCATTAATGAGCACTGGTGTCCTAACAGTGGGAAAACATCAGATAAGAGGTATATGGTGACATTTAAAGGAAAGTATTTACTTATTTAGCCAGAGGGTATGTGCACTTGGTAGAGACAGACAAAGAGAAAGGTAAGAAAGAGAGAAAGAGAGAGAGAAAGAGAGAGAGAGAGAACAGCTCCCCATGGGGCATGATCACACCACAGTTTCTTCCCCTATATTTTTCTATCTGGATGAGATTTTACGTACACACACACACATACCTGGCATGTTTCTTAAACCAACAGGACTGAGATTTGAACCACATTTACACATGTGGGATCTGACTCCTTTAACCACAGTGCTATGGCTCAGCCTTATTTTTTATATTTCAGTAGTCACATTTTAGTTTCCATTATACTCTGGCTATAAGGCATAATTTTTACCCAAGGAAAATACAGAGAATTATGAGCCTTTTAAAACTACATTTTTACTTTTTGAATTATAATCATCTTAAAATAGAATTTTGACGACACACATGAAACTCTTCAGTAGGGGCCATGTACAACCATCAAAACCACAGATGCTGTCAGTACAGGATGATTACAAGAACTACATGGGACTTAGAACACTTCAAGAGCTTCTTTTTGACTTCTGTTTGAATTTATACTGACCATTTCTCAAAGCATTGGCTGCTATGATTACCAAGAGACCTGGCTCTTCTTATTTGACAGATATATGATTCAGGAGAAATTTATTGTATAATGCTTGAAATTGACTCTAGACAAATCTTGATACATTCAAGGATTATATTTAAAACTAAGTTGTGACATCCCATGATGAAGAGATGCCAGCTCTTTTCCTGTATCTTTCATATTGAACTATGATCAGAACAGCACAAATATTGACCTTTGAATGTGAAACTCAGAGACATAAATGTGGAAGTGTGTGTGCTAATACTGTAGTTCATCTAATCTTGCAGCAGTTAACCTATGGCTGGTGACTGATATCTTGTGAGAACTAATCTCCATGCACTTCTTTGTTTGTTTGTTTTTTTAGTTTTGCCACAGAATGAGTGCACTCACCAGAGAGAGATTCAGTGAGGGGTGAGGCATGGAGGGCAAAGTGAAGAAGTCCCCCACCTGAGGGTTGGTCACCCTCTAATCCCTTCCTCATTTCATTTCTTCTTTAGGGACTTTGGGCATGCATCCACATATGTCCAGCATATTTTTCAAGCCACCAGTCTGGTACTCAAACCGTGGAGTCAGACATGACGGGTACAGCTACCTTAACCACTGTGTATCCACTGCTATCCCCAATGACTTTTTTTTTTTTTTTTTACCCCCACAAGGCTTATGTACTTGCTAAAGAGAGACAGAAGAAGGAATAACAAGAAATCACCCCAGGGAGAATGGCTATGCCACAACCCCTTCTCTTCCAGTCTCCTCTTGAAATTTTGGGCATGCATATACACACCATCAGCATTATTTTCAAGTTCCCGGATCTAAGACTCCAGCTGTGGTCAGCCATGAGAGTCCAGCACCTTTACCACTATGTCACCTGTTGTCACCTCCATTGACATTTAAGAGCTGCAAATTTCAAGCGTCCCCAGAGAAAAAATAAAACACAAAGAAAATTCATGGAAGGCAAGAGTATAGAGTTCAGGACAGAGCCGATAAAGAAAAAGTCTGCTCTGACTCATACCGATTCCTGGTAGAGCAAACGTTCTCTTCAGAGGTGAAAGGTTAGTTGTCGGAGGTCCAGCCACAGTGGTGTAAGTTATAGAGCCTTGTTGTGTGAGGCTAGGGCCAGTCCTTGAACCAACCTTAGAGTCTAGATGTGGTGGCGTATGCCCGTGTTCCTGGCAAATGGGAGCCAGGGGCAGGGAGATCGTCATGTAGCAAGATCCTGTGAAAACTTCTGTCCCTCTATTTCTCTCTCTACCTCTCTCTCATTTATTAAAAAAAAAATATATATATATGGGGGAAAAAGACTAGCTGTCCTTAAATTAGGTAGTAACACCAACAGTACTCTCAGTAAGTGTGCCAGTGATGAGGTGACTCACAGTTTAGAGAATGATTAAAATAGCAAGCGAAGTGGATCACTTGGATGAGGTAAAGCAATACACACATTGCTTAAATTAGAAATACTAATTCTACAATTACATTTAGAATTGGACCATTAACTCAAGTAAAGTAGAATATGTCTGTCTTTGTATAAGTGTACACAGAAACATACTTCTGACTTTTGATAGAAAAGTATAATACTAATTGTTATATATTGAAACTAGTGTGAATAACTTTTGATTATTCTTTATCTTTCCATCTGAATTAACCAATCTGAGAAGAAGATTCTCATTTTTATTGTTTTATCATAAAAATGAACATACAGAGATAAAGATTAGAACAAAACAATCTTCCTGCCTATTAGCCTCCAAAGAGGAACATTTAAGTAAGCATCTACAAAAATGTTTTGTTTTATTTTATTTATTCTTTTTTTTTTGGAGAGGATTTTGCTACAGGGAGAAAGACAGAGAGATACAGAGACAGAAAGTGAGAAATCACCCCTCAAGGGTGATGGCCATGCCGCAATCCCTTCTGCCCTATTCTCCCCTCAGGATCTTGGGCATGCATGCCCACATACCCAGAGTGAGTTTAAGCCACTGGGTCTGGGACACGAACCACAGTCAACTACATGGGAATCCAGCGACACAGCCATTACGCCAACTGCTTGTCCCCCAAAATGTTTTAAATCTGTTTTTTTCTTTAAAATATAAAATGAACAGACTCAGTATTTTTTTGATATAGGTTTTTACCCCATTTCACTCAATATTTATCAAAAAAATACATTGTAACCAAGGCAATTGAAATTTCCATATGAACTATGGGAAGAGTGGAAAGACTGTGTCAAAAACATCTTTCAAACTGTTTACATCTTTACTACCCACCATACAACAACACTTTTAAGTTATTAATGATGGTTAATAACATTATTTTGACATTTAAAATGTCTATTTTTATTTATTCACAATATAACAGTTCATTATCGCATTTTTTCTTTTTTCTTCTTTATTCCAGTTTCATTTTTCCTTTTCTCAGAAACAAAGACCGACCATAGATTCCATTCTAAAAAGACTTACTACATTGAAGATCCAGCATTGAGCTTGCATCACATATCTTGAAAACCATGTTATTGGAAACTGAAAATGTTTAATAACATATTGTATCTCTAAAATATTCAATAAAAATCTAAATAAGCTCACCCCAGGTAAAGCATGCCAAGAAAGTATTTACAATTTGCTGAGCAACAATACATTTAGACGTATCTAATAGTCTCTATCTGACAATTTATGCCACAACATCTACAAGACAGAAACTGCTTTTGTATCCAATTTAAAGGCATGAATGTTCTTCTTTTTACCCTAGAGCTTAAAGACAATTTACAGAAGTAGGCCAGTATGAAGTATTGCCACAATAAACTGTTGTTTTACTTTTCTTTTGTAGCAAAAATTAGGAAAATACTGCAATGCTGTTGAGTCATAAAATATGATAGCAATAAAACAAATATAAGCTATCAAGTTTATTTAATTTCTACTGTTACCATCATTATTCAGAGACCTCTTTAAAGTCTTTCATATATTTTAAAATAATTTATTTTAAAAATATATCAAAGATGTAATAGGATATATTCCCAAAATATTCAGTTATAAACAAAACCATCCTTCATAAAACAAAATATTAGAAAGTTCTTTTACTTGTTTCATGGAGAAAATATGATTTGAAAATAACTTTATTTCAAGAATATTCATGTCGGCACATGCTGTGACAATAGTTTTGGTATCTTTTCAAAAACAGCAACTTTTCTTTGACATTATCAGATAGTAATCAATTATACGGGGTAACTGTATAAAGTAATGAAAACACTGAAAATCATTGTTATACTTTACTCCATTAAAATTCACAGTTGTTGATAGACCAAAAGCCAAAATATACTTATTGTCATTTATTCTAATATGCAATACACTTCCTATTGTAAGTACTAATATTTGCAATAAAATATATTCTACAATAAACATAGTTTTGGTGTTTTGTTTTGTTTTGTTTTGTTTTGTTTTGCAATAGGTCCATGTTAGATGAGTTGTAATTAGTGGAAACGACACCAAAAAGTAAATCTATAATAATAACTATCATAAATGTAGGCAGTTGTTTTAATTACTAGTATTCAAAAGGTTTTACGAAAGCCAAATTAATATTCTATGCACTTGTTTCTAGTAACGAAATCAAATCTTATGTACCATAATTATTTATATGTCTATTTATTTATTTTCTTCAATGAGTGAGAGAGTAAGAGAGTGAGAGAAAAGAAGTACTCCCTACAGGGTCCTAATGCACTCCACTCTCGGTGCCAGCCGGCTGCAGACCACGCCCTGTGTACTCAAGGATTTTATCCGGATGTAGGCATGGAGTCCTCACATGTGAGGCTCTCACAGTGTTCTGCTTTACTGCTACACCATTCTCTAGCCCCTAAATAATTTTTATAAGTTATCAACTAATGTACAGAAAGCATAAGGAGACTTTATGTTACATATTTACCTGATGTTCTTTAAAAGAGGAATTACTTCAAAACAAAAGGCTCTCTGCGTTGAACTTATTTCACAGATGTATTGCATCAGCAATTATTCCCCTTTCTCTGCAGAGTTAAATACCATGTATCATGGTTGGTAACACATTCTCTGAAAAAGTTCACAACCTTCTGAACAGATGTGAAGAATGATCGGGTGTGGAAGGATAAGACTTCATCAGATTCAAGGAGGAAAGACAGGCTATCAGGCCTACCATAACCTCTGGTTTCCCCGGAAGTTCTCAAGTCCATCAATAGAAGTCAAGATGGTATAAGTACTCAGAAATAAATTTCCCTTCCTGAAATGAGGGTTAAGAAAAACAGTGTTCTATTTATATGACACGTATCTCTCAAGACTTAAAACTCCCCAATTCAAGGCAGCCTAGGACACCGACCATTCCAACCTCACTGCCACCAACTGCTTTGACTATACCTGGAACAACCTCAGGACCTCCTTCATTCCTAAGTCATCCATCACAAGTGCCCCCAAGGTCCTTTGTCACCTCTAAATGCCCACAATATCTTCTCTATATGGTGTTCTATAGTCTCTGTTTCAACAGTGTTCTCTCTCTCTCACTCTCATTTTTAGTCTCAATATATCTTTACACTCTTTTTTCTTTTAGTTATTTGAAATATTTCTATAAAGAGAAATGTTTTTTCTCAAGTATTTGGAGACTCAAATGCACACAAAGGGAATACGTTTTTATTTCCTTATATTTACCGGTTGTTAAAATAATTTTCTTTGCTTTCTCTGGGAAGCAGAGGAAGCAATACATTTTTTTGTACTGTGATCCATTGTACCTAGATTTCCTGTTGATGATAAAGTTTTCTTATCTTTGGCCAATCAGAAATTCTTTAAAGAGCATCTGTCCTCTGATCACACCTTAGTAGTCGCCAAACACTTTTATGTCTCCCAAACTGGAATCAACCACATCTCTAGGAAAATCTGATTCCTTTTTTCCATTTATTTATTTATGTATTTTCCCAAAGGACACATGAGCTCACCTGGGAGAGAAAAAGCACAACTGAGACAGCATCCCCCATGGGCCATGTTTGTGTTGTAATCCCTTCTCTCTCATGCGTATATGCCTGGCATGTTTCTCATACTACCTGGTCCGGGACTCACACTGCATAGTTAGCCAAGTGGGTACCAGTCCTTTGATCACAAAACCATGAACTGGCTCAAAAATATGATTCTTTTCAATGAGAATTATCAAAGATACATTGCAGCTACCAGAAATATTCATATAAAGGGACTATTTATTACTTCCAGGCCTGTCCATCAGAGCAAGAAAGTACATATGGGTGTTAGTGTGTATGCAATAGTCTTATTTGGGTGTGAATTAACTTGGCCTCTAAACTAATTAAGTGGAAAAGACTTCAGACTGGATAACCAAATGAAGGGAATATACACAACAAAAGAGAGGGCCAGCTCTTGAGACTATTTGCTTAAGAACACATTATGGTCCAAGACTCCCACCTGAAGAAAAGCCACAGAATTGATGGCTCTCTAGATTTACACAGGTTCCCCTAAATACCTAATAGCTAATAAAATAGCTAAAAATAGCTAATCTCCAACCTGGTGTTATCCCCTGGGATGTGATGACTATGTAAACTTGGCCATGCCATTCATTGGAAAACCTAAGTGCACCCAGTCCTGCAAGGACATTATCTCATTTTGAACACTCTAGCCCAGGATAAAGAGCTGAGTGTTATAAAACATTATTGTGAAAATTTGGACTTCTTCCCTGACTGTTGCTGAGTATGATAGTTCCATTTTCTCCTAACAGGATCCCTGAGCCAATCTGATTTCTAAAACATCAAGGCAGCAACCCAGACAAAAGAGACTAAGTGAGTTCTCTTAGTTTCCTACTGTTGCTGTAAAAAATTCTACAAACTTAATTACCTGAAATAACACAGATATATTATCTAATAGGGTCGGAGATCAGAAGTCTGAAATGGGCTTAACTCGTTAGAAATCAAGATGTTAATAGGGTTGTGCTCCTTCGTGGAGACTCCAAGAGAGAATCCACTTACCTGCCTCTTCTAGCCTCTACTGGCTTCTGGTCCTTTCTTCCATCATCAAAATCGGCAGCATCACATCCTCAGATCTGGCCCTGACTCCTAAGCTCCTGTCTCCTTTTTCAATTGTAAGAACCCTTGTGATTACATGGAATCCATTTGCATAACCCAGGATAACATTTCAAGATCCTTAACGTAATAACTTCTGCAAAGGCCCTTTCTCTTTTGTTTCATGTAAGAACATTTTCTCAGGTTCCTGAGATTGGAATGGAGACATCTTGGCCTGGGGAGAAGGAGGATTATTCTGCCTAAAATAGGAAATAAAGCATTCCTGGTGTTGCCAACTGGAATTTCTCATTGAATTGACATGGTCCTAGAGCAGAGGTCACAAAACATTCTAGAAAGTACCAAGAGAATGTTTTGAAGGCATTATAAATGTTCAATAAATAGGCACCCTGAACATACATAATATATAACCTAAAACCACAAAAACGAGATCATATTGTCACATTTACAGTGGGAAAACGTTAGCCCAGCTGTTGTGGCACAAGATCAAACCATGAGAGAACTTTGTCCAGGGAGCCGGTCTTCCTTTCTTTCTGTCACATACATGAAAAAAAATGTTTTTAAAAATGGAATATTTAAATATATGTATAGATAGATATTTATATTTAAACAGTTTTTATGTTTGTCTCTTTCATACATTCTTGATAGATACATCAATTATTATAATGGTTATGCTTGGCAATAAAGCCATTCATTTAAATGTTTTTATAACAACAATGCCCCTAGTCAATTTATTATCTTATCTAGAACACTTAAAAATAGAAATTATTAGTTATCTAAAACAATTTTTAAAAGGATGATTCACTATAGAATTTTTGTTATATGTCCAATATTTTACAAAAGTGTTTTGAAAAAAATAGAAAAAGTTAAAAATAAATTTCTGAGTTCTAGAAGCACAGATGAGTTCAATGTTTTATGTCTAGTTACTTTTCCAAATATGCATAAGTGTTGTTAAAAATAAAATTAATACATATTTTTAAAAATTTTATTCCCTCATGAGTCACTGTATGTCTGACCTATTTACTAAATTTAGATCAAATATAAGAGGGGCCTTCAAAAAGTTCATAGGAAATAACTGTTATAAAACATCTATGCATATATTTCAAAATATTTTTGCACCAAAATAAACTCATACTTTAATTCCATTTCCAAAACCTTTTTGAAGGACTAATATTTACATAATATACACATAAATCTTGCACAGACACAAGTATTTTTAATAAGTGACTCAACACAAGGACATATTTATCTTCAATTCAATCACGCAGTTAACATAAACAGATGGTATTTTATCCTTATTTTTACTTCATCCTCTTTTTCCTTAGAATAAAACTTCTGTGACTTTAAACTGGATCTGGGTCTCAGAAGTCATCACCAGATATTCAATAGAGCTGGCCCAGCTCATAAGGAGAAAATTAGAATTAAAATTACAGTAAGGAAGTAAACTAATGCATGGAACAAAGACCTTGCAGCCTTTTCCATTCTGTGGTTAGGACCAGGAACATCAGATAATGCAGCTGCTGTCATACTGAAGAGCGTAGTAGCACCAAATACGATGTAATTAGAAATGAAAGCATTTTGTAAGATATATTCCATTTCCAGGATTGTTCTTTCATTTGTAATCCTATTTAGCTAGCCTAGGTCATCACAAATTCCCTATGACCACTTGCACTGTAGCTTCCTTAGATCTTTATACACAGGGGCTACGGGAATAATTTTTAGATCTGAATAATAGTACACCTGTCCCCTAACTTAATCTCAGTTTAACTATCTTCTTCAAAGTACAGAAGTTTCACTCTCTCTTTTATTTTTTTTCCTCATATTTCAAAGCTTGTTTTCCTTCTCCCTTTGGTCATAACATGCTTGCGATTTACCTATTACTATTACTACTATTTTTGACTGGAAGAAGTGAAGGAGGTTTCATAACTTACTCAAGGTCACAGAGCAAGACTTGAGAGACAACAGTGATATGGTTATTCAGTTCAGCTTCCAAGGGTTCATATCTCAGCTCCACCAATTTAAAATTTCTACAAAGTGAGGATCTGTAACTCCTAATTGAGAATAATACCCTAAAAATTTTTATGTATTTTAACATGGCTCATTTAATAATGTGGTGGTCTGTGGTTTAATAAATGTGATTTAATAAAACCACGTTAAATAACACTAAATAAATGTGTTTTGTTTGTTTGTTTGCTTTTAAAAAAATTACCAAAGGGTATGTGCATTCACCATAGAGAGAGAGAAAAAGACAGAAAGAGAGAGGAGGAGAGCACCTCCAAATGAGCTGTGATCACATCATAACCCTTTTCCTTCATTTCTCCATCCCATCAGGATGTGGGGCTTGAACGCACATGTACCCTGTGTATTTTAAAGCACAGAGGCCAGAATTCAAACTGGTCATCCATGTGACATCCAACTCCCACAACCATTAGGCTATGGGGCCAGCCCGTCAGTCTTTTTAAATATTAGTTGCACATTAAAATTGCCTAAAGAGTATTAAAAACAAAACAAAACAAAACAAAAACACAAAGATACTCAGGCCACATGCCCAAGTATTTTTATTAGTGCATTTGATATCAGCCTCAGAGATTAGCATTTAAAATAGTTTTTCAAGTAATTCCAATGTACAGCATGTTGAAGAAATTCCGTCCTCCATGGTTTCTCCCGAAACCTTCTTCAGTTTCATGTGCTGTCAGTCTCTCGCTCACTTCACTTCCATCTCAACGGTTTTTCTCTTGAACTCCTATCTTCCTTAGGGCATTGCTAGTATCTCTTCTGTCTGCATGGAATAGCCTTCACTATTTTCTTTCTAATCTTGCACTAGGTATTAGCTCAAATATCGCCTCTTCAAAAATGGATGTCATTACCTCCAGTAAAGATCAGCTCTCCACTACTCTGATCTGTGATGTCGGTTTTATTTTTTAGCATACTCTGGAGGGTTTTGTAAATAAAGTAACACAAAGAAAAGACTGGGTCAGCCCAGTGGTGCAGTGGTTGGGTGCTGCCCAGAGGAAACCAAATCCCATCTGGCTGAGTAGGCTTCAAATCCTGGCCCTGTCAGCTTCAGGCCACACTCCTGTGCCCATTCCCAGGATATAGACTAGATGGAGAACTGGGGGAGGGAGGAGTGTGGCATGACATGGCCCCATTCAGGGTAGTTCTCTCACTGTCTCTCCTGGGTATACAGACTTGCTGCCATGCATGGAAATAAAGCTCAACTTCTATGTTACTCATGTTCACTTCTGTCGTAAATTTCTTTGAGTAGTATCTCATATATAATGAGTTTCCAATAAATATTAATTTGAAACATGAATGGAAGAATGAACAGAATTTAGTCAAACTGAAATGATCTCAGTTGGAATACAGAAAGTGAAAAAGTTTAACAAAGTAGTAGTAATAAAGACAATGAGTGAGGAACATTATATTTTCCAAAATGGTAGTAACAAAAATTACCATGCTCTCCTGCAATATGACCTTGCCATACCACATCAGAAAGGTCACTCAGTTTCTCATACCCACTGACTCTGGTTCAACTCTGTGAATGCTCTGCAAGGTCCAGGGTTAGCCCTCAAAATAGTCTGACAGTTTCTCTTTCTTTCCTCTTTTCTCTTTCTTTCCTCTTATTTCTTCCGTAAGAGAGAGAGACAGACAGACAGACAGAGAGACAGGAACCTCCAACATGATCATCATGTTGTGATCCGCAATCAGTTTCCATCAGCCCAGACCACAGCATGTGTGCATCTGTGCTCAGAGTTTTCAGGGAGGACCCAGGGCACGAGTCCTGGATCTTTCCCATTTAAAAATAGTTATATTACCACTGGGTCACCACCTGGTCCCTCAAAGAAGCTAGTGAACATGTAAGGACACTACCAACTTATAAAAAAAGCTGCACAGAACAGCCCAAAGGAAGAGACATCCACACCAAGAGGGAGAAGTAAGGTTAAAGAGCACCAAAATATCAGACATGTGATGGAAGAAGGCAACTTAGGGGTTCCTTGATCACAGTTTAATGTAGAATGGGATTTTTTCCCCCAACTAAACCTCCTAAAGTCCTTACTGACAAAATGATGCATAACATAATTTTAAGTTACTTTATTTATTTATTCAATGAGCAAGAATGCATGAGAGAGAAGTTACTGACAACAAAAAACTTAAACAATAATTTATTGGGCTAGTTATTCCAGTTTTGAATTATAGAATTTAAATTTTGATAAATCTCTGTTATCTCCCAACTGCTTTTAATTGTTGATGGTGCTATTGTCTTGGGGGGAGGGAAGTAGAATGATAATACAGACTCTAAGGAGAAAATATAAATAGCTTAGAAATCTTCAGTCTGTTTCTCAATGACTTGATTTAAGATAAAGGCAAAAATTTTATTTCTTATCTATCATAAATATATACATACTGCATATATGTATGCAAGAACTTTCTGAGGTGCATGTGAAACTATTGATATCCATAGTAATGTATTTTGAGTACCATCAAAGAAAAATTGAACTAGGCAAAGTTGAACAGGAAAGAAAAACTTTATTCAAGACTGTGTCAATAGGGGACAGAGCCTGAACTCAGTTGCACTAGAACAAAGGTCTGGAGCTGTTCAAGAGTTAAGTTGGGACTAATCTTGGGCCTCCTCTACCTTGTGATTGGCTATAAAATGGAAAAATATGCTTTTTTCCTATTTTTATGACAGTATGTTCTTTCACAAGTTGGAGCAAGATACCCACCAAATTTGAGTTCCTATCCTTCCTTGGAGACCACGAAATTTGAGTATGATCTTCCTTGATGACTACATTTCAAAGGAATAGCTCCCAAATCTTTCAGAAAAAGTCTTTCTATTGTAAAATGGCAAGAGACTTTTTCAAAGATTTATGCACATTTTTAAAAAGGCAATGAAAGAATTGTTGATTACTACTTTTTAAAACTAAATCCTCTGCTTTAAGAAAAAAGAGATAAGAGATTATAGTAAAGAAGAAACTGTCTGAAGTTTAATCAAGGGGAGAGGGATATTATGATCATCTTGGGAATATATGTATTTATAATCTGTGTAATAAGAAAGTTAAGTATCCACTGTTCTTTTATGTAATAAAGACTGTATCTGTGTGTGTTCATGCACTGTATGTGTCGAATGAGGAAACTATAAAGAGCACATTTCATTGAACTAGAGTTTGCAGCTGTAACCGGGCTGGTTTGATTTTAATTAAAGACCATCTGTATTTGGAATATAAACCCATTGGAAACTTAACTACTGTAACAATAGGACAGATACTCTGAAAGTTCTGATCCTTTAAGAGCCATTAAAACCCATATTTGTTGGTCAGTGAGATGATTGGCCAGAATACAGAAATTTTAAAGCCTTTTTAATGTAGTTGCAAGTATATTTTAAGCCAACTCATGATGAGTATGGTTTTCCTTTTGGATTTTTCTTTTCTTTCTTTCCTTTTTTTTTGGCTGCTAAAAGGGAGATTTTTATGCCAGAGTCTCTTCTCCCTACTCTGTGCACTTGCAATTCTGAATAAATAGTAATTAGGTCTATTAGTTTAATCACTATTAAACCTGTAAAAAAATTTCTTAAAGTAACTGTGTTCTCCGTTCAATCTATTTGCTGACAAAAGTGCTAAAATCCAGAAATATGGGTAAAAAAGTGTACTAAAAACTTGAGGCAAAAAAACACAGAGTATTTAAAGTATCTGTATTTTAAAATATGACATTTGGAACATATCATTAATGAAGAAGACTCAGGCTATCTTCAATGCACAGGTCTTCCATAGCTCGAATGATGGATAAAATATAAAATTGCTTATAAAGTCTCATTTTCATCTCTCTACTCACTTCCTATTGCATTCTGAAATCTTCTATTTCATAGTTGAGTTCTGATTCACCTTTGATGTCATCTAATAATTGGATTTTTTTTTAAGTTTTCAGCTCAGTTATATAAAAAAAATTATCAACATCATTAGGAAATGCAAATCAAAATCATTTCATACCTGTTAGGATGGCTATTACCAAATAAATAAATAAATAAAGATTGCAAGTGTTTGAGCAAATATGAAGAAATTAGAACTCTTCTATATTGTTGTGGGTGTAAAATGGTGAAGTCATTGTGGAAAACAGTATGTTGATTTCTCAAAAATGAAAATATGGGCCAGCAGGTAGCATTGCTTTATAGCAAATAAATAAATAATGATAAATAAAATTAAATAAATAATTTTAAAAATATCAACTTTGCTGCTGAGAGAGATAATTTTTAGACAGATTCTCTAGGACTTTTACATCCAATGAAGAGAAAAATAGCTTCTATATAACTCCCACAGATGAGGCAATGAAGCTATTCTAGTGTTATTGCTATTTTCTGACAATTATTAAAATTTCTTTCTTTGGGTTTATTTCAAGGTCAGTTTTATGAGCTGAATGGCAAGCTTCATCTTATTACTACAATTGTACTGTCTTTCTTCAAATTAAATGATATCTTCCAAATGAATCACTTTCTTACTTAGCAAACTTAATTAAAAACTGGTTGCCTACTTTTCAAAATTTAAGTCCACCTTATACTAATAAACATTTTATGTAACAGAGAATGTTTAAAAGAATATAATGTAGCCTCTAAGAACAAGTCTCAAAGAGAAAGCCCAGAAATATTTTGATTAATGTCAGCATACTGAGGATAAATGTTTTCATTGTTCACTATTCTGTCTTCTATCTGTATTTTATTTATTTATTAATTTTATTTATTTATTCTAAAAAGTATGTGTGTTTGCCAGAGAGAGAGGGAGAGGGTCAAAGTACTCCCCCCAGGACACTGTCAGACAGCAATACCTTGTCCTCTATTTCTCCATGCTGTAGGAATTTTGGGCATGGCACATGTATGTGTGCTGTGTTTTTTGGGTGGCTGGGCCTGGGATTCAAATGTAGTCAGCCACATGGCATCTGGTTCCCTTAACCACTAAGCCACGAGGTCAGCCCTGCCATTAAATCTTATACCTCCTTAACCTTCATTATCTCTAGATAGAGAAGACACATTTTCTCAACCTTAACTTATACCTAATACTAACTTTTAACTTGGTAAATCTTTCAAAACGCTTCATTCAAAAGAAGTATTTTATATTTTTCTTGGAATATGTGGATTTTGGACACAATATCTAAGAAAGAATACATTTTATTCATTTTAAGTCTGAGGTTATAGTGTTGTTATTTGTTTGCATATTTATTAATCTTGCTATTAACACCTAGGGAATTAGCCTCATTTCACTTTACCTTTTACTTTTTGCTTTCGATCTATAAATATTTATTCTGTGATTTCTAATTTTCAAAAATTTTTCAGGGTGAAGAAGATAAGATATCCCTTATTTGAGCTTATATTTTAGAGCAGGAGAACGAGAAAGACCAAAAAAAATGAAGACATTATTGTTTCTGATGATTATGCTAAAGGAAAAACAATGGATTGATTGACATAAATGCTATTATCCTGGAAATCCTAGTGAACAAGAATGGAAGGTGCCCAATTTTTGAAGAACAAGAAGAAGCCAGTCAAGCATTCCAGTCAATAGGAGCAGAATGGTACTCCAGGAACTGAGAGAAGACCGGGACAGATGGCTCACAGAGCTGGTAGATGGGAAGTAAAACGGGGTGATACTGAGCTATAAGAAGACGTTAGACCATGCAAAGTCCTATAAGAAGACAAAGCGTCAGGACGATTCAGAATGCTGTCTTATGTCATTTTAAGTACATTGGTGGCTTTTAATAAGATTGCTAAGAAAGGCGAAGAAATACAGAGTGGATAAAAACATTTATTTTTAGCTTGTGTCTATTAAATTTCAGAGATTTTTATTCTTTATATAGAATTTTTTATATGGGTGGGTATGTGTGTATAAACAAGTAAAAACATATGTGAATGTACAAACATTCTAATGACTCAGAAGGAGAATCTTTTTTTTTTTTTTTAGAGGTTTTTGCAATAGGGTGTGTGCGCTCGCCAAACAGACAGAGAGAGACAGAGAGACAGAAAGCAAGAAATCACCCTCCAGGGGGGATGGCCATGCCACAATCCCTTCTCTTCCATTCTCCTCTCAGGATCTTGGGCACGTACGCACACGTGACCGGCGTGAGTTTTAAGCCACCGAGTTCGGGACACAAACCACAGTCAGCTATGTGGGAGTCCAGTGACATAGCCATTACGCTAACTGCTGGTCCCCTCAGAAGGAGAATCTTAAAAGTATTCATTTGAAAAATAATTCAACCATTAAAATACTACTTTCTAGTATATATCAATTGCCTTGATGAAACTATAAAATTAATCAATCCACTTGGCATGCAAATAATTCAATAATTTTTGTTTGATACTGTATACTTTTAACATAAACATCTTATCATTACCCCACTTCAACTATTAATTCAATGTATCTCTCTCTCTCTGGTCAAATTAAAATAAAATAAATTAAATAACTAATGTTAAAATAAAAAATAGTTCTTTAAGAAAACTCAGATGTAATTTTATGTTGTTTTATATATTTTTATATTTAGATGAAATGTTAAGATCCTTGAAATATGTAAATTTATGAAATTAACTTCAAAGATTTAGCAAACCTGAAGATTTCAGTAACCTCTGAATAAAATAAACATATTGTAAAAAATTTGCCCCATTTTATATGCTGTAAACATTTTTTATAGATAATTTCCTACAAACTTAAAGAATAAAAGTATGTATGCTATTTAAACTGTTCTACTACAGTAGTGAAGAAGATAAACAGAATGAACAAAACAAAAGAAGCAAATGATGAATATAAATATACACAAATTACTAAATTTGATCTCCCTAATATTTTAAGAATAATTATATAGTGACCAAGTACATTTTTTTACTTGGAATTCAAGGATACTACCAATGTATATTTAATAAATTGAAAAATTCAATAGATGCATGGGGGAGCAAAATTACAATATATATAATAAAAGATAAAATCCATAGCTATAAATACAATTTTTAAAATAATTATTTCATTAATTTTATTTAGTCATTCATTCATTCATTTATTTTATTTGACCAGAGTGAGACACAGAGAGAGAGAGAGAAAGTGAGAAAGCAAGTCACCAGGTCTGGGACTCAAACTGTGGTTGGCCATGTGGGAGTCCAGCACCTTAACCACCACACTACTTGCTGCTCCCCAATAGCTGTAAATACAATTTTTAGAAACATTCTCTAAACTCCTAAGAAACAAGCAATGTGTTTTTTTCTATTATACCTATATTTATATGCACATATTAATACAAATTAACAACCAACATCATGCTCAATGAGCAAACCATATGCAGTCACATTTATTTTAAATATAAATCACACACTCTTGAAACAAAATTATTGAAATGTCAAGAACCATGTTAAATAATACAGTGTCAGGGACATTGTACTCTTGTTCTTGATTCCTCTATCCAACTCCAGACTTAAACATCCATTCTTCTATTTGTACTTGGGCATAATATGCAATTCTTCTTAATATATAGGTAGATCAAATTTAGTGCTATGTATGTACATACGTATAGATGTATAGATTTGTCTATTCTGTATATCTTACTTACAGAGCACGATAACAAGTGTATGATGCCACTGACTGTATTATTTAACATGGTTCTTGACATTTCAACAAATAATTCTTTCTTTTAAGAGTGTGCAATTTATACTTAAAAGGAAGTTAAATTGAAGTAGTCATTAAAAACACTGATTCTGGAATCATATTTTAGTAAGCACCCTAACTTTCACATTATTTCATCAAATATTGATGGAAAGTATGTGGCATTTAATCTTTGAGAAACGTAAATATTTGCACATGCAGAGAGAAGGAGATGAGAGGATAATGGAAAAATATCAAGCTGTTGCCTGTCCGAAGAATGCAGTTTTTCTCTGTCTTGGTCTAAGAAATGTTTCCCTCCAAGTTGACTGTTCTTGACGCTCTAGCGATCTGTGTGCTTTAGATGAGCACCGGTTAAGATGACGGATTTCTGTGTTTCCAGGCATTTTTTGACATGTGTACCTATCAACTAAAATCTTGTATATGCTCCCTAATAAATGTATACAGGTACATTTACTTGAGAATTATATCTTTATCTTTTCCTAATTTTTAATATTCCAAAACTCCTGTGAGCCTACAGACATAAATCCCTTTTTTGCTCTAGTTCCTTCAATACACACATAGACTTTTGCACCAATAGGATCACAATATTTTAGTTCATTCCCTTTTCCTTTCCTTTCCCTGTATGCACGCCCTCCCAAGTTCCCCAGGAAAAGTGCTGATGACCTGGGGTGTACCCATTCGTATATTCCTGTCAAACCCACTTTCGTCTTTCTGCAATTGCGTCCAAAAGATTTGAGTTACAGAACACCAGTACTTAACTGACATAGCTCTGGTTCACACATGGAAATCCAAATTTTCTTACATTCTTTTTCCTTGTTTCTTTCTTCATTTTTTCAAAGAAATTTAGAACTTCTTTTTTTTTCAGTTGTTCATAATTTTTATAATAAAGATACTTCACATCTTTGGTCTGATTTCTTTCTTTTTAAATTTTTTTTTAATTTCATTTTTATTACTGTTTTAGGTTATACACTCAATCATTGTACATCACTATAGCTTGTAAAATTAATTACCTGCCATGAATATACTTCACACCAGTCCAGTTTAAGCTATCCTACACATTACCATGACTTTTGTGTCCCCTAAATGTCTTTCCTCTCTATTTACCTTTGCACTGCCGTCTGAAAATGTCTATTTTAAATAAAACAAAAATGAAAATTTTACAAGGAACCTAAAGGATAAAATATTTGCAAGTTGATTTATTTATAGTACTTTTATCACACAAAAATTTTTTTTCCAGAGAAACTGTATTTTAAGTAAAATCAGTGTGACCCTATGTGCTTGCCTCAACATTTTTTGATGCAGAAACTTGAAGTTCTGGTCCTAAATTAGTTTAACTTCATCCTATTTTCATAACTGAAAAAAAATAAAAGCTTTTAACCTACAAAGTTATAAAATTAAGATCACCATCAACTGTTCTTAGAAAATGACTTTTTCTCAATCTCGTATACCAGCTTTGCCAAGATTTTACTAAGATTCAACTGATTGTTTTTTTTTTTTTTTACCCAATATCCATTGGTTATTCTTGTAAACTAATCCAAATGTGTTATATTTATATAATTTCAACAAATAGATTCAAATCCCATAGAAATGGTTCATTTAAGGCATTTGAAGAAGGCAAGGAAAATTATGTATTTAAGCTTGTAATGAACAGATATGGATGTTTCTATAGATGAGTACTATATCAGTTTAAGCAGTAGAAGAGAATAGTAATGAGAATTTCTGGACATCTACTTTTTTTTTTTTTTTTTTGGAGAGATTTTCACTGTAGGGTGCGTGTGCTCGCCAGACAGACAGAGAGAGACATAGAGACAGAAAGTGAGAAATCACCCCCCAGGGGGGATGGTCACGCCGTAATCCCTTCTCCTCCATTCTCCTCTCGGGATCTTGGGCACGCACGCACACACATGCGCCCGGCGTGAGTTTTAAGCCACCGGGTCCGGGACACGAACCGCGGTCGACTACGTGGGAGTCCAGCGACATAGTCATTACACTAACTGCTGGTTCCCTGAACATCTATTTTTAAAAAGTTTTTTCTATAGTACATGTCACCTCGAAAAATAGTTGCCATTTTTTTGTATTGTGGAAATTAATGTTTTCTCCTAAAGGATATTTGATATTTCTTAATATTTTCTTAGTTCACTACTACATACTATATTTAGCTATCTGATATCAAGCATATCATGAAAAATTTGGAACATTTATGGTTTTGTTGCCAAAAATAGGTAACATGTTATATTAATAGTTTGAACACTTTTTTAGTTTGCTTTTTCACTATAACATAGCATGCAAATCTCTGTATGGTAAAAATAATTTTGGTCCTTGTATAGTTCCTTATAAGGTTTTATACATATTTCACTATCAAAACTTATTAATGAAAAATAAACTGTAGTATTGGGAAGACACAGAACCAGCAAAATTTAAACTAGAAAGGAATGAGTGACTGTGTGTATTCTTCAATGTGACTCATATTGATGCATGGCTGCTCATTTAATAAAGGATTTTTTAATCTCTTTTTAAAAAATCAAAATTAGAATATGTATGTTCCATCTTTAAGGACCACTGATTTGACTTTTTCAATCTGCTAATTTCACAATTTGAGCCTCCTTGTCAATGTCACTACTGCCAACTGCTATTCTCTTCTGCCTGTCTATCTTCCACCAAATATAAAATGAATTGAGCACATAGAAAAGAGGAATGGGCCCAAATCCTAGCTGCTAAGGAAGTCAGATTCGACATGGCCAATCACTGTTCAGATCCTGGTCCTGCAGTTAAAAAATCACTTTGGGCACATGTGCAAGTATGTCCAAAACCCTAACAGGATGAAGAACCCTCCCTGTCTGTCTCTTTCTGGTTAGTGTGCACACCCTTCTGGTAATTTGAAAAACAAAGAAAGAAAAGAGGAATAGTTATCTATAAAAACCTTTAAGTCACTTCGTCTCTTTCTCATAATGAAAACTGTCTAATAAATTTTGCCAGCAAAACATTACTGGAAAGTAATCATTCAGCTATTTTTTGCTATAACTTATTTTGAACGATCTCAAATATGCATGCGTTAATTGATGTAACAAACATTAATTGATTGTGTTCTTTAAAAGCATCACTGTTCTGGACATTATAAATTTGCAATAGGTAATTCTCAGAGGAAATCCAATCACCTGTGAAGCTTAAAATCACTGACATTTCCAAAGATTTCTAATTTCATTCCTCAGTGCTAAAACAGCCATGCTAAATGATCTCGATACTCAAGATTTCGTAAATGAGACCCATTTATTTATTTCAGGATGGGAGGATAATGGTATAAAATAACTGTAATTCTTTATTCTTACACAGTTTTATCTTCTTACTATCTAGTTATTTAAATAGCTTATTTTCTGTGCAAGCTTGTAGTAATTGTAACCACAGGATCAAAATAATGGCGGAACTCCCATGAATTCTTCTCCACATCTCCTTAACCCTCCTACCTGTTGCCATGTGACAGGATTCAGTGGCAGACTGCAGGTCCAGGCCATGGAAGTCTCCCTAGAAGGACTCTGGGACCATCGTAAGACCTTGAACCAAGTCATCTCATGTTGCTGTATTCTATCATCTCCCTCCCTCCCTTCCTTCCTCCCTACTGTCTGTCTCAGAAATGGCATAGGGTAGGAGAGTCTGTCATCCCTAATCCTTAATTCATCAGATTAGTGCTCCTCAGACTCTCTATCTAGTGGTTCTCTTTGTTTCTTCATTCATGTGTTAAAAAAAACACCTCTCTTTCCAGTACAATTGGCAACATTAAATGCCTAGATCCTGTGATGTTTACATGGCATAAAACATCTGAATGTATTTTATTGATACAGGTTATGTCAAGGTGTAACTATATGATGGGCAGTTTGCATCTCCTTACTCTGTCCAGCTGACACATCACAGGAAACTGATGTTTCCAGTGTGGGGTAGGTGGAACACCAAAGGAGAACAAAACACATATGGTTTATGAAACACAGCTAAATAGGAAAAGGAAACACAAAGCAACACACAAACTCTGTCCACAATATTTATGATGTAAATCTATAAATGCCTAAGAAAGCTTGTGTGTGTGTGCATTTCACATGAAAGAAGTGATTTTGTGAGTTCAATCACTGCTTCAGAATTATTTTGGACACTCTTGTATTAATTAGAATAGTTGTTAGGACAATCAAGTCTTTTGATTGGATGCTATCTGAGAAAAATGTCGGCTACAATTCACGACCACATATCAGGTTGCAGTTCTAGCTAAAACACATGCATTTAAACGGTGGGGAAAATACATTTGAGAGGTGGGAAAAATACGTTTAAGAGGTGGGATCACAGAGAGAACACCGTGTACGTGATCAAGTGAATTCCCTAGATCTCAAACACACGTTCAATAAACACGACGCAAATTATAATGGTAGTTTCTTTTATAGTAGTTAGAGTAGGATCCTTCTCTTAGATTAATATCACTCTCATCTTCCACTAGCTTAGGTAAATCACATGCCTATGGTTAATCATTATTACTAAGGAGAAGAGATACACTGACTTGTTGGAACTGTTACATGTTATCAAATGTTTAACCCTTCTGTACTATTTGAGGGTATGAAAAAGATAGGCTGCTAAATAGGACCAGTGGAAAATAAAATTGTAATGGCTACTCAGAATAAAGGAATTAAGACAATATGTAAAAAATCTGCAGGAAGTTCCCTACTACTTATTATCATTTAAACATTTTATTTTCAGCTAATCATCAGTCACTCTAGAAAAATATGCTTAGATAGAGCATATTTCAGAAACACATAAAAATATTCATAGAAAATTATGCTCCCACATAGTCTTGCGATGTCTCCAGATGGTATTTGGGGGAAGTCGTATTCAGATATATACGTTAGCAGGGGAGAATCAAGTCTGGCTTGGTCTATTAAATGTTCCACTCTCTCTCCTTTTGCATAAGTTCATTTATCTCTTCCTGTTCATCCCAGAATCCCTTTGCCACCCCCTAATTTCACTATGCTTCATCCATAGGGAAGTAATCTTTATGCTTTCAAGAAATTGGTGAAAGGAATAATTTCAAAATTACACCACAGCGGGGACCAGCAGTTAGTGTAACGGCTATGTTGCTGGACTCCCACATGGTCGACCGTGGTTTGTGTCCCGTACCCAGTGGCTTAAAACCCACGCCAGGCGCATGTGTGTGAGTGCCCAAGATCCCGAGAGGAAAATGGAGAAAGGATTGCGGCGTGGCCATCCCCCCTGGGGGGTGATTTCTCACTTTCTGTCTCTCTGTCTGTCTGGCGAGTGCACGTGCCCTATGGCAAAAACCTCTCAAAACAAACAAACAAACAAAAAATACACCACAGAAAGAAATCTATGTTGTGACTCCTTTGGAAATACTAATTATAATAATAACCATCAAAACTTATAAAACACTCTGTGTTAGCCCTAATTCTAAGCACTTGTCAATTATTGACTCATGTAATTAAATGAAGCAGCATATTAAATCATGATCTCATAAGCTGTTTGTTTGTTCTGTAAAAACAATGCTGGAGTGCTTTTTGGAAGATGTGTTCCTCAGACCAACCAGGATGAAGACTGCGTCATCAGAAAGCGTAAAGTGAAAAACCCATGAATGATTTCCCCAGTGTTTCTCCTGTATTTCACCCTCTCCGTAGACATATAGCCCCATAGTTGCTCCGTTTCCCTTACCCTTCTTCTCAGGAGAAAAAAATGATCATCTCAAGTAAAGGAACGAGAAAAAGAAAGAACAACCCCAAAAGGCAGATAGATAAAGCAGAAAAAGGCAAGAACAATACAACAACTCTAATATACCTGAATCCATGTTGACAATTCAGGATTGTATATATTTTTGTTCTACATTACCAAATATAAAGCATAAATCCTACTGTTCCCTTGTCCCAGAGTAAAGGGAGAAGAGAGGATTTTGAAGTGAAAGGAGCAAAAAATGGGTAAGAGACAGGTTGCTGGCCTAGAGTAAACAACAAAGAAATGCAGCTTAAATGATGGTTTTGGAGTCAATATGCAATATACAAGAGACACAGGCACTACCTGTATAGAGTCAAATGGTTCAAAAGTCCCTATAATTGGAAGCAGCACAGCAAGATCTGGGGAAAGGAACTAAAAGGCTTAGCTTCTGGTCGTGGCCGCCGGCCGGATCTTTGATCTTGTGTTTGCACTGAGCTTTATCTTCCTCTTAAAGGTTTTCAAACATAGTATTAATCATAATCTTATACAATCTCTTTTAAAATATAGCATTTCTGCATTTTACCCCAGACCTATGAAATAACAATGTTTAGAAAATGTATATTAGACAGAAACCACTACATGTAATTTTAATGAACCAGTTTGGGAATCACTGGGCCAGACAATGTTTTAGTAATATTCCAGTTTAAATGTTCTGACGTGAATTCCTTTTAAAAAACATCTACTATCATAAAATTCTCTATTTAAAAGTGTGTCATTCAGTGGATTTTAGTATATTCGCAATGTAGCAGTCATTACCACTATCCGAGTCCAGAATGCTTTCATTACTCAGAGGAAGCCTCTATTCAGTACACACTACATTTTTCCCTTCCCTCCAAGACTTTGGCAACCACTGGTCTATTTTGTGACGTTTTTTCCTATTCTGGATATTTCTATAAATAGGATGCTAAATGTGTGGGTTTTGTTGTTGTTGTTGTTACTGGCTTCTCACACTTAGCATAAGGTTTTCAGGATTCATTTATGTTTTAGCAGATATCAATACTTTATTCATTTCTATGATGCAATAGCTTTTTTGTATGAGTATATCACTTTTCTTTTAGTTTGGTACAGGGTGTGCTTACCAGAGAGAGACAGAGAGTGGGGGTTTGAGGGGGTAAGAAAGCACACCCAGGGGATGGCCACACCACAATTCCTTCTCCTCCATTCTCCTGTCAGAATTTTGGGTACTCACACACATGCACCCTGTGTGTTTTTCAAGCTGCTGGTCTGGAACTTGTACATCACAGATAGCCATGGAGGAGTCTAAATTGCAATTTATTCATATATATGTTTGTATGCACCTGTTTTAAATTCTCTTGAGGATATATATATATAAAACTGATTTTTATAATAGTTGTGGCAATTTACATTTCTATCTGTACTGTATGGGATTTCCAATTTCTTTATTTTATTATTTATCTTGATTTTTATTTTAGATACCTAATTTCTTGTGATCTGGTCATTTCCTTATCAAAAGACTGAGTAGGAAGCCAAAGCAGTTACTAGAGAGTTCAAGAGCGGTCAGGTGATGTGGTGGTTAAATCACTGGAGTCCTACATGGCTGACTTTGGTTCCAGTTCAGACCAGGTGGTTGGAAAACATCATACTGGGTGCAGCATGCCTGCCCAAAACTCCATAAGAGAATGGAAAAAAAATGAGTTGTGGAATGGCCATCCTACCAGGGGGGTGATTTCTCATTTCCTCTCTCACTGACTCTCGCTGTCTTACTCCTGCAAGCACACATGCCTTATGGCCAAAATCGAAAAACAAACCACCACACGAAACAAATAAAGCAAGCAGAAAAAAATATTATCAAGAAGATCCTGCAATATAAATATGTTTTGTATAAGAATATGTATATTTTAAAATACAAATTATCTGTATTATTCTTTGTAGTCTGCCTATAACAGTGTTGAGTATATTTTAGAAATTTTCAGAATAGATGGTTAAATGTAAAAAACAAGTTTGAAAAAAAGTGATATAGTAAGATATTTACTATCTACCAAAATGATAAAAATGGAAATGTACATATGCATTTGTTCCCACAAAATTTGAAAAGCTAGTTTAAATTTTTTTTTTAAATTTTCTATTTATGAAGGAGTGAGGAGGCAGTGTGAAGGGGACAAGGAGCAAGAATGGAAAGTAGAATTTTCTGACTATATTTAATTTTTTAGATATGGCATTATAGCTATTATACATATTATATAAGTGTAAAATCAAATTAAAGTCAATTAAAAATTACTAAATATATAAAGTAAATTTAAAACAAGTTAACTAATTATATATTCAGTTGTTATGTTAACCACACAGATAAAAGTACTTTAAGTGACTTTAACACAAAATTCTTTAAAGTATATTCCTGATAGGACATAACTATACATATAAAGTACAGTAAACCATCATAAATTGTTTCTGCAATTAATCGCTAAAAATAATACTGGTTTTGATTTAGAAAATTAAATTTATTTTAGAATAAAGAAAATAGATATTTTAATGTTAAGAATCAATCATTTCAGGATAAGAAAAAGTAGATACAAATGTGATCTCACAGAATAAATGACATTTTTATATATTTATAATAAAAGTATATTCTTACCTATGTTTATTGAAAGTGCCTAGAAACAATAAGAAACCCAATATAAATGAGTACCGCTATTCTTATAGATTACTATCTCTAAATATCATCTATTGCTGAAACCATGGGTCTTTAATTATTCTTGGAATTGAATCAAGAGTTCAACAGACAGGATGATCTGCAGCAATTTGTAATTCTAGAAAGCAAGGATGCTTTCCAAGGCTACAAGTACTTAGATCGACGGTACACAAATGCTAACTTCAGGGACGTTTGACTAAACAAACAAACAAAACAACAGGACAATTTCTGTATCAACGTGAGAAAAAAATTAAAGAAACAAAAACAAACTGTAATGGACTAAGCCACATCAAAAGTGTTAGACACATGTGTTTTGAAAAAAAATGGAGAGGCAAGACACTTATGGGGCACAGAAATGGACGATTATCTGATGATAACATGTATGATATCTTCAACTGGACTGTTGTGAAGTGTATTCATGTCGGGTAAATTCACTTAACAAGTAGTAGTTATGTATTGTGATTGAATGTATAACATAAATTAAAGTTAAAAATAATAATAATTCTCAAAAAATAACCCAAACTTTAGTGGGCAAATCTGAGGCTGATAATAATCGTTATTATTCTAAAAAAGAAGACTAAGATAAACAATTATTCATTTATACTGCTATATTCTGTATATGCTATGTGTTATTGAGAAAATATTCATGCATTCATTACAGGAGAATTTTAGAATTAGAAAAGCATCATTTTGCAATATCTAGCAATATAGTATTATAGGTCTGATTAGTGGTCACCAATGACCGCTTAAGCCTATTAAATGAATGGATGATACACAGCAGTGTGATGGATGATCGAACAGGAAACACACAAACTCACTGATCAGTTTCAAAATCAGAACAAAAAAAGACATTCAGGTCTCTCTTGTTTTCAGATACATTTTAATAAAAAGTACAGAGGAAAACTTACAAAGCGTGCTTGACAAAAGATGAAGCTGATTCTCATCAGACGCTAACTAGTTTACTGCATCACAGAAAAATTAAGAATTTTTTAACTACATCCCATTCCTAAAACACAACAATTGTAAGAAGAACTTGCAGCCTGAACAAACTTAGCCAAATATAGTTTCTAAGACTTGAGAATGAAATCTAAACTGCCAGGTTTATTTATTTATTTATTTATTTATTTATTTATTTATTTATTTATTTATTTATTTATTTATTTTACTTCTTTGGAGATTTACATATTTCAGAATCACAGATAAAGTATCTACCGTTTACCTTAAAATCATTTATTCTGAAAATAAGGGGGAGGAATATATAGATGAAATAAAATTGGACAGATGTTGCTAATTGTTTGATGGTACCCAGCAATTCATTATATAATTCTCTCAATTCTTAAATATGTTGGACAATTTCTAATATAAAATCATTTAAAGAGCACAATAAAGTCTATTGTTGAATAATGCTATCTACTGAGTACTTTGTTGAATAATGCTATCTACTGAAGAATGACTACCCTTTCTTAATTGTTTATAGATATCTATATATCTATATATCTATATATTTCTTGTATCTGTCTATATTCGTCTTGGTGCTATTGAGAGATATGTCATTTTCCATCATTAAGTAACTAGTTAAAACTAGCCTTGCGTGCCTAGCTCCCAATCTTTCTTAACCTCCTTCTAAAAACTTCACAGCCTGTCTACAATTTCCATGTAGTGTTTTTTTTTTTTCCAAGCAAAATATAGGACAGAGGAAAGACCGTTTTTCCTAAAAATGATTGTAGAAGCAGTTAGTCATACTGTGTGTTATACTTTTCTGAATAGCATCTATTAGCACTGAAATCTCTTTCATGGCCCTCAGGAAGGGGTAAAGATGCTAAGATGCTGTGCTCTGTAGGACAGAACCACCTGGAAGGACTGGGTATAATTCACAGCTCAACCTAAAAAGCAGGCACAGAGGTGAGGGGTTGTAATCCCAGCAACCAGGGAGCAAGAGGCAGGAATATCACAGACTGATCTCTGGCTTCGATGACACAGTACAACCTTGTCCATAAAAAGCAAGCCAGAAAAATTCATTTTCTATGTCGTAAAGACACACAGTATTTCAATAAAAAGTTAAAAATAATATTAATTAAAGCACACACACACACATGAACAAGTTGAAAGGCTGAAACAGGATGATCACAACTTTGGCAAGATCTTATCTGAAAACAAAACACAGCGATTCTAATATATTGTTGGGGTGACATCAATTAATATGTCTTTCTAGTTATCAACTAATACTATTATCCCACCTGGATTGCTCTTGTGGAAGTTTGTAAGTTGTTACATCACCCCATGTCGTGTCCACATTCATTAGAATAGAAGTCATACAAACCTAAAGCTGGATTAATGAGTCTCCAGAGAGTAAGATTCTATAACAGAGAAATTATTTCTCAGTAGAACAAGTTATATTTAAAATATGGGAGGTATCAATATTCATGTTTCTTGGAATATTGATAAATAAATATGAGGGGAAAGTCATAACCAATAAACTGAGAAAAAAACAAAAACAGAGATAAGAATTGGAAAAGGCCCTCACAGATTTTACGTCACAATTTGCAGTAGTATCTGAGATCTAGCTTCCTTTCTGTCCTTCCTGTACTCTGGTTATTTAAATAATCTCTGGATTCCATCATTCAAAAATTCTTCTTTTATGTTCAAATGGTTTTCATTTTATTTTGGTTCATTTGAAACAAATACATTTGCCTACTACTAGGAATATTAACAGATTATCTGGGAACAAGATTTTACATCACTACTTCACAATAGGTTTTGTCAAGAAACAAAAACATACTTGAAGTTTAGCACAGATTACTGAAGGCTTTCCCACGGGCAGGACTGAAAGGTTAATGCTACTGTTAGTTGAAGTTCCACTGTTAGTATAGGTAGAGGTAAGTCCTTCTCAGAACTATTTTTACAAGAAAGAGCTCAATGAAGACCTGGAAGATATTTTTAGCCTTACAAATAAAGTGAATCTTCAGTTCAAAATCCTTGAAGTCACTATAATGGATGATGCTAATTTTCTTTTCTTCTTTTTTTTTTTTATCCCCCAAACGAGCACCAGAACTGTAGATTAGAAACAGGAGGCTTTACACATTTCTCAGAGCTAGAGGAATCAATTTTCTAGATTGGAGTCAAAATTCATAAACCTTGTATCCTTTAATACAAGCCAAATTTTACAAACCTAAAAACTGCTGCTACATTCTTTGGGGGCCAAGGAGATAGTGCACTGACTCAGAAACTGGACTCCAATAATGGCAGACTATGGTTCGAGTCCCAGACCCAGAGTTTTGAAACTCACACCAAGTGCTTGTGTGTTTGTGCCCAAAGTCTAGAGAGGAAAATGGACTGTGACAAAGTCATCCCCCCTGGATGGGTAATTTCTCACTCTCTGTCTCTCCAGCAATCATATGCACCCTACAGCAAAACTCTCTTAATGTTTTTTTTCTTTGAATCATTATTTTTAAAGGTGGCCTTATAGTTGAAGTCAGTTACTTTTTGCCCATACATCATTTATAATTCATTTTGAACAACTTGTAATCACATTAACTTGAAGAAAATGAGAGAAACATATATTCTAACACAAAAATTCTTTTGGTGTTCCAGTGATTCTTGGCACAAGGTTGTAGTTATCCTGAAAAAAACAATGATAGCAGTTCTGACACTGATTGCTACTGTAAGCAACTGAATTTGAGATTTTATCATTTATCATGAAAATGAAAAACCAGAGTCAACTAAATATAAAAGATCACTTATGAAATGCCATGTAAAAGACAGCTTAAAACTTGAATTTCTTATGCAAACCAAACTACAGCTGTTTCTTATTGAAATACACTTGCACAGAAATAAAGTTTACTTTTGGTTTTACTAAGAATTTTTTTTAAATGGTCTCACTTTTCCAAAAGTAGAATTTATTTTTCCATGAAATATGAAATGTAGAAAGATTTAATTTTTTATCATGATATATCTTTTTATTCTGTGTGAAGGAAATAAGTTTTCAATGCAATAAATTTTATAAGAAGATTTGATGGGTAAGATTACGTTGTCAGTCATCTTTTCTGTGAAGAATATATCACTTTCATTAGTTATGCAAAAGGATAGCCAATTATATAATTAAATTATACACACACACACATATATATTTCAGAGCTATCTCTGCTCTTGAGAAATTTTTAAAAATTAATCATTTATTTATTTTACATTCATTCACTGAACATCATCACACCATACAAAATGCAGTTTCCCATTCAGAATACACTGTATATTGGCTTAGTCATACGTTATCATTAGCAAATAATTTTCCATTTCTTGTTTTTTTAATATAATGTATAAAATATACATATATAATATATATAAAATATATATATACACATTTCCCCCACACGCCTCTCACCCGCTGCCATTTCCCACCTTCCCACTCTATCTCTGGTATCTGCAGTTGCTTTCTATTCCCTTTTTTTCTCCCACATTTATTTCCTCCCTGTAATCCCTTCTCCTCTCTCTTTCTCCTTTCTGGAGGTCAGCCTTACAGTTGACCATGTGGGATCCAACCACCCTAAACTTAACAAAATACCTTAATTGATCTACCTACTTTCTATAGCAAGTTCATCTGATATATAAATATCTGTGAACAAATATTTGATTTTAGGCATGAAACCATGAATACAATGAATATACTATAAAATAGCACCTAGTTGAGGCTGTATAGCTTACTGAGGTCATTAAATAGGTATATTTCAATATATTTTTTAATTTCAAGAAAGGCAGTTTTAGCTTTAATAAATAAATTTTAAAAAAAAATGTTAAGAGAACTTTGCTTAAGCCTTAAAACCTGGAAGCAGGTTAGGCTAATGTTCAAAAGTAGGTACATGGATCTGTCAACAGTTCATGGGAAGACAAAAATCCTTGTCTCTGGACTACAAAGCATAGAGAAAGATCAGTATTGTCTTAGTCAAAAGTCATAAAATTCTATTCCATCAGCTTAGTCTCATGTACTTAATCTTACTTTTGTTGTAGTTCAAGCTATTCGTTTAAATTCCGAAAGACAATATTCAATTCTGGACTTGTCCCTACCATTAAGCTGGCCCCTTTCTTAAATGGTTTTTTATCTCTTATTGCTGTGTGTCTGACGTTAGTTTTCCTGATATAACTTTCCCTTCAGAACTTCTTGGAGAACTGATCTGGTGTCAGTAAACTCTTTCAGGTTTTGTTTATCTGAGAATGTTCTTGTCTTCTCTTCCCATATGAAGAATAATCTTTCTGGGTATAGTATTTGTGGTTGAAATTGTTAATTACTTGGATTTTATCACAATGAAAAAATAGGCATTGATGACTTTGTGGCTCATAACAGAAGATTTATTTAGCAACACTTTTGAGGAATGAAGAAAAAGAAATGGTATTGAAAATAACACTAAAAGATATATTTATAGTATAACCAAGAATAAGATGTTTCTTTTATGATAGAAATAAAGTGATTCTGAGACCTTGCTATAGTATGAATAAAAATAGACATAAACGAATAAATTGTAGGAATACTTTAGCTTTAAAAAAAGTTTAACCTAAAGATAGCAGATTAACAGAATAAAGGTTATGTACCAGAGAGAAGGAAAGAAATTAACGAAGAAGAAAATGAAAAGCTCTATAAATTCAACATTCAACAGGATATTTGAGGAATCACAGGCTGCAGGCCCCTTCTTTGTTCTTTCTCCTGTGATCCATGGTTTTAATTTGCTCCTCTTGAGGTTGCAAATTATGATATAATGTCTTTAGGGACCCTTTTTCTGATGCTTCTACAGAAGAGTAATTAGACATATTTTGATCTAAGAATTTTTGAACCTGAAACTGCCAATTGCTTGACTGTAAAGCAGTGAGAAAAGACAAAAATAACATTAGAAATTTTACATTTATTTTCTACCAACAGATGGGAACTCTGAAATTTTTAGCCTGAAATACTCTGATTTCTTCCTTACACTTACTTACTGTGTCCATTTGTATCCTCTGGGAAACAGATGACAAAGACAGAGTTAATAGAGCTGGAGAGCAATGGGGTGACGACCAGGAAAGCTAAACGGTGAGAAAGAGGCAGTAGCACAGAGCGTTCAGACCAGGATGCAGACCTGATGCCTGTGAAGGAGATAGAGGAAGAAGGAAAAATGAGGAAGAAACAACACGAATTGTTGGTTAGTTCGAAGGGAAGATCTGGCAGAAAGTCTGATCAATAGAGGGGTTAGTTCCCTTCGAGGCAGTGGCCGTTGAAACCATCTGGAAAGAAGATACAGGTTTGTTGTTACCCAACAGAGACAGAGAAAGCACGTGGAGAATTCAAGTGGTTCACTTGGGTATCTCTTAGTATTCCCTTCCAAGTTATAACTATAAAATGGGTAAATTTGGCAACCCTGGTTTGAGAAGAGTATGGATGCAAGGGGCTTAGACTCCTTAAAAAGGAGGAGAAGATCACATCAGGAATGTTGGTTTGAATTACCGAAGATTTCTCAGGAAAGAAGATTGAGTCACCTGCACTTGTAGAGGTCATAGATGAGGGCAAGGCAGATGTAAAATGGAGGGTGAAGGATGGAGAGGATGAGTACATGTCAGTCCAGACAGAAACCAGGTTGTTCCGTATATCACTAAACTCTCTTCCCTGTTTCCCTTTAGGAGTAAAAGGCCCCTGAGATCCATGGACAATCTTTCTTAATGAAATGATTTTCCCTAATTTTTTTTTCTTTTTGAGAGATTTTTGTTATAGGTCACATGAGCTCACCAGAGAGGCAGAGAGAGACAGAGAAGCAGAGAAAGAGAGACAGAGCGACAGAAAGCAAAAATCACCCCCTGGGAGGATAGCCATGCCACAGTCCCTTCCTCTCCATTCTTCTCTCGGGATTTTGGACACACATGCATACACATCTGGCATGAGTGTTTAGCCACCAGGTCTGGGGCTCAAACCACAATTGATTACACAGAAATCCAACAACATAACTAATATGCCATCCGCTGGGCCCGAATTATTATTATCATTATCATTATTTTTTTGGAGAATTTTTTTTTTGCTATAAGATGCGTGCCCTATAGCAAAAAAACTACTCAAGATCTCGGGATCTTGGGCATACATGCACATGCGCCTAGCATGAGTTTAAGCCACTGGGTCCGTCTCGAACTGCTATGGACTACATGGGAGTCCAGCAGCATAGCCATTACGCTAACTATTGGTCCCGCCAGGTTTCTTCTTAAAGGGAGGCCTGCATAGCATATTTCCATGCCTCTCACAGTCTACTGCTTATGGCAAGGAAATCTATTTCTCCTTAATAAAGAAAATAATTTGGGGGACCAGCAGTTAGCATGTGTATGTGCGTGCCCAGGATCCCTAGAAGAGAATGGAGGAGAAGGGATTGTAGTGTGGCCATCCCTGGGTGGTGATTTCTCACTTTCTGTCTCTCTGTCTCTCTCTGTCTTTCTGGTGAGTACACGTGCCCTATAGCAAAAAAAAAAAAAAAAAAAAAAAAACAAAAAAAAAAAAAAAAAAAAAAAAAAAGAAGCCTGGCCCCAGGTGTGAGGCTAGCTGGTGGTCTCCAGATACAGTGCCCTAAGCATTTACTGCAGCATCTGAGCTGAAGTGCTGCTATTTTCAGGAATCTCTACAGTGCCTGCATGTGGCAGAGGTACGGTGGCCGAGCCATTTCTTTCCACCTTGGAATGACCTTAGAGCATTCTGTGCACCAGAGCTGCCCATTTGGCTTCCCAAGTTGTGCCGCAGTCCTAGTCTTTTCCTACCATTTTTCTTTCATTCCCTTCTCCTTCCTTAGGTACTGTTATGCACTTACAGTCTCAAGTTGTTCTCTACCTACTTTTTTTTTTTTTGGAGAGGTTTTCACTATAGGGCATGTGCGCTTGCCAGACAGACAGAGAGAGACAGAGAGACAGAAAGCGAGAAATCACCCCCCAGGGGGGATGGTCACGCTGCAATCCCTTCTCCTCCATTCTCCTCTCGGGATCTTGGGCACGCACGCACACGCGCCCAGTGTGAGTTTTAAGTCACCAGGTCCGGGACACGAACCGCGGTCGACTACTTGGAAGTCCAGCGACATAGCCATTACGCTAACTGCTGGTTCCCTTCTCTATCTACTTTTGTTTCCTCTTCTCTATACTTTTAATAAGAATCTCCCCCAGTAAATCTCTGACATGTAACAACATCTTGGTATCTACTTATCTAAAGACCTGAGTAGACACAATTGTATCTCAAGCTTCCTGGTCAGTCTCATAAATACAGTGGTGCTTCCTTGACAAATACTCTTATGACTTGATTTTCTTTAGCATGACCTGACCTTATTCCTGGATTGGCACCAAGGACTTTAATGATAGAATCGCTAATGAATTTTGATGTCATACATTGATAGAGGGACTGTTCTATATTTCCTCAGGGACAGTGACTGTGTATATATAGTGGGTTGTCGGGAAAGTCATGGTGCCTTTTTGCATGGAAAATATGCCATGACTTTGCCAATGACCTAAGATATATATAGTTTTGATAGACAGTATTTGAAAAGGTAACACTTACACTTATTGTTCTCTTACAGCAATTTGGTTACTTTTGTACTACTGTAAAAATTCTAAATCGAGGTTAAATTACAATCTTAAAACTCAGCAATTAGAAAACGAACAAACCACTTAATAAATGCGTAAAAGGATCTGAACAGACACTTCATAAAAAAGATAAATAGCATATAAGAATATGAAAAGATATTCAGCCTCTTATGTCACTAAGAAATTGCAAATTAAAATAATGAGATATCACTACACACCTTTTAGAACAGCAAAAAATACAAAACATTGACAATGTTACATGCTGGCGAAGATGTGGATTCATAGCAATTCATTATTTGCTGGTGGGAACACAAACTTGTAGCGTCACTTGGGAAGACATTTTGGCAGTTTCTCACAAATATTAATGTGCTCTTACGCATTCTAGAACACTCTTTGGCATTTACACAAATGAGTTAAAAAATTATTTCTACACAAAAACCTGAGCACAGAAGTTTAGCACTTTTATTCATAAATGCAAAAACTTAGAAGTAACTAAGATATCCTTTGGTAGTGAGCAAGTAATAAACTGTGGTACAAGATCACACAGCACAATATTATTCAGTGTTAAAAAAGAATGTTCTATGAATCTATGCAAAGACTGGAGGAGGTAGAAGACAGTGATGCTGCCGAAGAATATGACGATCTGTAAGGCAAACCCACAAGGATAGATTCCAAGTCTGCATCTATAGACCTTGATATAGCTAGGCATTCGTATGTCCATGATCCAGGGCTGGCTGAACCTGGAGGTGGATCACAGCACCAGAACCCTGGTGGGAGCATGATCTTTCGATCTGTCTCTCTGTTTGACTCTGTCATTCATGGGAGAAATAAATAAATAAACTTTTCTTAAAAAGACATCTGAAATAGTAAATGCATATTATTAAGTGAAAAGCTAATCTCAAGTGTCTACATACTATATCATTTCAACTATATATAGTACTCTGGTTAAGAGAAAATGATGATGCTTGTAAAAGTATTAGTGGCTGCCTGGTGTTAGGGAGTGAGAAGGGAGAAATAGGTAGAATACAGTATTTTTAGTATAGCGTAACTTTTTTGTATGATAATGTAAAGGTAAACACGTTTTAGATTGCACCTTTATCCAGACTCATACAATATGCAACACCAAGAGTGAACTTTAATGTAAACAACATATTTTGAGTAATAATACTCTATCAGTGTAGGTTTCCAAATATAAACTCAGCACTTCAGTAAGAAATGGTGGAAGCGGGAGAGGCGGTGTGTGTTTATGGGCAGGTGTGTATTTAAACTCTTTCTGATTAATTTTCCTATGAATATAAAAGAGATGTAATAAATAAAGTCTTTCTAAATAATAAGTTATGAGCTTCATCATAGGCAGATCCCTGCTAGTGAAAGCAGTAGCCTCTTCACATACTACAACTCTGGTCAGATGTCTGTGTATAATGGCAAGCTCAGTAGGATTAGAGAATCCAAGTTCAAAAAATTAATCTAAATAATTGCCAAAGCCCTAGCAGATTTCTTCTCAATGTTAAAATCATTTAGAACCTGTTTCAATTCTAGGAATATTTAAGCTTCCAGGTACTCCAACATGGACCTAAATAAACCCTACTTACCTGACTTAAGTCAATTATAAGGCTCTTTATCCTTTCAATTAGGAACCAGAGCACCTATAGTAGATAGTGATAGTAGTTAGGTTAGGCTCTATCCTTCCCTTTTGTTGAAATTAGCTAATGCCAGTCCTATTTTACCTAGATCAGGAAGAAACTTATAATAATTTAATTTTAATTCTTTAAACTTCCAAAAGTCTAGTGCCTAAAAATTTTACATCCTTTCAGGGTCCAATTAAAATACATTTTTTTCATCCAGCTAATTAGCACTTGTTTTAAATCAAGAGAAAACTCGAACATATGCATTATTGTAATGTTTCATGTGATGCCGTCTGGTTTACTACTTGCTAGTTTATCTTTTGCTCCCATATCCCACTTCTATTTTCCTTTCCAATCTCATGGCTTACTATTCAAATATATTTAACATTTAAGCTTGTTGTTCTATATATTTTTTGTCATTTATTTTTTTTTCACATTTTCTCACATTTACTTTACATATCAAAACATTTTTGCTCATACTCCATAGTTCTTGACAGTTAATAAACAACTTTCAAAATTTCAAAAAACTGAGTTTTACAGATAATGTTCAAAATATTTGCTATAATTTTGGGACCAGCAGTTGGCATAATGGCTATGTCGCTGGACTCCCATATAGTCAACCGCAGTTCAAGTCCCAGACCTAGAGAGGCTTAAACTCATGCCAGATGCGTGTGCTTGCGTGCCCAAGATCCACAGAGAAGAATGGAGGAGAAGGGATTGCAGCGTGGCCATCCCCTCTGGGGGTTGATTTCTCACTTTCTCTCTCATTGTCTTTATCTCTCTGGCAAATACACATGCACAATGGCAAAAACCTAAAAAACAAAACAAAACAAACATATACACGCAAATTTCTTATTTGGAGAATAAATAAACCATAGTGTAGCTATATAATAGAGTATCTAATAAAGAGAAATAAACATATAATATATGGAGTGATGTGTTTATATTACAATTTAACGATGCAAGTGAAAGAAGCCATAGGAGCTTATGCAGTATATTATTCCATTTGTAAAGCATCCTGGAAAACATACAATAAAGACAGAAAGTAGGAGTTGCCAGAAATTTGGAGTGGAAAAAGTGTCAAAAGACACGTGAGAATTTGGGCACTGATGTAAATATTCCACATCCTGATTGTGGTGGTAGTTACACAATATCATTGTAGGTTTTCAGTCCACTTAATTTTTTATGATGTATATATTACTATTTTTAATAAACATAATTTCACACTAAGAAAGGTAATTTTCTATAGGTACAGTAAGCCTTTATGACTTTTTCTAAAATGAACAAGACTGTCAACTCAAACAATTATTTTAAAGATGACAGTCTATCCAAAGAAATAACAAGAAATGAATCAATAAAGGGAGAAATCATTGAAATAGTAAACAAGATATACATCATAAAAATTTAACAAACTGAAAATTTGCCTCTTTAAAGAGTAACTATAGTAGATTAAGTTAAAATTTCTAGCGAGATCAGACCAGCTGGCAGTATGGTGGTTAAAGTGGCTGGATCCCACATGACTGGCAGTACGGTTCAAGTCTTCTTTCTTTTTCCTTTCTCTTTCTTTCTTTCTTCCCTTCTTTCTTTCTTTCTTCATTCTTTCTTCCTTTTTTTCTTTCTTCTTCTTTTTTCTTTCTCTCACTTTCGTTTCTCTCTTTCTCTTTCTCTTTCTCCTCTTCCTCTTTCTCTTTTGCTTTCTCTTTCTCTCTTTCTGTCTTCTTTCTTTCAGTTTACTTTAAGGTGCATACACTTGCCCAAGAGAGACTGAGAGAAGGAAAAAGAGAGAGAGAAAGTGAAAAGCACCCCCTACCCACCTACCCTGGGGAGGATGACCATGCCGTAATTCCTTCTCTTCCACTCCAGTTGACATTTTGGGCACTCACGCATACATGCTGGGTTTGGGACTTGAACTGCACAGTCAGCAATGTGGGACTAAACTACTTTAACCATCAAACTGCATGACTGCCCCATCATTTTCTGTGTGTACTATGCAGTGAAGAAAATTGAAAAGCGTTGCCTTCAAAACTCTTTATCAAAATAATAAACCATTTGAGACAACAAAGACATTTTTCTTATCATTATTCGTAAGTATTTAATTACATCTTTTCTTCAAATACTTTGCTGAAAACCAGCAGCTTCCTTGTAAACACTCCAGGGTATTCTGAATTGAGGATATATTATAATAATTTATTAACAAGCCTATTCAGTGTGTCACAGTCTACCCCCAACCATATAATTCTTGATTCTTTAATGCACTTCCACAATGAGGTTGCACAGGGCCTGTGAATCTCAGTGACTATGTAGTGTATCAGTATAATTTGTGTTCCTACAAGTTATTGATTTATTCAAGCACATCGTCTTAAAGGGTCAAATACCTTGCAGCCTTATATAACTTGCTCTGGCCATGTATCTAAGAAATGACAAAGACTTCTCTGCCTTCTGTTTCTCAAGTGTTCTGGAAATAAGATTTTTTTAGATGGAAGACTGGAGACTTTTGTTGGGGACGAAGTCTGAGATGATGACTTTTTTGTTGTGGTTATTATACTTGTTCTTTCTGGCAATGGGCTTCTATCCAGAGAAGATAGCTAGGAGAGACCTCTTGTGACTCAGCATCCAGTGCTGACTAAAGTACTGGGGCTGTGCTTTCTAAAAGGTGATCCCTTTCTCATCAGCTCTCTCATTTTCTGCAATATTGCTCCCTGTCTATATAAAACATCAGAGTCTTCTCTTCTCAGAGCCACTATGAACCTGAGCTAAGGATAGGCTTGAATATTTGATATTTATAGGAATAACTCAATTGAAACCTGCCATGGGAAACACTCTTCTTAAAATAAGTTGAGCATGAGGTAATTTCCAGCCTACTTCTCACTATCCCCGCTATACCTAGTGTTCCTATGCACAAAACCTTCTCCTGTTTGTGCCTCCCCAAATCCAGGGCACAAGCAGCTCTAGAGGAAATTTGTGGGGTACCTACCTATGGGGAACTGGGAAAACTGCATATCTGAGACCTCTCTGACATTTTTAATTTGCCCTCAGGGCTCTCTCAAATACCTAAATATTTAAAATATGTTCTTTCCCTTATGTGTGTTTGCATTTGTAGCAGATGGCAGTTGTTAAGCATTGCCGCTCACAGAATCAAACATGGTTTATGTTAGAACCAAGCGTCGAAGCAAAAAGCTCTCAAGGGTTAATAGACCGATTTCAGCTCATCTCTCACCCCTACTTAGGCTAAGCTTTTAATGGCAATTCTATATTTTTTTCTATAATGACATTTAGTATCTTAGGAAGAACAGTATTGCAACTTCTTTGAGCTCTACAGTGACTGGTACTCTTTCTTCCTTTTTTACGTGCCTTATGATGTGGATAGGTTATAAAAAGATCACATTTCATAATGATTTTAAATGAAAAGGGAAAGCATACTGCAGTATGCCTTAGCATAAAACAAGTAAATTAAAAGACAAACCATAAGTGTGATCTCTAGAACGGCATTCCTCCACATGTGCTTAATATAGTGTTGAGAATTTTTTGCTATATTGCATGTACGCTCTCCAGAGAAGCAGAGAGAAACAGAGAGACAGAAAGTGAGAAATCACACACACACACACACACACACACCCGGGAGGGGGGGGGGATTGGCCATGTCACAATCTCAGAATTGTGGGCACACATACACACATGTCCAGCATGAGTTTGAAGCCACGGAGTCTGGAACTCGAACTGCAGTCGACTATGTGGGAGACCAGTAATATAACCATTACGCCATCTATTGGTCTCCTAAATACTCTTTTTAAAGATGATGTCTGGAAGCTGAAACTCTTTCTCGTGTCTCTTTGTGTATTCCAGATACCCTGTCGAATTCTCTCTTTACAACTGCATGACCCAGTCATCTATTTGTCCAAGGCAGCCCCTCCCCCAAGCGCTTAATACTGAAAGTTTATTAGATTGACAAAAAGCAGTGAACCAATGCTTGTGTTGATAAAGTGTATAATTTTCAGCTGAGAATGCCTATGCTGATGCTGTAAATGAATATAGATAAGAAATGACCATAACATGTGGCCAGTGATAGTACATGCTATGTCCCATGTGTTGTCCTATATTAACAATGCATATCACACTGTGCTTTGCAAAACTGCAATATGCTCAGTGCACTAATGCTACATTTTTCTCCCTTCCTGGGATTTCTCAGATGATTTGTATCTCTAATTTACACTAAATAAGTTGTTCCTATAGAGTACTGGTGAAAGGATTTGATCTGTGAAAGAAACCTGAAATATCTCTGTTTCAGTCTTTAAGGTTGAGCTATGTACTTAATTCTGTAAATCGTTTAATGATGAAAATCTGTCCTGAGCACTAGAGTATAGCTGTGTACGAGGATGCAGAGTAAAATAAAGTGGCTGTCCTTGTACAGTAGATTAGACTCAATATTTGGATGTGCTATACAGAGAACACACTGACAGAAGAATGTATATTGGGATATCTGCATCCCAATGTTTATTTTAGTACTATTAACAATAGCCAAGATATGGAGTCAATCTACATGTCTATAAACAGATAAAAAAAAAATGTGGCATGCACGCGCACTCAATAATACTCTTAAAGACTGAAATTCTACCATTTGGGGTAACATGAGTTTTTATGGAGAACATTACGGTAAGAGAAATAAACCAAGAACAGAAAGAGAAAGACTACAAGTGCTTATTCCAATGTGGAAATTGAAAAGGATAATCTCATAAAACTAGAGTGTTGAAGAATGGTTACAGATGCTGGGAAGAACTGGAGAAGAATAAATAGGGATGCTAGTTAACAGAAATAAAGAGTATAGATAGATAAGGGGAAAATGTCTAGTGTTATAAAGTACAGTAGGGAGAATATAGTTATCAACAACTTCCTGTAGACTTCTAACAAAAAAAGAGAATTCTGAATTATTTGCAACCAAAATAATGACAGATATTTGGGATGGTGAATATACTCATAATATAATTTGATCACTATGTCATAACTTTATATGAAAAAAGCATCGTACCAGCAAATATGTACAATTAACATATGTTGGCAGAAGAAAAGAGAGGCAGAAAGAGAGGAGGGGAGAGAGAAGAGAAGCAAAGTGAAGTGAAGCTTATATCTGGGCTGATAATCTTGTCTATGAAGTTAGCATTAAGCTCAGATTGTAAGGAAAGATAGACATGACGGAAGTGAAGCTGCCATACTGGGGGGTGGAGGGAGGTGGGGCATCTCAAACTAAAAATGGATATGATATGGCCTTGGCAAAGCACTCGACTAGAGACCATAATATATCTGGGTAAAGACTAGGGCGATATAAATCTGGGAATAAAGACTTTATTTAGAGACACCTAAAACTGCACGAAATGTTTCAGATTAAATCACATGAGCAATGGGAATTCACTGGAAATTGTCCAGCACAGTTGAACTTTCACTTGTAAATAATGTGTTGGAGCAGACAAATGGATTCAGGAAAACTAGCAGGAGATTATTGCAGTGATGAGGACAGAGTTGTGGTGATCCATGCTACTGACAGTATGTTCGAAGAGTGGAGTGTGGTTTAAGAAACACTGAAGAGAGAGAATCAACCAACTGGATTGATTTTATACACACACACACACACACACACACACACACATACACACACACACATACTATTATACATCACTTAGCTTGTAAAGTGAATGTTTCGGCATGAATACATTTCTCACCAGTCCAGTTGAGGATACTATACATGCTATTATCAACAAATAATAACCCATTTCTGTGTCCCATAAATATCTTTCCTCTCTATTTTTCTCCTTAATGTCTTTCCTCAGACTCCTCCTTCTTCCACCCTCTTCTCACACTGTATCCAGTATCTATAACCATTTTCTATGTTTCTATATCCTTGAGTCTTTCATTTTGAGCCACAGAGTATGGACAGTCGGTATATATTGAGTGGTGACACACAATGTCTCTCGATAGCCTGGATTGCTTCACTCAGCAGTAAATCTTCCATATTTGTCCACTTTCTATGAAGAGTCAGGGTCTTGCTTTTTTATTGTTGAGTACTATTCCATAGAGTATATGTGCCACACTTTTTGGATTTGATGATTATTAAATGTAGAAAGAGAAATTCAAAAAAAGGTATTTTAGAAGTTGAGTAATTGGAGGTTATTTAATAAGCTTAAAAACATGAAGAGGAAGTGATGAATCTGATTTTGGACATTATGAAATTGAAGTATCTGGATTGTTGATTAGACATATAGAGGTTGTAATTATGTTTTCAATCAGCATTTGAGCGTTTGGGTTGGATGTGTGCATGTGAGTGTTGGTTTGGTGCATGTTTGCTTGATTTTCTTTTAATGTAGAAATATTTCAAACATGTTTAAATGTGCTTGGGACAGACTTAACCAAGGAAAAACTGAAGGCGTGTGACTAAAAGGGAATAATTTTGTAGCTGAACAGTTTAGGGGGTATTATTAATTATCCATTTTTTTTTGTTTTTCTGAGAAAAGTGGCTTCTGGCAGAGGCTTGAATCTTTTGGATATGCATTGTTATTGTCAATACAGTGGCTTCCCACACAACTGAGAAGAATTCTAAGCAGTGAAGCAAATATACATGTAGTATAAATGTGACTTAGCTTACTTTAGCTACACGGAAAAAAATCTAAAAATAGAGGATTGAGACATAACAAGGACTACCTACAAGAGGGGCAGGGGGATGGGTCCAGAAATGATGGCTTGTGTGGAAAGAAAAAAAACAGGGCATATGGTGAAGTCGATAAGAAACTAGACACTATAAATGGGATTTGGGGGAGAAATTCTAGCCAGTGCTTGACATAAAATGCTTATTCTTCATTTCCCACAGAAAATTTAGTAAAATTAGCACTTTTCACTCATTCTTTAATATAAGTTGACTCTGAATTGAATGTAAAAGGCCACATATTGTTCTGTCAATCAGTCCACTGGACAAATGAATGCATGCGTCCATATTTACAGCACAAGGTCTTGATGTGGTGGTGGAGAAGAACATCAAAACACAAGTATGAGGAGGGCTGTTAGGGTGAGCCATGCCTTTACAGAATAGTAGGAGGAAAATATGGAAAAATAATGAGGGCATACACAGACAATATGATCTTGTAACAAGGTCAATTGCTGAAAAAGATGAGTGAGGTGAAGTTCCTTCCAGTTTAAGAAGACTGGGGAAAACTTGAAGTAATTATTACACAGGAAGGGACATGTGAGTTTGGAATGCAATACCATTATAAAACTGTCCAGCAGCAACACAATGAGGACAACTGCGCATCTGTTAGATAGGCTCAAGAGCTGAGCCCTAGGTGTTGACAGGAGGAACTCCATTGGACAATCATGTTTGTCTTTTTTAAACAATTATTTTATTTAACTTTTCTTAATTATTTTAATTTTATTTTATTTATTCATTCATTTTAATTCGACCAGAGAGAGAGAGACATACACAAACACAGAGAGAGAGAGAGGAAAAGCAAGAAATCAAGCTACCAGGTCCAGGATTTGAACCGTGATCAGCCATGTGGGAATGTCCAGCACCTTAACCATCATGCCACCGGCCGGTCCCTCATGTTTTTAAAAGATGTCTCCCCCAGGAAGACGAATCATCACTCTTGAAATGTTTCATCTCAAGTATGTTTTAAAATACTGTCCCCATTTTGCAGAAGACAAAATTATCTTTGGAAAATATTTATTGGTTTTCTAATTCTTATTTTGTGTGAGAAAGGTCAAAATCAGGAAGGACAGATAGATTGCTACAAATGATTCACAAGATGTACTCTTACTTACACAGCATTACCAATGAAAAACTTTGCTTTCCAGCTTTCTTTCTTTCTTTTTTCAGTAAATAGTCTGTTTTATTTTTTGAAGTGGAGAATATAGCCCTGAATTTGGAACAAAACTTTGCTTGATCATACATTATCCATCTAAGCATAAAACCCCCAAGAGCTACGTAATTCCCAAATAAAAGCCAAAGATTTGGACACATTGACCTGTGTCTGCTGCAATGCCTTAAGTGACCTCTACAGTTGTCTTTACAGAGATTAAGCAATAGTAAGGTTAATACTGAAACTGTAAACCAAAAACCCAGTAAACAATTTTTTGAAGAAACAAGGCTTACAATTCTTGCATTCTTTTACGCTTTCCCTTTGTCTACTCAATACAATTTTAACAGGAAAAGTAACAACGTTTTGAGAAGCCTAGAAGGAACACATAAAAATCTAAGGCCATTTTAGAAGACATAACCCAGACAGGGCCCTTCTATAATTGTCCATCATGAGTTTAAAAATGAAAGCCTCCTCTGCTGTGTCTTCCCTCAGGACTCTCACCTTTAACAAATGGCGGACCAGAAACAAACATTGCTTTCTGCTTTGGTCACTTGGAAATTTGCAATCTGGAAATATTTTTATATATTTTTTATGTACTTGAAAAACAAACAGGGCCAGTCCCTGGTATGGTGGCTAAGGTGGCTGGGCCCCACATGACTGACCCCATGGTTCAAGTACTAGACCTGGCAGCTTGTTCAGTGTGTGCCTGATCAGAATCCCAAAAGGAGGAGGAAATGAAGAAGGCATTGTGATCCTCTCCCAAGGGGGATGTTTTCTCACTTTGCTTCTCACGCTGTCTCTCTTCAGTGAGCACACACACTCTCAAGCCAAGTTTTAAAATAAAAAGAAATACTGAAAAAAATATATTAGTGGAATAAACAAGTTATTTACATGTCACTAATTTCTATGGCCTTAAATAAACAAACAAAAAACTTGTGTTTTTAGCATACCACCTATGACCTCAGAGCTTTCTTTTGGCATTCGATAAAAAAGCCTGCTATGTTCTGAAATACCTAGCATCCCCACTGCCCACTGAAGACATTCTTACCCAAATAATGTATAGTAACAGCGATAAACATTGTGACACCACCAAGCTGGGAGGACCATACTTTGCTGTTGTTAATGATGTGCTTATGCTAGTATCTCTAGTAGACGTAAGTGTAAAGTGAAATTTAAAAATATTAATCCTCATGACAGAACAATTAAATCAGAATTTCATGGTAGAAGGGTCCACATAATGGTCTTTATAAAAAGTACCTTAGATGATTCAAATATACAGATGGGCTTAAAAACCACTGATACAGGCCAACAATACAAACATATACTTTATGGATTGATTCTTTTTTTTTTTTGGAGGGCATTGATAGAGACTGACAGAATCATGAGCTCCTGAGAGTCTTCCCGCATATATATAGACGTCAAAGGGTCCTGTCAGATATTAAAATGTAAAATATATTCTCTAACTAATTAGGTCAAAAATGCTGAAAGACATGCAATGTAACTGCTTAAACAATTTAGTTACCACAAATAGTGCTTGAGTTTGTGGTTGGTGATGGCCTGTCCTCACATTAGGACAAAAAATTGCTTAGAATATCGTAAAGTTACCTTCACTCTGGCTTTTGTTCAAACTCAGTTTCTGTTTATGAGTGGCTTTTACTCATCCCTTATGGTGTTCAGTGGCATATATGTCTGTGCACTTACTTCTGTTTATCTTCCAGTTCTGCTCCTGAATGCCTGTCCCTTTCTCCACATCTTCAGTTCAACTTCCAGAGGAAGAGAATTTATGAGTGGCTTGCCTTCATCCCTTATGGTGTTCAGTGGCATATATGTCTGTGCACTTACTTCTGTTTATCTTCCAGTTCTGCTCCTGAATGCCTGTCCCTTTCTCCACATCTTCAGTTCAACTTCCAGAGGAAGAGAATTAAAAAGGCCAAGATAATACCAGATGTTGCTATATAGATTCAACTGACACATCAGGTTTCTTTATGGATAATTGCCTGCCGGCATTTTTACCTGCTTGGCCTGCTCTGGAATAAACATGACCTTTGGTTCATCATATTCATAGTTATATTTTGCCTTGACAATTTTACTATAATACTTTTAATGTCCAGGACCAAATATTATCATTTATTTAACTCAGCATCTCATAGCATGGGGCCTAGATTACTCAGATTTTCATTTTTTTTTCAATTATGCAATGAAATACTACCATCAATTTTGTTAACAAGAGAAATGACAAAATGTATTTCTACCAAATCTGCTACATCTTCGATTTAAAGTGAATGGACACCACCAATTTAGCTATTCATCTTTATCATTTTTCAGAAATGTGTGTATGTGTGTGTGTGTGTGTGTATGGATGTATCATAGTCTATATTTTACTCATACGTTTCAGGTTGAATAAATATTTATGTTCTCATTGACTAAAATGTTCTTTGGCTAAAATGTCTCATCGGTTAATGCTTCATTCAGAATTTTAATTTAATAGCAGGGTAGAGGCAGAGAGCAAAGGAACTGATTCCATGTTAATGATGAAGTGTGACATTTTTCCCACTGTTGTGGAGATGCTTAAAGACCTTTTAGACTCCATGAAGCAGGGCCAGCCGGGTGGTGCAACTGGTAGCAAACTGAACTGTGATGCTGGAAACCACACGGCCAGCTGTGAGTTCAGCCTGCAGGTTGGGACCATAGGAGAGGCTTAAGTTCTACTGCTCAGTTACCCTAAAACGCTGGGCACAGTGCATTCCTGAGATCTGAGATCCGAGCTACCTGGGGAGGCAGAGGCAAGAGGACCACAGACTCCCAGGTATCCCAGTAGCAAAACAAGGCCCTTTCTGAAGGATCCATGTGCACTGGTAAAAATGCTTATAGTCAGAACCACTCAGGAGAAAGAGGCAATGAACCCTGTCTAAAACATCACCCCCCCTCGACACCCACAAGTATTTTGATTTAAAAATATTTATGTGATTGAAAGGTTTGCACTTTCTTATGGAATAGAAGAATCCATCTTAATTAGGTTTGCATATTATCTTATGGTCATGATTTTAAACATTAATAACAGTACGTCTAAGCACTGTAGTAAATTATGTTACATGCTAACATCGATAAATTCTTGTATCTGTTATCTTTACCCTACATTTAAATACTCTTCTAATGTTCTATGAGTTTCCATTACCCTGTACTTTCTATTTTACTAGCAAATAAATGGTGGTTTCATTTATTAATGACAGTAAATATGTCACTCAGTTCTACTTTAATTTACATTTTAAATATATTTTATTAAAGGAAAGAAATAAACTGAAGGACAAATTACAATTTGTACTTTAGTCAGGTAAATTTTTTTAAGGTTTTTGCTGTAGGGTTCATGTGCTCACTGGAGAGAGACAAGAGACTGGAAAAGTGAGAAATCAAGCTCTGGGAGGTATGGTCACATCACAATCCCTTCTCCTCCAGCCTCCTCTCAGGATTTTGGGCACACACACACACACACACACACACACATGTCTGATGTAAGTTTCAAGTCACCAGGTCGAGAATTCCAAACTCGGTCAGTCATGTTGAGTCCAGAGCCTACACCACCTGCTGGCCCCATGTTAGATAAATTTTACTAAACACACTAATAAAACAATAGACACATTTTACATTAATGTATAATAAAACATAGATTTTGTCTATGAAATTGCATTTTAGTCAGGAAAAGAACATTAATACCTGAGATAAGTAATATCTTCTTATTTAGAGTTTTAAATGATAATATGCTTCTATTATTATTTATCAGGAGTGTACCCTCCCTCATGCATAGCTCAAAGACCTACACAGAAATGCATATTCGATAGTATTATGTGTACAGTTCAATTCTTTCTTGGCAGGAGATTCTTCCTGAGAAAGGCTTTGGTACATTGTAATGCATACTTTTTATTTTTAGCCACTATGCTATCTTTTCATAAATAATCAATTAATTAGAATAGGATATATGAGATGTCTCATTTTTGAGACTGGAAATATTTCAATGAGTTTTAAATTAGACTGATAAATCAATAATCTCCAGAATGCTTCTTTCAAATAGGAGTAAGTAGTGCAAAAAATGAAATATAAAGTGTTCTTACAACTTACACAGAGCATTTTTTTAAATGTATTTGTTTCCTTATCATGCACTGTCTTTAGCTATCATTAAAGCAGTAGGAATAAGAATACCATGCAAGAAGAAAACTGATGACCAAGAGTCTAAAAGTAAAACACAGTCCCTTTTTGTTTTTTGGAGAGGTTTTTGCTACTGGGCACGTGCACTCGCCAGAAAGACAGACAGAGACAGAGAGACAGAAAGCGAGATATCACCCCCCGAGGGGGGATGGCCACGCTGCAATCCCTTCTCCATTCTCCTCTTGAGATCTTGGGCATGCATGCACACATGCCCAGTGTGAGTTTCAAGCCACCAGGTCCGGGATGTGAACAGTGGTCCACTACATGGGAGTCCAGTGACATAGCCCTTACACTAACTGCTGGTCCCTACAAGTCCCTTTTTTACTACCTTACAGATACAAAGATAAGGGAACCTAAGTGAAACTTGCAAATAAGTAATAAAGAATGACCGTAATTCATTGCAGTCTCCTATGATTCACACCCTTCGGTTTCACTGTTTGTGAAGGATAAGAGCTTCATGTTTCTGCATTCCACAACACATAGGAATTACAAAGGCGAGTTCCTGTGCTAATAGTCAGCATAGGAGAGGACTTCAAAAACTTTATTGAAAATGGAGTTAAAGCACAGGTTTATTTTGCTGCAAAATGGTTTGAAAGGCATAGCCTCTTCCATAATATGCATATTCTAAGAATTTTTGGAGACTCCCCCCACCCACACACACAATGCATAGTTCTTCAATGGGGGAGAGGGGTCCTGGTACTACTTTGCAACTTTGCAGTCATTTAAAATCTAGATTTTGTGTTTCTAGAGTGTTATTTGTCTATTTGATTTATAGAACTTATGAATTTACAGAAAATGTACAGATTTACAGAAAAATTAATCCAAAATTAATAACCATTTTTTTTATCTTAGTGGCCTTACAAATGAAAATGTAGTATGTAAAATTCTAATGGTATATATTAATTCATGGTGACTAATAGAAATGAAACAATAAAAATTTCTATGAATAGTGTGTGTTGCCTCTATTGAGAAGCTAAATTTATACTCAGCAATAATAATAATAATAGCTGGTAATTTTTCATTGTAACATTGAGAATTGTGATATTAAACACTTACATGGATGTTTTCATGTAATTTTTGAAGTAATTTCATTAGACAGATTCAGTAAATTAAAGTTTAAAAAAAATTTTACCTACCACTTCATTTTTATGATATTTGCCATGGAGCACATGTGTTTGCCTTAGAGAGATAGAAAAAATGAGAAATCATCCCCCAAGGAAGATGGCCATGCTACAATCCCTTCTGCTCCACTCTCCTCTTGGATTTTCAGCAACCATGCCCATGTGCCCAGCGTGAATTTCAAGCCACTGGGCCCAAGACTCATACCAAGGTTGGCAATATGGGAGCCTAGCGCCTTAACCACCTCACCATCTGCACTATTGTGGCTTTTTATTTTTTTAGAGAGAGAGAGAGAGATTTTTGGTAGGGGGCACACATGCTCTCCAGAGAGACCAAAAGACAATAAGCAAGAGATTCCCTTTGCCCCCTCCCGGGGAGATGGCCATGCCACAATCCCTTCTCCTCCCTTCTCTTCTCAGGATTTTGAGCATGCACACACACACACTCAGCATGAGTTTTAAGTTGCTGGGCCCGGGACTCAAACCATGGTGGACTATGTGGGAGTCCAGGAGCTTAACCATTACACCATCTGCTGGCCTCATTATTGTGGCATTTTTATGAGACTGGAACAGTGTGAGCAAAGAAAAGAGAGAGAGGTAACATAGAGACAAGGTCAGAGAAGGGGCTGTTGCATTGAAAATAGACTGAAGCAGAAGGAGTATAAAGTAGCAAGATCCCTGAAAAGGCTGTATAATGATTATAGTGAATGATGCTGGTGACTGGGACACAGGATAAAAGTGGGCAGACACTGAAATTTAAAATTCCATATTATGTCTCTTATATTAACACAACGCCTATGTAATAATAATAGGGAAAAAAAAAAAAAAAAAAAAAAAAAAAACTAA
>NW_006159764.1:3643601-3660033 GCF_000334495.1 Tupaia belangeri chinensis
TATGTCTCTCTCTGTCTGTCTGGCGAGCGCACGCGCCCTACAGTGAAAATCTCTCCAAAAAAAAAAAAAAAAGGGAAAAAAAAAAAAAAAAAAAAAAACTACTATCACAAGTAAGGTGAGCTCTTGCCCAAGGACCAGGACTAGAAAGTTCTCTCATTTCAATTTCTCTTAGTAAAATAAAGTAATCCCTGTTTTTCTTCCTCTGCATAAACAGTTATGTTTGAATAAAATATTTTAGTATTGTTTCAGCACTTGTATATATATCTAAATGACAGATATCAAATCACATTTCAATTTTGTAGGTAAAAATTGTGACTAAAATATATTTGTATGTCATAATTTAAGTTATATTGGCATCTTAGGTCATAATTTTTAATTGTTGTTAGGTTTCACATTCTATATTGCTTTTAGCAAACTAGTTGAATGTCACATTATTCTGTAGTTCGGTATTAAAAACTAGTTTTATTGCATATTACTTGTATTAATATTCCTTTTTTAAGAAATAAACTTATTTAATTTAAATGTCTAAGTGTTGAAGCTTAATAATTCAAAATATTAATATTAAAGGTGTAAGATCACATAATTTAACAATTTTCAATCAGTGTTAGAAGATATGACAGGAGACAGGGACCTTAAAAATATAGAGTATAGGCCCAAAGTGGAATCATAAAATGGCTAAGTTTTAAGATGGAGACACACAGCTTAGCTGCTTGTGCAGGAGAAACGGCCTGTACCAGTAACTCAACGATGAGGCAGTATGACCTAAAACAAAGGCTGTATTCCAGGCCCCGTGATGTTCTGGAAATAAGGTAAGATAATGCTTTTTATGGCCCCAAACTTCTAGACAAAGAGAATCTCCGACCTTCATACTCATTTCAGAATTAAAATAAAAAAAGTCATACTCATATAAAAAATGCTTTTTAAACTTTTCTGTTGAGACAAACATTTATGACAACTGCAAACAGCCTATTTTTGTGATAACAACTTGTAGAAACCACAGGTCTGACTCTCTCATGGTTTATATCATGGGAATGGGATACCTGTTTTCATAATCTGTCTGCTCAGGTCATTTATGGGAAGAATAGATTCAGGAGAGTACAATATTTCCACTGAAAATGTACCAATGTTAAGTTTCTAATCTCCAAGTGTGGAAACAGAGATGAACACCATGACTTTACCTCCAAAAAGCCAGTAGTTGATTAGGCATGATAAAAGATGCACACAGCACTACAGGAGAGACAAGAATCTAAAAGGCAAATGCGCCGTACAAAACCTACAATGAAAACGATGGTTTAAACACTCCACTGTGACAATCTGCCTGCCTGTGAAGGTGTGGAGCCATGACTCGGGAGAGAGATGTATGGACAATCAAGTTGCAGTAAGTTTTACAGTTTCTCTTCATTCAAAAAATATTTGAAATTTGGTGATAAATTACTTTTTTCTTTTATATCACTGCATTCTATAGATCCAGAACAAAAGAAAACAGTTGATGTCAACGATGAATTCATGAATGTATGAAACTCACATTCCTAACTAATGACTCAGCCTTCACAATTATGACTTTTTAACATATGGATCATTACTGATTTTATCTTAATTGAAATGACAATTCCCTTTACACTCTGTAGCAACATTTGGCATTGCAGGCTTTCAGAATGAATAACTCAAATATCTGACATCTTAATTTGGGGACATCTGTCAGTCTCAGCTAGAAATAATCATTGATGTTTTTTCTACATCAAAATATTTAGAGTTTATAGAGATAAAATGGAAAATCATCTCTAAAATAGCCCGTTTCTATAAGCTATGTATTTATATACAAAAAATGTTACATTAACATGGATATTATAAACCTCTTATAAATATTGACACATAATACGATTTTGTGTTGAAAGAATATACTTTTTCCTTTGCATTGCAAATAATTTTTTTTATTCCTCTCCAGTGAAAGAAAATACACTTTCCTCTTGTCTAATTTCTGAAAGGTTTGTACTTCTACTACTGTATATATGACATTTTACTCACAAATAAATATCTATATTTTTTGGGGGTAGACATTTTTGTTATAGGACATATGTGCTTGCTAAAGAGACAGAGAGAGAGAGAGACAAAGAGACAGAAAGCAAGAAGTCACCTCCCTCTAGGGGGAATGGCCACACCCCAATTCCTTCCCTATCATTCTTTCCTCAGAAATTTGGGCACTACATGCGCACACCCAGACTGAGTTTCAAGCCTCCAGGTCCAGGACTTGAGCCATGGTCTACCACATGGGAGTTCAGCACCTTAACCAGTACACCACCTGCTGGCCCCTATTTGCATTGATTTTGCCAGTAATATATTGTGGGATTTTATTCCCCCCTCCACCAAAACAGTGTACCTTTGAAATGATCAATATCACCACTGGACAAAAATGACATCAAAGACTCTCAACTAAACCACAAATTGAATCTTTCATTTAATTATCCCTACACACACACACACACACACACACACGCACTGTTCTTTTTCACACAAACCTTCTATTCCCTTTATCAATCACTGTGTTAGTCAGTCACTTTTACTGACAGGGTTCATTTTATTCCTTGCTTGTGTGGAGGGATAGGCAAATAGCTGGAAATCACTGCATTGAAATACATGACAAAGAATTTTATATTCTGTAAAAGTAAGTCATTCGTTTTTGATGCTGTGCTATGTAGGTAATTTTCAAAGACAATAAAAAGTAGTCACGAGTTATTTCTATCCCATTCTGAAGAACTGTTGATATGGACAAAATCGTTACTTTTATTCATTCTTTGCAGATATGGTTGACTGTTAGGACACTCACTGGGTCATGTTTTCTTTTGTCCTTTTTAAATTTGCTAGAGGAAGTGTATGCCCCACAGAGAGAGACAGAGAGAAAGTGAGAAAGTACCACTCATGGGAAATGGTCATGTCTTAATTTCTTCTTCATTTCTCCCTCCTTTGCTGGATTTGGGATATACATGCTCACACACCCACAGTTTCTCAAGCAGTTGGTCCAGGACTCAAACCATACATCCAGCCATATGGGATCTAGGCACATAAGCCATCAGGCCACCGGCTGACCCTGAAACCTCCTGTTAAGATTACCTTGAGTTGGAGCTGGCAGGTGGCATGTTGGTAAAGTGTGGTGGACTCCCACACGACTGACTGCAGTTCGAGTCCTAGACCTAGCAGCTTGCTTTCCCTTTTCTCTCTCTTTCGCTGTCCCTTTCTGGTCAAATTAAAATAAATAAATAAATAAATAAATAAATAAATAAATAAATAAATAAATAGACTTCAATAAAATTACAATAAAATTATTAAAACAATATTAACCTGAGCTTGGTCAGTTATAATTATTATCGCTAAACATATACAAAGATGAGCTGGAGTGAGAACCAAAACTTGCATTTTTTTTTTTTTTTGATACTAATGTGAAAGTTTGTGACCCAGAGTTGGAGAAATAGTTCTAAGGGAGTCAAGCACAAGGTCTTTGAGATTATACTTTAAGGGCTCTTTAAAGAAATTTATTTTATTTTAATTTCTTTTATACATTCAATCACTACCCATCGCTTAGCTTGTCAAGTGAAGTTTCCAACATGAATGCCCCTCACCCCAGGCCGGCTGAGGATACATGTTATCATCAACAGACAACAGTCCATTTCTGTGTCCCATATATGTCCTGCCTCGCCGTTTTTCTCCCCAATGTCTTTCCCCATATTCTCTTTCTTCTCCCACCCTCTTCCCACACTGTATCCAGTATCCACAACCATTTACTATGTTTCTATATCCTCCAGTCTTTCAGTTTCCACCAAGCGCTGGGTATGTCACTTTGTCAGCTGAGTCATCTTGGACTTTACTTATTTAATGTAACCAGATCCAGATTACTTAATGGAATAATAAGATTTCCATTTCCTGGGGTTTATAGAGAGTGCAGTGAGGTAATATATGCAAAGTATTTAGCCCAGAGGCTGGTACTAGGAGGAAGCTAAGCTCCACCATCCTCCTCCTCATCATCATGCAACAGACACAGTGCAGAGCTTCATATTAAAGACACATAAAAGCTTCCCTTAATGTTTACTTTCTTTTGATAATTTACTGTTTAAAATTCTATTACTGGCTAAGTCTCCCTACTTCTAGAAATCAACGAAATGAAGAGGCAGGGGCTGGAGAAGAAGAGAATTTATTCTGTAACCAGTTACTGGGAGATAGCACAAACCATCAAACTCTCTTGAAGCTCAATGTGTTCTCAGAATGTAGAGCAAAATACAAGTACATGCAAAGCATTCCTCAGTACAGAGTCAATTCTCCTGAGTAATCATCCTGAATCCTTCAAATACCTATGTCTAGTTTTCTCACCTGACCCTTCCTCAAACAGATCTCCCTATGACTCAGCACTGGGTCAGAGTGTTCTCATTAGAGGCCTTTCATTTCAAAATGGCTGCAGTCCTGCTGACCTGCTTCAATCTTCACTGTCAAACATACCCACAAACATCCTTTTGAATATCAGGTACCCAAACAGTAACATCAACAAACCACTAATTAACAATTTTCTTATTCCTATGAGCATATTTCTTAGTCCATTTGACAATTAGAAAAATATGCTAGTAAACTAATCAGCAGGCTCCTTTGCCAATGGGGTACATTGATCTAGAGTGATTTGAAGCCTCATTGCCTATTATCTAATCTTCTCAACACCTGTTTCAACTTGAGAAGATGTATTTAGATAAGAACAACAGAGGGTATTAATTGTCATACTAACACCACTGTGTTCAACTAAAAGATAATCTAACACCACCCTATCACCCAACACTACTTTTGCTAGAGAAACTAAAGACAACTACAAATTGCTTATAGATGTGGCAGCCTCACTAGCTACAGTCAAAAGAGTCTTAGATACATTTTGCAACACACTGGTGGGTTACAACTCCCCACCAAAGTAATAGAGCATGGCTTAGGAAATACTCATCCCCATCAGGTATGCCCCAGTAAATCCCTCTGAGATTGGCACAGTATATTCAGTCTCAGGAAAATTCTGAATGGTGAGGGGAGTCATCATCAGGCCCAAAAGACACTGTCCAAACTCAGCCTCATTCCACAGCAGTTACATGCCTATGGCATGCACTGGTATTCACAGACAAACACACAGATGGTTTGTGATGCAGGAAGATGAGCTTATTATCAACTTCCCTTCAGTCCAGGCCTGGCAGAGCCCACTCTGGGAAGGGTTTTTCTATAGACTAAACACTCCCATTCTTTTCTGTGCCTTATACCAGTTTCAGTTGGAAGTGAAAGAGACACAACCTCTAGTTTTTATATCTTTTGGTAGATTAGCTCGGTCAAATAGAAAAATGCTTATCAGTAGCTTTTGGTCAGTCAAAAATAAAAAAAAGTAATTACTTACCTTTGTGAATAAAAGTAAGGGGTGGAGAGGGAGAGGGAAATGCTTATGAAACTCGATAATCAGAAATGTAGAAGCAGGGCTGGCTCTGTAGGGCCCAAAGCTCAGTGTTTTCGCCCTGTTCACAGGAAGCCAGATCCTACATGGGCAACTGCAGTTTGAATACCAGCTTCTGGCTGCTTAAAAAGCATACCAGACACATGTATATATGTATAAAAAATCCTGGTGAAAAAGAATAATTGAGGAAAAAGGATCATAATATAATCACGCTCCACTAGATTTCTTTCTCTCCCTCTTTCTCTCTCCTCTCAAGTAAATGCACACACACACTTCTGGCAATTAAAAAAAATATATGGAGGCAGGCCATTTCCTACTTAACAAAGAATCAAAAGACTTATGCCTAAAATAGGTAAAATCAGGATATGATTTATAGGCACCACTGGCCTCAGTCCCCAAGCTGATGTAATCCAGATCACTGTCACTGGGGTTTCAGTGATCTGCAAATAAATCAAAATCGTTCTCTGTAAGACACACATATTTCTAAAATATTCCTAGACTACCGAAACATCGATATGAAAAATAAAATTATAAAGTGCATTCATCAAGTACTGATGGGTTATAAGGCTGGCAAGCCTGTATATTATTTCCTAGCCCATGTTGAAAGAACACAAGTGGTTAACTGCTGCTGGCATGGAGGACAAATACAAGGTCAGAACACTGCAAGTTTACTTAGAGGTAGAAAAGAGTAAAGACAGAAATCAGTCACCAGGGAGGATGCCGAAGCCTGCTGGTAGGTGCCATGTATTACTAATTAAGTCCCCAGGCTTCTTCTTACCTGTTTAAAGCCCTCAGTGGCTTCTCATTTCATCCAGGTAAACAGTCAAAGTTCTGTTCACGGTTGACAAAGCCCAACATGATAAGGTCTCCCTCTACCTTTAGTCCACATCTGCAGCTACCTCCTCCATTGTTCAGTCCCCCTCAGACACACCTGCCTCCTCACTGTTCTTCAAGGATAGCAATCATGACGCTACTTCAGAGCACACCTGTGTTGCTTAAACCTTCACTTCCTTTAAGAGCTGGTTTAAATGTCACCCACTCAGTGAAGACTACCTAATAATGAACTCTTTTGGTCCCCTTTGTCCTGTGTTTTTCATGGGACTTATTCCCTATTATTATATTAAGTACATGTGTATTATGTTAGAGTCTGATTTCCCAACTGGATAGAAACTCGACAAGAACAAGTACTTTTGTCTCTTTTACTCACCGTTACATGTGATGAGTGAATGAGTAACCTCAGATAGAATGACTAAAGCAAAGAGCATTCAGGATTTTGTGGTTCTATAGGACACATACATTCTGCCTGCCACCGTCTGTTAGAAGCCCGACACCTGCAAGCACCTGGTGGGGCAGCAAGGATCATTCTCAAGCACAAACTCCTTAGTAGGTATTTTCCCAAGACAATGTTCTAAAGCCCTAACACTTTGCCGTCTCTCTGACCCTTGCCTTCATACCTCTGTACTTGAGTTTATACTTCATATCGGGAATTGATTTGAGCTACAGTTGGACTTCCTGTCATCCCATCTAAACCTCTATAGTACACCCTTGTTCACTATCCATCCAGATCACCTCTCCCATACTTCCAATGAAAGAAGAGTAGTCTGCTCATTTACGTTCTTAAAATCTGCAATTCGTAGGGTCATGATTTTCCACCTACAATTTTTTTTTTTTTGGAGATATTTTCACTATAGTGCGCGTGCGCTCGCCAGACAGACAGAGACATAGAGACAGAAAGCAGAAATCACCCCCCAGGGGGGATGGTCAAGCCGCAATCCCTTCTCCTCCATTCTCCTTTCAGGATCTTGGGCACGCATGCACACGCACCCAGTGTGAGTTTTAAGCCACCGGTCCGGGAAGCAAACTGCGGTCGACTACGTGGGAGTCCAGTGACAATAGCCATTATGCTAACTGCTAGTTTCCCCTACAATTTTGTATTTAGAGCTGTGTCTGCAATTTTCTAAAAATCCCAGTTATAATATGTAGAATATAAGAAGGAAAGGCTTGTTGTCTTTCCATTTCCTTCATTTTATTACCTTTTTTTCCCTCTGTTCCTTAGTAGATTTCCATTCTATTGAGTTATTTTCTGTTTGCTCTGAGGTCTTCTCCGAGAACTCGTTCTATGGCCCTATGTCCCAAGCCTTGCCCGTGTGTACATTAAGTTTCAGAGGCAGGTGTGGAGTTTAGGCAGCTGAAACACATAGCTTGCCAACAAGGTGTGTTGGTGAACACTGAGTAGCGGCCAGAGCTGAAATGGGGAAGGGGATTGGAGCCAGGGCTGAACTGGCTCCTGTTACTGAATTGTGAAACAGAAGTCAAGGAGCCAAGAAAAAGAGCCAGATATAAACTTTTTGTCAGAATACGATTTTAACTCTGGGAACATCAAAGATTATTTTTAAGTCTTGGTGTCATCATTTGCCCATGGTATTGAGATTTGAGAAAAGTCTTTTTCACCTGTTATTTTCCTAAGGGACTGATAACACCTGTCTATACTGAACACAGCTGACAAACTCTGAGGTCTTTTCAAAACGCTGCCATGAACTCAGTCTCTTGAGGTCCGTACCTTTCTGAAATATTCACCCCTTGTTTGTGAATAGAAGCTGTGGCTTGCTTCTGATCAATGGAATTTGCCAAAGGGAAGTGCAGACGTGTCACGCCTACAGTTGTGCTGTTATGTGAGGCTCCATCTTGCTAGCCCACTTGTTCTAGAGAGACTCCTTGCAGATGATGAGATAAAAGTATGTTGGGAAAGCCAGCATGACCAGGAATGCAGCAGCCCGTAGGAACTGGAATGGCCTCTTGCAGCTGAAGATGATCTACAACTTCTAACCACCCAAAAACTGAAACCCTTAGTCCTCTAGCTGTGTGGAAATAAATTCTGCTAAAAACCTGAATGATTGGAGGGTGGGAAATGGTTGCAGGTGAGAGAGAGGGAATAGGGGGGAGAAAATATATTATGTACACAAATAAAATGATTAGTAAAAATAAATAAATAAAATAATTAGTAAAAATAAAATAAAATAATTTATTATAAAAAATATTAAAAAAATGGGTCAGGTGGTATGGCTGGGGCCCACAGGGTCAACTGTGTGGTTCAAGTCCCTGAGATGGGGGCTTAGAAAATATGCCAGGTGCATATGCATGCATGCCCAAAATCTTAAGAAAAGAATTGATGAGAAGGGATTGTGACGTGGCATTTTTCCAAGAGGGTGCTCTCTCACTTTTTTTGTCTCTTTCGCTCTCTCCCTTACCCTCTTTCTCTCCATCTCTCTCTGGTGATAGCATGTGCCCTATAGTAAAAACTAAAAAAGAAAAAAAAAAAAAGATGTTGACTAATTTAAGCTTATAAGCCATGTTACAGGGGATTGAAAGGCTAGAAGTACATAAAAGTTGCTCTGGGAGCATAGAAGAATAAAACTACCAGTAAGCTATAACTTACAGGCCAAGTCAGTTATAGCTAGATTGTATTTTGAAGAATGGGCATAAGTTGAAAATCAGTGATGGACTAGCTGGAATAAAGACACAGAAGTGTAAAAGAAGAGCTGATTACATGGTACAGAGTTAATGCATTGCTCAAAGTGGTGCTGGATTCATTTGGAAGATCCTGGTTCAGTTCCTCAGTTGAGCAGCAAACATCAAGTGCACATCCACTATCTGACTGCCTGGGAGGGTTGGGGGTGTGGTGGGAAGGATTATGACATGAAACCCTGTTAAGCTACTTCTCTCTCTCTCTCTCTCCCTCACTCTCTCTTCAAAAAGAAATAAATGGAAAAAAAAAAGTGCAAAAGGACTGATATGTACTTTAATTACCATATTACATCATCAATTCTATTAGAGAAGTTCTTTTCAACATTAATGACACAAATTTTTTTTAGAAATTAATTTTACTCTCATAAGCTAATGTCTTTTTTGTGTCCAAAAAAGATCTAGGGCTAAAGACTTATTTAAATTTTATAATTAGTAATGAAAATTCCATACAAACCTATTTTCTAATATCTGTATTACTGGCTAAACTCAAATAGGTATCTTAATTTAGTTGATGATGAAGTTTTATACATATTTTATTTTTTCAAATGATCTTTTATTATTTTTAAATTTACATTCAATCACTTCATATCATTAAAACATACAAAATGAATTTTCCCAGCATGAGTATTATATTTTCAAAAATACACATTGGTATATAAATTTCATACTGAATTACTTGAAAAAAGAGTGGTGTGTACAAAATACTGTGGAAGGAAATACGTAAATACTCAGAGTCCCCCAAACATTGTTAATAGAACATTGAAGGTACAACATAAATACCAGTGTGACAATTAATTTTTTATGTCAGTTTGGCTGGGCCATAATATTTGATCAAACACCATTCTGTTTTTGTGTTTGTTTGTTTTCTGAGAAGATGTTTCTGGATGAGATTAACATTGAAATGATTAGACTGAGTAAATTACCTCAATAATTTGGTGGGTCTCATCCAAACAGGTGAAGGCTTAATAACACAAAAACTTAATTCTCAAGACAAGAAAGAATTCTGCCAGCAGAGAACCTTAGGATTCAGGCTGAAACTCTTCCTTGAGTGCCCATTCTGCCAGCCAGCCATTCCTGCAAATTTAGACTTGCACCTCTACGATAATGTGAATTAACTTCTTAAGAAAAAAAATCCCTCCTCTTGTTCTTCTTTTTTATTTTCTATTTTTCCATTTTTTAATTTTAATTTTTATATACACTTAATCATATTATTTAGCTTACAAAGTGAACATTTCAATATGTGAACATTTCTCCCCAGCCCAGTTGATCAGAATATCTTCCACCAATAACACCACACCTCCCCATCCCGTCAATGCTCTGTCTCCGTATCCCTCCTCCAAATGTCCTTCCTTATGTCCCTCTTCTCCACACATTCCACTTCTGGCACTAACCTCCATCTCTTGTGTTTGTATAACCTTAGGTCAATCAGTTTCAGTTATAGAGTGCAGACACTCAGTATATAGTAAGTGGGGACATACAGTGTTTCTCCTTCATAGCCTGGCTTGCTTCACTCAGCAGTAAATCTTCCATATTCTTCCACTTTTTGTTAAAAGCCAGGGTTTTGTTGGTTTTTTTATGGCTGAATAGTATTCCATAGAGTATATGTGCCACAGTTTCTCAATCCATTCATCTGTACAGGGGCATTTGGGTTGGTTCCATGTCTTAGCAATCGTGAATAGTGCCGCAATAAACATCAATGTGCAAGCACTTTTCCAAGAATTCTTCTGTCCTTTGGGTAGAAATCAAGGAATTCTTCTTGTTCTCTCATTCTCTCTTCCAATATAAACACACACACACACACACACACACACACACACACACACAATACTGGCTCTGTTTCTCTGGAGTAACTCCACGAATACAACCAGTTCTGTCTCATGATCACTTAACCATGCTGAATAAAAATCTGTCACTGGACTCCCATGTAGTCGACCATGGTTCAAGACCCAGACCTGGTGTCTTAAAACTCATGTCAGGTGCATGTGCGTGGGTGCCCAAAATCCTGAGAGGAGAAGGAATTGCTGTGTTGCCAGCCCCCTCCGGGGGTGATTTCTCACTTTCTCTCTCTCTCTCTCTATCTCTCCAGCCAGTGTACATGCCCTATAGCAAAAATCTCTCTCTAAAAAAAAAAAGAAAAAGAAAAGAAATCTTGTGCTAACGAGCAGTCTTAATTGCACATAAATTGCAAAAGCGAATTTCACAAGCAAATAATTGTTTGTATATTCTATGTTTATAAATAAATAAGTTCATAGCTATATAATACCATTGTATATGAGTAGATATTTTTAAAATTGATATAATATTTTTAAACTATTATCTAGCTTTTTAATAATTTTTAAAATGCATGACCAGAACAACTGTTAGTTAATAATCATTTTGGTTAAGAATTATTGCTTTTATTGGAATTATATTTATTTTGAATGCTTATTCCATCTTTACAATTTTATCTTGCTTTTAAAAGCTAATATTTTTGCAGATTTTTTATGCATATATCATCAAAAACATTTACATATAGACACCAAATAATTTATTTTCTTGATAATCCATCCATGTTGGCAGCTATGTTTTTTAAGCAGATGGCACTATGATAAATTATCCAATATGTAGGAATCATGGAATGAATCTGGAAACTTTGCACAGATGCTTATAATGAGATGTTCATGATCACACAGTACTTGTACATTCAGAGGATGTAGAGCCTTCTGTTGCGAAAGACATTTATAAGGAAAGGTTTCTTTTAGTACTATTGAGTGCTGCTACGTTGGTTTAAGGTGGTATATTTCCTAGAAGACATATTTATTATAGTTGGTGATTTCAATATTTAAGTCAAAATATTTCTAGAAGAAAGTTTTGATAAAATAGATCTGTTTATAGTTTATCTGTTTTATAATATGAACTGAAAATACTCTGGGCTTAAAGGTGTTTATAAAAATCGTTTTCTAGATTTCAATACAATTTTCATTTTCAACTGCAGAGCTCTCCAGGCTATTAGGAGGAAAACCTTATTTTCATATATGGAGAAAATAATGTTTCAAGTGAAAAATGTTGATATTGAGATGCGTTGCTATGTCAATTCTTTTAAAATACTGGTTACAGAATAACAAGTAAAATACACCATTCAGGAGAAAAATGATTATTCAAAGGGACAAAGCTAATCAAACTCTAGTTGTAAAGGACTTTAAGCTAATATAAACAGGGAACTAGTGACTTAGAATATTGAGTGATGATTCCCAAGGAATGCAGATAAATCACTCAATATAATATGAATACAAATAACTTCCAGAAACACAGATCATAACAATACATTTATTGTTGGTTCTTTAATACTGAAATATTAAAATCTCTAATATTCAACTATCTGAGCCTCAACTCTCAACCTGAGTACTGAGTTCCTCTTATTTATGTATGAGTAAAAATATTGCAGGTTCTAAGATATACCAGGCCCTAAATTATTGACATTCGCTTTCTGTCCTTGTGTATGTGTGTCTCAGACACTACCCTGCATACACAATGCACTTTCTAAAAACCCAACTGAAGCAGTATGATACCATTTGGAATGTGCACAAATATTACTGAATAGCTCATCTTCCTTTCAGACTTTAAATATTTATATTATACATTTAAAAATCCTCACTTATCTACCTTGTATTTATGATATTGACAGTCATTGTCAACCTTCAAGCCTATAAACCAATATTGATGAGTTACATGCCAAATTATGCACTACCTGCTTTTCAGTTTTATATTTCTTTTTTTTTTCTTTCTTTCTTTTTTTGGAGAGGTTTTTGCTATAGGACGCATGCGCTTGCCAGAAAGACAGAGAGAGACATAGAGATAGAAAGCGAGAAATCACCCCCCAGGGGGGATGGCCATGCCGCAATCCCTTTTCCTCCATTCTCCTCTTGGGATCTTGGGCACGCACGTACACGCACCTGACGTGAGTTTAAGCCACCAGGTCCTGGACTCAAACCATGGTCGACTACATGGGAGTACAGAGACATAGCCATTACGCTAACTGCTGGTCTCTTCAGTTTTATATTTCTAAACTGAATTATGAACAGTTTTTAATTAGCCACATTTGAGAGTTGCTTGAATTAGGTATGCAATTGGTTGATACATAGTAATTATGAGGTCTCTATTATAAAACATTCTAATATTATCATGAACTTTTGAGGCAAAATTTGATAGTATTAAAACTAGAATTCACAAATTCCACAAAATTTTGATTCTTCTTTGTGACCAATAAATTACATTTTTCCTCATGAGCAATATAGTAACTCTCAACACAACAATATGGGTACTCTGTTTTTCTTTCTTCAATTGGCACTTCAAATGAAAAAAAATCTAATTTAGGAAAATTTTAGGAAATATGCAGAGAAGTTTATGAGGGGATGAATTAAGTAGATACAGAGAGGAAGGGACAGGGTTTCTTTCTTATTTTTTTTGTTTGTTTTTCTTAGTTTCTCTTTCTTCATTGTTTACTTACACTCATGTTTCTTATGCTGAGTATTGTTTTTAGGAATTATAACAAAATAACAAAACTATCCACGAATAAACAAGCCAACAGTTTTCTTTTTTAAATTCTTAAAATAATTATTTATTTTTATTTATTATTATTATCATCATTTTTAATTTGCTATCAAGTAGGTGGACTTACCAGAAAAAGACCCAGAGAGAGAGAGAGGTCTGGGACTTGAACCACAGTTGGCCATGTGGGAGTCCCGCACCTTAACCACTGCATCACCTGCTGGCCCCAAGCCAATAGTTTTCAAATCTGGCTGAGATCCTTCTATTCCCCTGAGACCCTTACAGAGGTTGTGTGAAGTGAAATGATTTTTATAACACTGAGACCTTGTTTGCCTTTCACATTCATTATCTCATGAGTGTATAACAGTTTTCTGGTGGCTACACACCCTAAGATATCACAAACGACAAACTCAGCAGTAGGTATGAGACTCCAGCTACTTTATATTAATAAAAACCGTAAAGGAAATTGTCAAAAGAGTAAACAACGCCACGCTTTTGACTAAATTGTTTTCTAATCTAAAAAGTAGCTATTTTACATCAAAATGTGTTTTGCTTCCCTTGACACATAATGAGTTCATTACTGTAATCTATTTATTTTTAGTTTTTTAGCGCTATATGAGGGTATAGGCACTTGCCAGAGAAACAGAGAGAGAGAGAGAGAGAGAGAGAGGAAAAGCGAGAAATCACCTACGGGTGGTGGTGGGTGGGGCACACACATTATTTTCCTCTAGTCTCCTCGTGAGATTTTAGGCATACGTGCACATAGGCCCAGAAGCTGCTGAGTCCAGGACTTGAACTGTGCTGTCAGTCTTATGAGATCCAGCTGCCCTAACCTCCACACCAACTGGTGCTCCCTTTAATATAATTTAAATAAATTAAGAAATAAATATTTTAACTTTTAAAAAATATATTTAATTTTATTTATCATTATTATATTTTTAATTTGCTATAGGGCACATACACTCATGAGAGATGAGAGAGAAAGGAGAGAAAGAGGAGAGACAAAGCAAGAAAGCAAGCCACCAGGTCCAGGACTTGAACCATAATTGGCCATGTGGAAATTCAGCACTTTAATCACCATGTCACCTGCTGGTCTTATGTTTGAACTTCTAATACTATAATATTAATAGACATAGCTCACATAAATAAAACTACTTAGAATCCTCAAAAACGTTTTCATATGTAAAAGAGTCCAAAGTACTAATACTTAGAACATTTCTGCCCTAAATTAATCCCCAATGAGTAATTGCCATTTTCTATACAAATATAAAAACTTAAAATGAACAGAATGTCCTAGTATATGTATCTCCTTCTTATAACCTGTTCAATGAAAACGTATTAAAAATTTTAATATTCAAATCACAGTGCTAATCATTGGAGTAGAAATGTTCTCTGAGATACCATGACTGTCTCAGAAAGAAAAATATGTCCTAGAGCTATTATAATCTTTTAACCACTGAGACAGCGCTCCCTTCTGATGATAGCATTGCTTATTTTTGATAGAGCATTTCTTATTAAATCCTACTGTCTACATTTTTAAACTAGTCATCATGCCTTAACTATTCTTGATCTGGAATTACAGCAAGGAGTCTAGGTGGTGTCCTTTTTTGCCCCTCAAGTCCTGGTGCCTGAGCTCCACAAGGTCTGGACTATACCTGAGGTATGTACACTGCTTAAACAAATTTTAAGCTTAATATGGCAGGAATGAAAAGAAGAAAGCAAATTCTTACAACATTGGCTTTTTGAGGGTTTATTTTAAAGTCAAAGCCTTTGACTTATAACAGTTGAGCTTTGTTAGGAGAATAAAATATTGTTGAAAGGCAAAAGGGAAGGCACTTAACATAGTAGGGCATATGTTGTATTGCAAAAAGGATCAAACTGATCCAGGAAGATACATGACTTGCCCTAGGAAGATGTACAGTAGCTCATCTGGCCTAGATAAGGGGCTTAGAAGACGTGAACCTGCTATAAGGGATGAGATTGATAAAAACTGTCTTTCCAATCAAGTACAACATTGAAAGCCTGGCCTAGATGAGCCGTTCGACCCTCATGGCGCTAGAGGAGACCTAGACCAAGGCTTGAAACACACCCAGTCCCATCTGATGACGTCTCATGTATGCTGAGCTAAGCAGTCACGTAGGGAACACGTCTCATGGTTGCTGAGCAACATTATTACTGCCTTCATCCACACTATGGCTTTCTTCTGCAACTTCCTGCAGGTTGCCTGTGAATTATCCCATGGAAGGAATTTTTACCTAAACTGCAAGGTTTTTTGGTGTCTTCTTGAGCTCCATTTAAAATTGCCAACATGGATACCAACATTTACTTTTAGAACTTTTGTTACCTTTTGAGTAACACCAGAAAAATAGAGAAGATACGTACATGAAATCTTTGGTGACTAAACTGTGGAATGCAGTCCCAGATTTGTTATTTACGAGGATGATTTTTTACCATTTATTTCACTTCTTTCTTTCATGAGAGCGAACGAGCGAGAGCAAAAGAGATGGATGTACCTTTGACCAGGTCTTGCCAAGCCAGGATCCTCCTCCAGGCTCTCAGTCAGCCAGGCTCATGGGTGACCCCCTCAGGATCTGAGTCTGAGTGTCTCATGTGGCTGCAATGCTGCCATACTGCCTGTGCCACCATGGCGAGATTATGGAGAAGACTTACAGCTATACCATAGCGTCGCTCCCAATCACAGGAATAAAAACTGGAAGCCTAGTCGTTCAAACTCAGAGTCGTGAACCTTTAAGAAAACACATGCACACTCAGTTGTTCAGGAGAGTAATAAAAGGAAAAGGGGGGGGGCATAGAAAATAATCATTAAGTCTTTTTTTTTGGATGTTGAACTTTCAACATAGGCGATCGCTTTTCAGGTGCAGAATATAAATTTCCACAAAAACACCTCAAACTGTAAGTGGT
>NW_006159764.1:3660335-3665063 GCF_000334495.1 Tupaia belangeri chinensis
CCACAAAATCACCGCAAGCTGTAAGTGTTGTAGGGAATACTTTTTAAAGGCTGACATGTGCAGATAAAGGCCGGACTTGGAATTTAGTCCAGAAAGAAAACTTGCAGCTGGAAATGCAGAGATAAAGTCACGTTCTGTATGACTCGGTAAGCCAGAGCATATTAGGCTGCGTTTTATCGTTATATAAGAGAGGAGGTCACTTGAATCATTCTTCCACCAGATGCAGCTGTGACTCAGAGCTGAAGAATCATGGCCTAGCTCTTCAAGTTTTGCTAGTGTGGATGGCAAAGCTCTCTGTTGAAGGAAATATACATTCTCAGGCCCACTCCAGACATGCCGTCCGAATGGTGTATGAATACAATCATGTAGTCCTATGACCCACATGAATCAGATACTCGGAGAAAAGAGCCTAGGAACCTGTTTCAATATGTCCTTTCCTGTGTTGGTCGAGTGATGCTGACACATAGGACTTTGAAAACCATTGTTCTAGGGTAAACAATAGTGCTCTCTAGTGTTCACATGGAGAACGACAGCTGGCTTGCAGGTTTTACCCAGCCACGCTTGGGCGAGGTGGCAAGTGGTAGAAAAATTGTTTAACAATATTCGGATTGAAACTTCTAAAATTAAATGACACTCTTATGTGAGATAAAATGTCTTTTCTAAGGAAGCAAATTTATCCTGGGGTAGGATCAAGTCGAGATATTTTATTGGAAAGCGAAGTCATACTAGGGGTGGGATAAAATCGAGATATTTCACAGATCAATAGAATTCTATTCCGGGTCTCTGTTGTTCTTTGACAGTCATACCTATTGAAATAACAACATACATTTTATCAGAGAAAGTGCAAAGGAAGCCCAAATAAATAATGTAAGCCCAATAACTTGCATTTATTTTGCAATTCTGAGTTTCGAGTTACGTTTTAGTCTATGGAACTATAATAGGCAAACGTTACTCTTCCCCCCTACATTTTGAAAGCTTCTTTTGAAATACCAGGATAAAAACAAGCAGCCTGAAGGTAGCTCTTATGCGAAAGTCAACGTGAGCAAAGTCAACGTGAGCAGGACATAACATATAAATGATATCAGAACAGCTTTACTGTCATTTAGAAAGAAATGTGTGTAAGTGTTTATATACAGACGAGAAGCTTGTTAAGATATTGAGAGGGTCTCTAACAAGGAATCTAAACCCCTAATTGGGGATGGAGAAAAAACAAAATGAGCCCATGACAGGGCAAGGATCAAGTTGAAAGAGAAGACCTTGTAATAAAGCACATGGGAACCCCGGAAGGCTAAAAATAGCAGCTCGACAAGGACAAGCAGGAGAGGCAGACACGGTGTCAGAGGGACCGAGAATGTATACTGCAAGGGCCAGCAAGTGGTGTGGTTAAGGCACTAGACTCCCACATGGCCGCTGTGGTTCAAGCCCCAGAACCAACAGCTTGGAAATCATGCTAGGCAGGTGTGTCTGTGCTTCCAAAATCCTGACAGGAGGATGGAAGAGAAGGGACTGCAGCATGGCCATCCTTGTCGCGGACTGAGTTCTCACTTTCTCTTTCTCTCTGGTGAGTACACACGCCCTCTGGCAAACACTACAAAAAAAAAAAAAAAAAAAAAAAAAAAAAAAAAATGTTTTCTGGGCTGGAACTGCAATTCAGTGGTTAAGTGAGCTGGATCCCACACGGCTAACCATGGTTCAAATCCTGACACTGGCAGGTTGAAAACAAAGTCAACGTGAGCAAAGTCAACGTGAGCAGGACATAACATATAAATGATATCAGAACAGCTTTACTGTCATTTAGAAAGAAATGTGTGTAAGTGTTTATATACAGACGAGAAGCTTGTTAAGATATTGAGAGGGTCTCTAACAAGGAATCTAAACCCCTAATTGGGGATGGAGAAAAAACAAAATGAGCCCATGACAGGGCAAGGATCAAGTTGAAAGAGAAGACCTTGTAATAAAGCACATGGGAACCCCGGAAGGCTAAAAATAGCAGCTCGACAAGGACAAGCAGGAGAGGCAGACACGGTGTCAGAGGGACCGAGAATGTATACTGCAAGGGCCAGCAAGTGGTGTGGTTAAGGCACTAGACTCCCACATGGCCGCTGTGGTTCAAGCCCCAGAACCAACAGCTTGGAAATCATGCTAGGCAGGTGTGTCTGTGCTTCCAAAATCCTGACAGGAGGATGGAAGAGAAGGGACTGCAGCATGGCCATCCTTGTCGCGGACTGAGTTCTCACTTTCTCTTTCTCTCTGGTGAGTACACACGCCCTCTGGCAAACACTACAAAAAAAAAAAAAAAAAAAAAAAAAAAAAAGAAAGAATGTTTACTTTGAAAAATAATGAGATGAGTAATAGGCAATAAAGTTATATTTTTCAAAGTCAGAAAAAAAAACTGTGTGTCTACACAGGAGTGGAGATCCATGGGCCTGTCATTTCCAATTATTGTGTAAGGTCTTCCAAATGAAGCCCTCTTTGCAGTAAGTGAAGTACGTTGATAACAGCTCAGTGGAGTAGATAAATATTCTGTCCAAATAAATATGATATTTGCACTTAAGTAAATACGAACTCTATCAGAAACAGTCGTTACAGACAATTCATGCATTGCATAAAAATAGCAATAAATTGTGTTTGTTCAAATAGAATTGTTGCTATCTTTCCACTATCTCTTCAAATAAATTTGAGGAGAAGTTACAACAATCAGGATGTTTCTCACGGATGTCTTTTAAAAATGAATTGAACTTGTTCGGCAGAGCTGAGTAACCTGGCATGCACGTTTTTCAAACACTGGCATCCATTACAAAAACCGGATGCAGTGCATAGCCAAGGTCTGAGTGCAAACCATTCAAGTCATGTTATATAAAATGATGCCAAATGTAATAATAAGTGCTTTCTATAAAAACAAGATTTACTCATAGAAGACATTCGTTATGAACAGAAACCTCATGCTGATATTCTGTGAATTCCAGAATCCTTCCGGCAGTGTTTCTGCTGATTTTCTCTCTGATCCAAGTTTACAACGAAAGGTATTATAAACTTGGTATCGTAAGCCACCATCATAGAAAAATGGTTAAGGATGAATTTTGAAAGCAAGTTGCGATGATTTGGGGTTTGAAATGGCACAGCACAAAGAGCTTCAGTATGTTACGTTATCTTTTTAGGTGTAGAGGTAAGTAAAGGCATCTATGCGTTAAAGAAGTATTCTAACAACACAGCCATAAATATATATTTATGTTCGTGGCCTTATCCCTGGACAAAGGTTGCTAAAGAGTACACATCTTTAAAATGCAGCCATAAATCTAGTTAAAGGGTTTCTTTATTCAGGCCAGCAAACCTCGCATTGCCTTTGCCAATTTGTCTGTCGTGTGTCCTGGTAGGTGACATTGTTCTTGAGCAGTAATCAGTTGATGTCCCTTCGCCATCTGGCATTCTGTTGCTAGGCTCGGCTGCGACACTGTAAGGTGGAATGTGAGTGGCAAGACGCAGGGTTGAGGTTCAGCACCGTGGAGGTCTCCAAACCACACAGTCACTCAATCCTTCCTAGGTCTGGCCCACACCGTGAACTACTCTGTCTTAATATGTGATGAAATGCCTGGGCGTTTCATTTAAGAAAATACGATGAAAAGTCATCACTCCAATGAGATTTTCAATATCTCGCCTTGTTTCCAGAGTGACCGCGTAAGGAAACCTCCTGTTCTTTTCCTGGAGGAATATATTCAAGTCATTAACAGCCACACGATTACATTAAAGAGATGTTACTGACAACTCTGAGTTCATCATTGCTCTTATCACTTAGAAATATGTTACACTATTTCTCATTATTTTCATGTTTACCTATCAGTAGGGGCCTTTAAAGTTTGTCATTACATTTCATAGAGTACAAGCCAGCGTTATTAATAATTACGCAGAAAAAGATGGGCTCGGACCAGGAGTATTTCAGACAAATATGGTTCAAGATTGCAAGTCTATAAATTAAATCTCATGAAATATTATCATGTAAAATTCAAGTAAAAGCTTGTATTATGATTAACATAGTTCTTAAAATGCTACTCATAATTTGCTCTCAAAACATCACACCCAATCAGATACTGTTAAGATTAGATCTGGTGAAATTTAAAATGAACTTTCCTTGAAGCAAAAGCAGTAAGAGGTTATTTAGTTGAAGTTGTAATCACTAATGCGTAAATGCCCCTGACGCTCTGTGATAGTTCTCTTGGCCGTTGCTGTTGTATTTTGGTATTACTGCAATCTTGGGATCATCTTCTTAAATTTTGATATTCTGGATCTTCTGTGGCTTCCCTTAGACAAAAGGGACATGTCTAAACTTCAAATAAATTGTTTCAGTGAGTGTATCCAGCTGAAATAAAACTGGCTCAGAGAACGCCTTGGGGAACGAGACTGACAAATCCCCCTAGTAGAAAATTACCTACAACAGATGAATGGCTTCAAAAGATATCCCCAGTGACCAGAAACATTTAAAAAATAAGTGTGTGCTTTCTCTTTCTAACAATGAAACTCTGAGAGGAAAAAGGCATACTGTACATTTAATGGGGTTTTAAGGAACATGATATACATGTTTTTATATTCATTGATGTATTCAAGGCACTATCAATTTTTTATGCAGTATCTACTGTGTGCCAAGAGGTATGCAAGATGCTGTGAATACAAAGACAGATGAACGTCCTCGTATAAACTCAAATCCAAGAACGTGACGTGAGACAATCTACACGA
>NW_006159764.1:3665236-3703151 GCF_000334495.1 Tupaia belangeri chinensis
CGACGCAGTAAGATATTTACTCTACGAGCATCCCTTTTCTTCTCCTCTAACTGCTTATCCCAGTCCCATCCTGTTTTAGCTAAACTAAGCACTGAATATTACCTTTACTTTAAAATGCTGATCTTCCAGAAGGACGCAGATGGAAAGCAGAAAAATAGAAGTCAGTATAATTACCTGCCCTTCTCTTTTTAATTCCTAAAACTGGAATGAAACCACAGGTAAGGGGAAGCTGTCTGTTACTCGACTGAGAGACTTGAGCAGTTCATCTATTCTTAGTTTGGTTCTTTTCGGTATCTGCAGACTATTGACAAATGAAACAATGACGACTTTTTATGTGATGTTTGGGTATATGCACATTAGCTTCATTAGAGTATATGCCTAGAATTTTGATTTGGGGTACATAGATTCAATAATACTTCAAAGTGGTTATGTCAACATAAAGTCAAATGGCTTGTTTTTAATTTCCGATTTCTCTTCTTTGCTAATGCTGGGAAATGTTAGACTGAAAATTTGGACAGTTTTTTTTTTTTGTGTGAATAGGGATTTCATTGTTTTACAAATTGTTATACCCTTAGTTATTCCATAAAGTACTTTTTCCATGTGTACTGAACATTAGGCTTTCCTCTTCAGTGAATTGCTTATTCAAATCTTTCAGTCATTCTTTTTTTCCTCTTGAGTTACTCGTCTTCTAATTTTTAGTTTCCAGTTCTCCATATGTTCTGATGTATTTCTTTGTTGGTCATATGCATCTTCCCATATGTCTAATTTTAACTTTTATGGAGGCTTTTGTTAGAATTTTTTAATTATTCAAATTAATTCATCTTTTCCTATGATATCGGTACATTTTATGTCTTATTTAGAAAAATTTTCTTGCCACAGTGATGTTGAAAAAGTCACGTAATGTTTTTAAGTTTTATGGTTTGGGCTTACATAACAGATCTTCAATTCATGTAGACAGTGTACATAATTGCATTACTTAAAAATAAGGAGACAGTCTGAGGACTGAATCATTTTGTCATTGGGCAAACCTCATAGAGGGTACTGAAGACCTGATTTCTGAGGGAGCTGATAGGTGGTATAATTCCCAGTCCAAGGTCAAACCCTGAGAATTGGGTGACAATCATGTAAATTCCAGAGTTGAAAACCAACAGACTCAATGTCCAAGAACAGAGGATGAATGTTCCAGCTCAAGAAAAAAGAGAACACTAGGTCTAGCTCTGCCTTTTTATTTTTTCATTTTATTGGGTTATTGGGAAAGTCATGATGGATTTTTCCATAGAAAAATATGTCATGGAACCAGCAGGTGGCATAATGTTTATGTCATTGGACTCCCACATAGTTGACTCAGGTTTGAATCCTGGGCCCAGCAGCTTAAAATTCACACTGTGTGTGTGTGTGTGTGTGTGTGTGTGTGCGTGTGGCGCACGCGCATGCCCAAAACCCCAAGAACAGAATGGAGGAGAAGGGATTGTGGCATGGCCATACCCCCTGGGTGTGATTTCTTGCTTTCTGTCTCTCTGTCTCTCCAGTGAGCACATGTGCCCCATAGCAAAAATCTCTCTTAGAAAGAAAAAGAAAAAGAAGTCATGACATTACTGACAGCCTAACAATCAAAGGATTGGATGATGCTCACATTGTTAATGATAAATTTTCTCCCCTCAGTCTACTGATTGAAATGCTAAATAATTATTTAAAAAATATTTTTTCTTCTGAAAACACCCTCACAAATGTACTCAGAAATAGTCTTTTACAAGCTATGAGGGTATCCCATAGTCCAGTTAAGTTTACATATAAAATGGCACCATCACAGAGTTCTTGTCTTTTCTAAGTCCACTGATGTAGAATTATTAAAGTGAACATAGCCATAGTTTAATAATGTACACATCAAAATTAGATATGCATAATGTATGTGAATTTGTAGCATCTGAAGTGTTGACTTCAAATAGATGATCCCTTGAAGTCATTTTTTTTATATTTGTAACACTAGTATATATGTTTTATATCCTGCTGATCATGTAATCAGAAACAAAAAATCTTATTTCAGAAAAATAACAATATAGCAAAAGGGTTAAGTACCATCTGCTATCTTTAAGGAGAAGTCAAAGGTAAATCATTACTTGAAAGAAGGACTTTATTGTAATATTTTCTCATGACCAGCTTAATAAGCTGGTATGTATTTAGAAATAAACTCTGAGTAAATTTCTTTTGCATGATGAAGTCATGCTGTGAATGTAATCACCAAATATGAACAGACTGAAAAAACAATGTTAAGATACAGATTGTACTAAGACACAGCAAGATTAATTATTATTTGCCTAATTATATTTAGCAACTGCAGTAATGTAGCAGAAATCCAGTGCTTTGCTAAATGTCAGACTATTTGGCATTATGTTGGTAATCCAGTTCCAAACCAGAGATGAATCTCAGCAGTTCAGAATTTCTGCATCGTAGTTCTTGACTCTCTTTCTCCCTAACCCCAAGGAAGAACTGTATTTTGGCATTTGCAAAGTCATTCTGCGGTAATAAAATAAACTTCAAAGAAACAACAGAAAGATAGGTCTCTGAAAATACTGGAAAAAGAATAAAGGGAAATCTTCTGGGACAGATTGTCAGAGAAGTTAAATCAGTGGAAACAAGGGGCCATAAGCCTGATTTTGAGGGTGAGATCCTGCTTTGGGAAGTGCTATTGGTCATTCACTCATGTGTCCCATGGGAGAGAGAGAGAGAGAGACAGAGATGGTGAGACAGGCAGTAAAGTAGGTTTCCATTCCACAGGCTAGCCCTGGTCTCAGTCAGCCGGACCACAGGCATGTACGCACACCTGAGATGCTCAGAGTGGTCCAGGGACGTGAACCCAAGACCCTTCACATGTGGGTCCTGCTGTGCCACCACTGCTCTACAACCTGGCCACTCAGTCCTTTTCTTTACTTCTCACAGACATAATATCGTAACTCCAAAATGCACTCTTAGGATAACTGAATTTATTTTATGAGAAACTTATTCTCCATTTAAACAGATTATATGCAAAATGGAGAGTTTTTTAAACTACAGAAATGTAGAACGAGCACAAAATGTTATCATTTTGACCTCACCAATATAGTAGCAGAAGCATTTTATTTTAAAATTTTCCAGAGGGCATGGGCTCTTGCCAGAGAGAAAGACAGAGCTAACAAGGAAAAGTGAGAAAGCACCTCCCATGGGGAATGCTGCAATCCCTTCTCTCTCTTTCTTCTTTCTTTGGGGATTTTGGACATACACATATCAGTGCATGGCGTAGTTTTCAGGCCACCAGGTACAGGACTCAAACAGCAAAACTGGGTATGTGGGATCTAGCTGTCAGCTACCACGCCACCAGCTGGTCCACCCATTTCATTTTAGACAAAATAAAACTGACTTTTTCATCATCTTGGGTCCAGCTTTTCATATTTTTGAAACCAGTGTCCCTGGTACCCATGTGCACATGTTCATGTACGTCTGCACCCCCCCCACACACACACACACATACAGAAATGCACACAGGAATAAACAGACACATCTATCTGCTCTATGACCGCTGAAAAATACTGTTAATCTCTACTAACAAGTCTGAAGTTTCACAGGAGGGATTTATACCTTCCCACAAATATCTTCCTGAAAGGTTTTTTCATGTGCTTGTATTTTTCCAACACTTCTACATTTTAAGGTGGCTCTCCAAATTGCTCTCTTTTCTTTAACTTGTAGCTGTCTCTCACTTTGGTTATCTTTGCTCCAACTTATCTTCCTTTTCTTTTCATTGCCCTTAACTCACTTTGTCATGAAATTTACAGCATTTTGATTATGTGAAATAGGCAACTTTACCTTTTCCTGATGCTCTAAAATAAGATACATTTGTTTTTTTTTCCCCATCATTTTGGATAAACATCTCATGATAGATCACCTGAACATGAAGGGCAGATGGAATTTTTGACTGTTAGGAAAAGTATTTTTACATTATAGCAGCACAGGTACTAAAGCATTGTTATGCAATACTGGAGCCATGTGGGAAGTGCCAGGGTTCGGATCCCTGACAAACAGGGAGGTCATGATGTGATCTTGGCTGGCTGGAAGGCAGGAGAGGGGGAATCTCACCATGAAAGACCTCTGTCAGGGGTCCCTGTTTCTCTTGAAAAACAAATAAATAATCAATTAATTAAAAATAAATAAATGTTTGGACCAGCACATGGTGCAATGGTTATGTTGCGGACTCTTATGTAGTTGATCACAGTTCAAGTCCCACACCTGGCAGCTTAAAACTCATGCCAGGCACATGTGCATGTGTGCCCAAAATTGTGAGAGGAGAATGGAGAAGGGACTGTGGCATGGCCATTCCTCTGGGTGGTGATTTCTTGCTTTCTGTCTGTCTCTCTCTCCATCAAGCACACATGCCTTATAGCAAAAATATATAAAAAAAAAATCTTTCCAACACAAGCATATTAGACAAATTACAGTATACCCATAAAAAAATCAATATAAAAAATAAAATGAATCTTAAAAAATATTTAATAGCATTATTTGGAAAAAGTGTAAAATGAGTTAGATGAAAGTAGACCACAAAGGAGTCCATAGGACGCATTTCTAAATTAGTTTCATGTAAGAGTCTAATTGCTCTTGAGCAAATGAAAGAAGAAAACACAAAGCATATCAGGGTAGGCGCAATTTCCATGGGAGCCAGGCTCCAGGATTTGCGCTGTGACAACACGGTCTGTGAACTTCCCAATCAACCTCACAGAGCCCGCTGGTCCAAAGATCCCTCCACACATTTCCCAAGGCTGAAGTTCAGGGATAAGCAAACAGTCTTGATCTGTAAATGATGCTCTGATCGATGCAACAGCATCTAGTGTTTATGAGAGAATTCCAAGACTGCACAGGTGTTTGGCAAAAGAAAATTTAGGACAATTCAATAAACGTGATTAGAACCAAAGCAGCTTGTGACTTCTCTTTCTTGCTTACTTTTCAAAAATGACTTTCTATTTTCTTTTTTGTTGTTGTTGTTTCTTCTGCCTTTTTATTATACTTTTTACTTTTCTTTTTTAAAATTGTTTTATTATTATTCGTACATTAAACTACTATACCTCATTTAGATTGTGGAGAGACTTTACCCAGCATGATTCACACCTCAGTCCAGCCCAGACGAGACCATTATACACATCCTCGTCAACAGAAATGACTTCTGTTTTCTTTGCTCAGGCTCTGTATGGTATAGATTCAGAGTTTGTTTCCTTGCTTTAATTGTCCTGCCTTTGCTAGTTCCATGAACGTTTGTTTTGTATCTATCACATTTCTTTAGAAGCCGTGACTTTTTTCTGATTTGATTATCTTCTTAGTCTAGGGTCCTGGACTCGAACCAAATGATTGGTACCCATAAATCTGTTTCCAGAACTACTTTACCCCAAATGCCTAAATACTCACATAAAAAGCAGGTCAAACTTCCCAGCACTCACTTTAACTCCAGAAGATCTATGTGTTGTTCCCTATGGATGTCACTCCCTGCAACCCCTACTGAATGAAAGGCCACCAAATTCTCAAAGAGCTTTAATACCTGTAGGTCGGGGCCCATTTCTAATGTCTGCCAAACACTCTACCTTCAAATGCCTGCCACATCTTAGTGTCAGTGTCAAGTGCCTTGGCTCTAGATTTGTTTAAATTTATTATGATTAAGAATATTTAGGGGCCATGACTTGCAGGGGCACTGGACTCCCACATGGCCGACTGTGGTTGGTGGCTTGCTTTCTCACTATCCCTCTCTTTCTCTCTCTCCCCCTCTCTCTCTCTTGCTCTGTCCCTCTCTGGTCAAATTAAAATAAATAAACAAATAAATAATGTTAAATAAAACAATTCTTAAAAAAAATTTAGGTGCCAGCAGATGGTGTGGTGGTTAAGGTACTGGACTCCCACATGGTGGAATGGGGTTCAAGTCCCAGACCCAGTGGCTTGAAACTCATGTTAGGCTCATGTGCACGCATTCTCAAAATTCGAAGAGGAGAATGGAGGAGGAGAGATTGTGGCATGACCATCTCCCCTGAGGGGAGGAGATGATTTCTCACCTTCCCTCTCACTTTCTCTGTCTATCTCTTCAGCAAGCATGCTTGTCCCTTGCCCTATGGCCAAAACCTTAAAGGAAGAAGAAGGAGCAGATTTCCCCCTTTTGCCGGATTATTAGAAACCTCTTTCTATTTAACATTTTGTGAAAGATTTCAGGAGACTGTAATTTTTTTTTTTTTTAAGAGAGAGATTTTTGATATAGGGCATGTGCTCACCAGAGAGACAGAGAGACAGAAAGTGAGAAATCACCACCCTAAGGGATGGGATGGACATGCTCCAATTCCTTTTCCATCTATTCTCCTCTCAGGTTCTTAGGCATGCATGCACACATGCCTGACATGAGTTTCAAGCTGCCAAGTCCAGGACTTAAACCATGGTCAACTATGTGGGAGTCCAGCGACATAACTATTATGCCATCTGCTGGTCCCAGGAGAGTAGAATTTTTTGAAATTACTTTTTGCCAGCCATTTTCAGTTATTCAACTTGGGGGAAAATAAATCAAGAAAATACTCAAATTTATCTTCCATATACAAAAATACCCACCATAATAGTGTTTATATGAAAATAAGTTTAGAAAATAACTTTAGAACCTGTGCTATTAGAGGCACATTATTGGAACCCTTTGTGGTTAAATTTTTTAGCAGTAAAATACATACACAATAATTCATATATATTTTAAAAGTGGTTGAGTGTTAAATAAATTAATATTTTCAAAGTGCTTAGAATAGTGCTCACAAATAGTACTTACTACATGACATTATTTTGTAAAATTGTTTATTTCTTGCATGAGAGAGGAACAATACTCAACAGGATGTTGATACCATAATACACCCACAGCCTCCGCCAACCCCAGATCATGAGAACGTGTATGGCAGAGATGGTCAGGCAGGTCTCTGGACTTGAACCAGGAACCCTCCCATGTAAGAGTGCCTAACACATCATCACATTTTACCTCTATGCTACCATCTAGCCCTGACATTATTATTATATCTAAGTATCAAAGGTAAAATAAATAGTGGTATCCCCATATGACACTCAATCACTTTCATAGAAAATTAGTATCATAAAATAAATTTTAAAAGCAGGAAAATTATGATCCCAAACTATTGATTACATCTGTATCTAAATATTTAGCTACAGGTATACACGCAGATTTGAAAAAATTTCATGGAAAACTCCAAGTGATCCTTTCTTCCTCGCGGTGATATGTAACATGTACAAGCATGCTTTTCTTTGTATTCCATCTTTTCCCCCCACTTAATGCACTGCTCTTTAAAGAAAAGGAAAGAAAGTATCAATAGAAACAGTTTAGGTACATTTGCAGTATCAGTATGACTAAGAAAGACTGATGCATGTAGGATTCATGTTTCTCACACTGTCCAAATCTCCCTGAGGGCCACTATCTGGAGAGCTGCCAGCCCTGTGGCAAAGGAGTTACAGGAAAGCCTAAAAAGAAAGAAGCACCGTGACTGGCTAACTGAAAACCATTGGAGAGCCAGACCGTAACGTTGTCCTGCCAAGCTTCAGCATATATGGTTGCAAAATCTGAGCCGTGTTCAGGCCATGGCAAGTGTCTTGCATTTCATCAGGTCATTTACAAGGCACCTCAACCCTGGACCATTAACCATCCAGGCTGTGGGGTAATGGAATAGCGCTTACCTACTAACCCTAAAACAAGCTCCCTGCGTGTGACCTACATCCTCCCACTGCATGTGTGTGGGGGGGAAAAAAAATAATGACATCGTAGAAGAAAAGCAGCTGCTGTGCATTGAGCCACAGAGGAAGAAACTCTCAAGAGCGAGAGACAGCAGAAATGCTTCCAGAGGCACAGAGATGCATCAAATAACGTGGCAGAGTTGAGAACTCGCAAGAGAAAATGAACCAACGGATCGCAGCTGAAGGTGGTTTCCTGAGGTAAAAGCCCACAGTAGAGGAAAAATCCTAGGCTTTGTAATCACTGAGTGGTCACTCAGCCAGTTTAAACAATGTGTGCTAAATATAAAAAATTGTTTGTAACCAATGATTTGAATGCTTGCTACTTGTTTAAAATGTAAATGAAGTATGCATGTATATGTGATACATTTTGCATAGTAATGAGTGGCTATTAGCAGTGAGCAAAATGCTCTGCCGAATTCACTGATGTGAAAAAGAGTCCCTCAGTAATTGCAGGGTTTGGGCTTTTGAACCACCTTGTCTCTCTCTACTCAGGAATGTCCTACCTCTCAGGAGTGTACTTTCACTATTAATTAATAAACGACCCTTGTTCTCTCACGATTGGTGGGTGTCATTCAGTTCTTTGTCTGAAACACCAAGAACCTGCACATCTCAGAAGTAATCCTGTAACATACACCATGGTGAGCCACGCCAGGAGAAAGCATGGGAAATAACCTCTTGACTCCCATGGGACTCAGCCCTTGGGACCCATTGGTCAGACTGCTGGATAAAAACCCCTCACCTCCAGCCCTTCTATGGCGTCCCATTCAGGACACCTCTCTGCCCATGAGCACAGTTCTTTCTTCCCTTTCTTAATAAACTTTGCTTTGCTATCCTGTCCCACAAAATAATAATGATAATAACAATAATTACTGCAGAGTTTGAGAATGAGACCAACTACACGATGACATGGAAAACAATACAGTCGAGCTGTAGTGGAGAAAATTTCAACATTTTGATAAAAACCTCACATATTTTAAACCAAAGTACCCCTGGAATGACTACATTTTATACAGAAATGCAATCACTTTATAAGCCATGGTAAAACTGTCAATGCACTACTTTATTTTATTTTATGGTTTCTTATTGATATTTAATTGCTGTACATGTTGTGAGGCACTACATGGATTTTCCAAGCATGTGTGCATTGTATGGCATTCAAATCAAGGATAATACCATGTTTGCTGTGGTTGACAAGGAACACCACACTTGAGATCCATACAGAGATTGACAATGTCTGCTTTTGTCACTGAGTGGCCGTATCCTGTTCCACAACCCACTTGCCCCAGGTACCTGCACTCCTGTGTCTGAAATGCTTTTCATTCTAATCCTCTCCTCTCCACTGCAGCCTGCCCCACCCTGCATGCAGCCTCTGGTATCTGTGTTGTCCTCTCCTCTGTATCTTCAAATTGTATTCTTTTTTATGTATGTATGCATATGTGTATGTACTTTTAAATTTGCTATAGGATGTGTGCACTCACCAGAAAGAGAGTGAAATACCCTGCAAGGCCATGCCATAATCCTTTCTCAGGATTTCAGGCATGTATGCACACATACCCAATGTGTTTTTCAAGTCTCCAGGTTAGAGACTGGAACCACAGAGACTGCCTTGTGGAGTCCAGCCACCTTAACCACCACATCCCTGGCTGATCCTGTGCTCCCTTTTATTTTAATTTATTTGTTTGTTTGTTTATCTATTGTTATACGGCATATGCATTCACTGGGGAGAAAGAAGGAGACAGAAAGAAGAGAAAAAGAGAGAGAGAGAGAGAAACACCTCCGGGGGTAGAGAGAGAAAATGACAATGCCAAAATCCCTTCTTCCCATTCTCCTCTCAGGATTTTGGGCATATATGCATATATGCCCAGTGTATTTTTCAAGCCACCGGGTCCAAGACGTATACTGTGCAGTGAGAGTGTGATTTCACTGCCTTAACCACTATGCAACCTGGCTGGTCCTCCTAGACTCATTTCAGTAAAGGGTTTTCTTCCTTTTAAATGAACCATGTATTCTGCAATTTTTGTGTAACTAGCTTATTAATAATTAAATTATATTCTAAATACATTATAAATCATTATGATTATGAGAATTATATCTAATATAAACTGCCTAAATAATTTGTGCAGAAAAAAATAGTTTCAAAAGACAAGATGTGGGGCCCGCAGGTGGCATGGTGGTTAAGGTGCTGAACTCCCAGGTGGGTGACTGAGGTTTGAGTCCTGGACCTGGTGGCTTGCTTTCTCACTTTCCCTCCCTGTCTCTCTCTGGTTAAATTAAATACTAATAGTAAAATGAATAATTTTTTAAAAAGAAAAGATAAAATGTATTATCTTGGATGAAGATGACATGAAATTACATCAGACAGGGCCAGCTGGTGTGCAGTGGTTAAGGCATCTAAATCCCATATGGCCAACTTCATTGCTGAGGCCTGGACCCAGTGGCTTGAAAAACACCACAGGTGCCTGTGCGCATGCCACAGATCCTGAGAGGAAAATGGAGAAGGGGCTGTGGTCTGACCATCCCACCGGGGGTGGGGGGGTGGGGGGTGCTATCTCACTTTCCCTTTTTCTCACTGCCCCTTTCTCCCTCTCTGTTTCTCTCTAGCAAGTGGACTGCCCTACACAAACAAACAAACAAACAAACAAACAAACAAACAAACAAAAAATTTGGATTTCAGCAGTAACCAGTGTGGTAGGATACATAGCAAATGTCTAATTTTTATAAACATTAACTCCCTCACCAGAAGACGTGTTAGTAATACTCAGCTCATATATTTGTTGTAAAAAAAATAAAATAATAAAAAAACTAAAATATTTCATGTCAATGGTCTTTTTTAAAGACTGGCTCAAGGTAGAATCATGACAAATGCCAGTTCTTATACTTGCATGTTGGACATCTGGACACATTATGAAAACCCAAGAATGGGCTGAGCTACATGCTTCTGGTTAGTGCACAGTAACTATCATGAACACAAAAGTGGGACATAACTGAAAGGGGAGTCCTTGTGGTGACACAGGGATCAAACATGAAGCTCTTCAAGGCAGGCACGCCAGCCAAACCAGAGTTCTCCCTGAAGATGTCTGTACACGTGCCCAGGAAATGGGCTGGCTGAGGCAGGGGTGGATCGTGGCATCAAGACTGTCTGGAGCACTGTATCTCTGTGTCTCTGACTTAGAGAATAAATGAATAAACTTCCTTTTTGGGGGGAGAGATTTTTGCTATAGGGCACATGCGCTCGCCAGAAAGACAGAGAGTCAGAGAGGCAGAAAGTGAAAAATCACCCCTGCCCCAGGGGGATGGTCATGCCACAATCCCTTCTCCTCCATTCTCCTCTCGGAATCTTGGGCATGCAGGCACATGTGCCCGGCATGAGTTTAAGCCACCGGGTCCAGGACACGAATCCTGGTTGACTACATGGGAGTTCAGTGACATAGCCATTATGCCAACTGCTGGTCCCATGAATAAACTTTCTTTAAAAAGTAAAACACAAATAAAATAAAAAATGAAAGCTATTCTTTCCAAGTCCTTAAAATATAACTACATGGGAAGATAGGCAGTAAAATGTTCATTACAAGCTTTTCATTTATTTATTTTTAAAATTTTCTCAAATATCTACGACAAGGAAGATAAACCTGAATAACATAAATTCTTCAGAGTGCTCACACTCCTGGCTGACAAATGTATCTTTTCTATAGCCTTTGGTGAAGGTCATTCATTGCATTTTACTTGTCTTGACCAGAAAATTGTGGCTTTTCAATATGACAGCCGGCAGAGGCCCCTGAATAGTGAATTACTGATGCTGAAATTCATATGTCTTAAGTCAGTCAGTGGAGTGGGAAGGCGGTTGGAAGAGAATACATACCAGAGACACTTCGCTAATATCACTCATCTTTTGATTTATTACAGTTTTTATCTGCAGAGTAATTATTTTTGTTTCCTGTTTTCTCCTTTATGATCTCTTTTTAAATAACTCCACAATTGGCACAGATTGAAGGTACAACAGATTTCAGTAATAGCATTTACTTAGAGAGATGCACATCTTTAAATTTTAAGACAAGCACGTGCATTCAATGGAAAGGAAAAAAATCTTGAAAGTTCTCATGGTGTTTTTAGAAGTATTATTTCCAGTTCACATTCAGCTTCTTTTAAGTTAAAGGAGCTTCTATACCTTTTTCACCCTCTCTCTCATAGAAGAGCGCCTGCAATTGTAAAGCATTCAGTCCGATGAGACTTTTGTAAAATGAATCACTATCGCATTCCTACCATGAGCTTCCGAACAGATGTCAGAAAGTAAAGATTGGCTGCCTCTAGATCAAGTTGCGGCTGCCAACTCTCGCGAGCTTTGTCAGTAACAGTTGATTGTAATGTCAGTGCAGTCCAATTTACAGGCTGGAGCAGCAGCTGCATCCTGCATTTCCCTGAAGTATTCCATGATTTGCACCACTTGCAAACTTTATCATCTTTGTTGCAGAGAGTCCGGTAAGTTGTTCTGAATTTACACCTTTCTGTAGCATTGCCAGTTCTTGTGAAACTGGTTCTGTTGGAGGAGTGTGAGCTCTTCACGTGTTTACCGTGCCCCTCTGGCGTTCTGTTGGGAACAGTCACTGAAGCTTGCAAATGGGATAGATGAAGCAAGCGAGCAGGCACATGCATCAAATCATCCTATTATTCAGTGAATGCAAACTCAGTCCAGTTAACCAACGGCTGTGGGAACTGAGTTTATTCAACTTGGTGTAGAGGACAGTGGCACTTGTGGAATCACGGCAATATAGGCTCTTAGTGAGCTTCCTACAGAACAAATAAATAAATAAATATGAAAGTAATTTAGATGCATTGTTTAGTGAATCTCTCCTTAACAGAGTACCAAAAAGCAGTCTTTGGCCAGCCTATATTTTTTTCCTATTTATTTATTTTTTTAATTTTTTGAAGGTGGCAAGAAATGAATAGTCCTCTTAACTGTTCCGTTTAACAGGGCACTTCTCAATCAACATTTTGTCTTCTTCGACTTAAATATCAGTTGGCAAATGAACGATCTAAGTTCTTTTTATGCTAAAGGAAAACCTCTATCTGACTTTGATTTACAAACTTGTCTCTTTGCACATTTGTTCTACTTCTTTTTTGTAAGTGAGTTTAAATTGTAACAAAACAGCTTATACTTGATATTTTTATTACAGAGATAAACAAATTTTAGACTTCTTACAAAAAACATGTAAAAATCTGCAATTATTTTGGTGAAATTAGTTCCAATTTAATCAAGGAATTAAGCAGTGAGTATAAAATGTATGAATGGTTAAAAGTAAACTGAAATATGAATGAAATGATTTATTATGGCTTCTATTTTATATTTATATTTATTTTATATCTTCTACATTTTTATAAATGTATTTCATGATTATACTCAGTCAGGAACTACTATCACTAACCTATACAATGCCTTCTGTAATATAATCTATAGTTCTTTAATTATAATCTATGATTAATAGCTATATTTCACTTAAATAAAGAGTTACCTTGTTTAAGGATAAGAATGAGCTTTTAAAGCATGGATTTATAATTCAAATGTAAATTGTAGACTTCTCAATTAAAATGAAATAACATGACCTTAAGGATACCAAATACAATTTTTAATTGGATTTTTAAAGTTTTATTTCATTCTCCTAAGTTTTTTTTTTCTTATTTATAACGTCTTACTTCTTTTAAGTATATGTAAAAAAAAATCTAGGTCAATTCTATATTTCATTTTTATAAAAAGTAAGCTAATAATTTCTTAAGTCACATCTTATCTACAAATGTAGTTTTTTTTATTTAGTTCTTAGTAACACTTAATGATAATAAATATTAAAATTATGCTTTTTCTTCATTTTGATGCTTCCATGCTAAAATCTGCTGATGCTTACCACAAATAGATCGTCTCAGATGTTAGAGAGTTATAATTGCATACATATCAACTTAAGAGCAAATGAATTTCCAAATAAACCCCCAAAAATCTAATACCTAGTGAAATGTTCAAATTATGCATGCAATTAAAGTTTGCGAATGTTCTTCCTGATTGAGGTCCGTGACCTCAGAGATCCCATGCTTCTCATACCTAATGCATGATGTCTTTTCTCTGTACGCATCCTTTTAGTGCCTTACTGGGTATGTGAAGGATCCCTGAAAGACAGTGGTATAGTCTATTTATAAATAGACTTCCTCAACTCTCCACTTCACTTAGCCTGCAACAAAACAAGCTTTTTAGGTTTGGCATAAAGACTTAGTTGTTTTGATTTGACCAATTACATTTTAGGGGTGCTTGCTCCAGATCATATTAATAATACCTGACAGCGCTTTCCCCACCATTATTAGGAGATTTCATTTTAAAATAGAAATATATAGTTTAACATTTTTAAATGTGGAAAACTCCGTATTCTAAAAACTATTATGAATATTTGCTTAACTGTCCATTAAGAAGTCCTTAACTGGTCCATGATTTTGGAAAGTTCATTGATATCCAGTTATGGCAAATAGCTGGCAAATAAAGATCTGTTCATAGCAAGCAGTTTTATTACACTCAAATATTACAGCATAACTTTACTTATATCTTCTTGAATCAGGGAATTCTGATACTACTTGAAGAATTAAATTTAAAACACACAGAGAAAGAAATAATATTTTTACCTTTTTTTATCTTGAAAGTTATATTATTAAAAGTTTATAGAATTTTCCCAAAATTTCTAGTGAATTTTGTTACCTTGGAGCATTGAGAAAATAAAGGCACTATAATACTCATTCTCGGGCTTTTTCCTCCCTATCACTTCCATTATTCATTTACTTTTATAACTCCAAACAAACATTCTCTACGTTTAATTATTAAATACTATTATACTGTTTCAATAAGGTAAGTAATCTAAATGTAGATACTCAGTTGAACTTGCGTGAAACTTTCTTTCAATCTTTGTGATAAACATGCTATCTACTATCAGAGTTTAAAGTATATTTAGTGTGACAGTAGCCAATCGCACTAGAATTTGCAGAAGAAAGGCTGAGTTTTACTATTTCAATCGTTAATAAAGTTTTGAAGACATAGACTAGTACCATTTTCTTAGTGTTCTTTTCCCTTATTTCTCTTTAGATTGCTTAATGATGTAATAAATATATTAAAATTTAATTGTCTTCAGGTAGAAAAATTGTAGAGCATATGTTAGAATAGAAAGCATAAGATCATTAAGACAAAGTGATGCTTATTTAAATAAGGTAATGTAGCTTAATGAAAAGACAAAGTAGGACCACACTATGAGTATTCAAACTTATGCATATTTTAATATTCAGTGCAGATTCAATCATATGTTATGTAATACTCTTCAACAAGTACCATGTATGTTAAAATTATATTGACAATCCTGCAAGGACTGCATGCTTAACAATTGTTTTGCATATTAATAGTTAAATTATGTACAAGGAGATGACTTATCAGTGTTGAAAAGATTTTAATTCATATAAATAGTACCTTATAACATTCAGATCTATTTAGAATAAACTATAAATAAAAGCATGTAAGAAATACTTATACAAACCAAGCTAAGTGAGAGAAATGATATACAGCATTTTATCTGTTATAGTCACTACTTCAAAACAAAAACAATTAAAATTATCACATTGACTAATTATATAGAAAACAAATACTTTTGGATAGGAATTATACTTGCTTTGCAGTAGAATTAATAATGTATTCATAAAACAAAATTTTGAAAACTACCAGAGACCAAAAACTATTAGGATATGGTATTGCTTTTTTTAAACACAAAATAACATTAAAATAAAATCAAGGAATTAACCATCTTTGTGGGTAACTAAGAGAACATTGACTGAGCTAGACAAGAAGAATGCTGTATTAATTTTGAAACACAGCTTACAGTGAGACAGCTTGGTCCTATATTCCTTCCTTTCCAAAGCAATTTTAAAAAAAAGAAAAATATTCATCACGGTACTTTGTTTTTTTATGAATGTCCAACTGTATTTATTTAAAAGAAAGGAATTGGTAATTATGAGGAATGGATAAAAAAGAAATCTGTAGTAGCAGTTCCACTAAAATTCCTGTTTGAATATAAAATTGCGGGCCCAGCAGATGGCATAATGGTTATGTCACTGGACTCCCACATAGTCTGTGGTTCAAGTCCTAGTTCCGAAGGCTTAAAACTCATGCACTGTGGTGCTTTTCCAAAATCCCAAGAGGAAACTGGAGGAGAAAGGATTGTGGTGTGGCCATCCCTACTGAGGGATGATTTCTAGCTTTTTCTCTCTATATATCTCTCTCTGTCTCTCTGGCAAGTGCATGTGCCCTATAAAAAAAACTTTCTCAACAAAAGGAAATATAACATTTCACTGCTATGTGCTAAGTTCCAACACTTAAATTATTATTATATTTGTTACTCTTGTAATAATACCTAAATATCATATCAAAATAATGTCCAAATATTATATAATTTAATAATAGAATGTACTGATCTTAGCACACATCCAATATTTGTTTTGAATTTTTGCCACAGGGCACATGCGTGTGCTAGAGAGTGACACAGAAACATTAGAGAGTGGCCGGGGGAGAAAGGGCTGCCTTAGCCAGCACTGGGCCTGCACAATCCATTCATATCCAAACAGAATATAGAGGATAGGGACCAGCTCATGGTACAACCATCACATCCCTAGACTCCCACGTACTCCACTGCAGTTCCAGTCCCATGTACTGGGTACATGTGTGTGCATGCCCAAGATCCCAAGAAGAGAATGGAGGAGAAGGGACTGTGGTGTGGCCATCCCCCCAGGGAATGATTTCTCCCTTTCTGTCTCTCCATTTCTCTTGTCTCTCTGGCAGGAGCATGCATCCTATAGTAAAACATCTCTCAAAAATAATAAAGAACATATAGATAAACCTTGTGGCTTGCTTTTTTAAAAAACCTTATTATTATAGGTTATATAGATATCTGTGAATATACAGTTATGTATTGATAGAATCAGATATGGACATGGCTATAGACAATACAGACATGGCGACATCTATTATATGCAGAACAAAGAGTGGTACACCATGGATTCCTGTATTCAGATATATTAAAGAGGACTTGCTGATCACTACCTGTCCTTTGAACAATGGTGAGTGAAGCTAACTTAAGGACATTTGGAGGAGGGATAAGGAGACAGAGAATCGACGGGATGGGGAGGTAGGGGTGTTATCTGTTAAAGATATTTTGATCAACTGGACTGGGGAGAAATGTTCACATATTGAAAAGTTCACTTTCTAAGCTAAATAATGTGATTGCATGTATAAAAATAAATAAATAAATAAATAAATTTTTAAAAAATGTGAATATTCCAGGCCAGCCTGGAACTATAAGTGACCTGGTCGTTAACATGGCTAGATCCTACATAGCCAACCTTGAGGTTCAAATCCCTTTCCTGGCAGCTTGAAAACCATGCTAAGAGTGTGTGTGTGTGCATTCCAAAATACCAAAAGTTGGGGAAAATGGAGGAAAAAGTGATTGTGGAATGTCCACCTCCCATGAAGATGCCTTATCTTTCTCTCTAGTGAATGCATGCAATCCTCTGGCAAATTGTCTTAAAAATTAAAATTAAAAATTAAAATGGGAATATCCTAAGTCTGGGATATAGGTATCAGGCCATGTTCTCTGTCTTCTGAGACAATCTAAGTTAAAACAAACCACTGGGAAACCGAAAACATATGAATACTCAATGTTTATGGATTACTTTTTTTAGTTATACTGAATTTATACTTTAAAATCAGAAAGAAAATGCAGGAAAGGTTTTGTGCTTTTATAAACCTTTGTTATTGTTATGTGAATGAGATATAATGTTTATAGCTGATTACTTTAACCACATTTATTGTGTATATATTCAAACGTTAGTTCTTTTCAATGATATCTGTTACATTTTTCTATTCTTTGTCACATGGAGTTTCAGAATCTGGTTTTCAAGTTTTTATTTAAAATACACTGAGATCTGCAATCATATTCAATGCTATTTGTTCAATTGATACATAATTATTGTACAATTTTATGAGTTAAAATATGATTTATAAGTATATAAACATAATGCATAATGGCCAAATTGGAGTAAATAGCATATTCCTCATCTCACATATTTATCATTACTTTATGTTGGGAACATTCAATTTAGATATATACAGTGATTATTTAAATTAGTAACCCTACTGCGCCATGGACCACTGTAACTTTTTCCTCACCTCTAACTTAATTTTGTATCCTCTAACCAACATTTCCCTAGTCCTCTACCTTTCTCAACCTCTAATAGCAACTGTTCTATTTGCTGAAACTGATGATGACAAGTTTTTAGTTTTTACAAGTCAGTGAAAAATGTGACTTTTCTCTTTTTGCACCTGGCTTTTTTTATTTAAAATAATGTACGCCAGACTTGCCTATGTTGCTTCCCGTGACAGGATTTCCTTCATTTTTGCCTTATGAACTTTTCAAAAAATGTAATCTCCTCAAATCATCTATTTATGTCCTAAAATGAATATTACTTAATAAAATATTGAATATTTATGATTCTGTAGGTCTCAAAGTTACCTTTGCAGGCAAGCCCATGACAAGGTGATTAGGGAAGCCAGAACTCATGTGGCCAACTGTGTACTTTGAGTTCCAGACCTGGTGGTTTGAGAAACATCCGGAGCATGCGTGCATGCAAAGCCCCAAAATCCTGAAAAGAAAGAGAGACTGAGAAGGGATTGCAGCATGTCCATTGCCCATAGGGGTCGCTTTCTCACTTTCCCTCTCTCTTTAGTGAATGTACACACCCCCCGGGCAATTTCGTTTGTTCTTCTTTTAAAAAATTACTTTTGTTTATCCATGAACATGGCAGCTCTAGTCCTCTGATTTCAGTATTTAAGTATGAACCTATGAGTAACTCTGACAACGCTAACATATCAACTTTGCTAACTAGTTGTGTCTACTTTAAGGACTTATCAAATTAACAGATGTGTGTCGACTAATCCTGGAGTTTAAATTTCATCTCAGTCAGTTTCTTCCTTGACATTGTCATTCAGACAGTGAGGTCCCTCAGGATTATCAAATTTTAGAGAAATGGGTATTTATTCCTAGTCCTTCCTTTGCTTTTTTTCCATAGGTTTTTATAATGGTAGGAGGTTCGTTAGTTTTCACAATTTGTAAGATAAATGGCAACTACTATATTTTTGTGACTTAGTATGCTATAAATAAGTCATCTTACATGTTCTTCTGATTATAGGCTAGGATGGTACAGCAGACAAAATTACCAGGCAGAAAGGACCAGAGAAGGGACCGTGGACAGAAAAGAACAAGGGTACAAGTGGACCCAGCCTTAAAGGTTGTTCATTTATAGCCTCGTGCTGTCAAAGCCAGACAGCCATGACCTTTCGGAGAATACATGGGCTTGTATTTTTTCCTCTAACCAGAGTAGAAATTAGAGCTGACATGGGTAGACTGCCACTAGCTGCCACTTTTTGTGTGGCTCTGTATGGTACAGAAGTAGGATTACATAGGGTTGGTGTGAATTTTCCCCTCTTAAGATAGTAAATCTTCCTTCCTGAGGTTTGATAATATTCCCAAAGTCAAATAACCTCTACTTTCCATTCCACTTATTTCACTTTTAAATTGAAATCTGAAGTATCTCAAACCATTTCCTGTTTTGGTTTTTTTGTTTGTTTGTTTGTTTGTTTTTTGCCTCGCACATCTTTTACAGTTCATGCAGATTTATTGGTTTCATCATTTGTAGGAATCATAAAAGTATCATAATTATTTTCAATGGCGTACTTGACTATCTATCTGGGCAGTTAAAACTTCCTACTTACTCTCTTTCAGAAATCAAAATGCAGAGCAAGCGTACAATCATTTGTATCCAATTTCTCCTGTGGTTTCTTCTGCTTTGCCTGCCTATCGGGAAGTCACACACTGAGGAAGACACGGTAATTACAACCAAGAATGGGAAAGTCAGAGGGATGAACTTGCCAGTTCTTGGTGGCACCGTGACAGCCTTTCTTGGGATTCCCTATGCACAGCCACCACTTGGCAGACTTCGATTCAAAAAGCCACAATCCCTGGCCAAGTGGTCTGATATTTGGAACGCCACGAGGTATGCAAATTCTTGCTATCAGAACATAGATCGAAGTTTCCCAGGCTTCCATGGAGCCGAGATGTGGAACCCAAACACTGACCTGAGCGAAGACTGTTTATATCTGAATGTGTGGATTCCAGTACCCAAACCAAAAAATGCCACTGTGATGGTATGGATTTATGGGGGTGGTTTCCAGACTGGAACGTCATCTCTGCCTGTTTATGATGGCAAGTTTCTGGCTCGAGTCGAGAGAGTTATTGTAGTTTCAATGAACTATAGAGTAGGTGCCCTGGGTTTCTTAGCTTTACCAGGAAATCCAGAGGCCCCAGGGAATCTGGGCTTGTTTGATCAACAGATGGCACTTCAGTGGGTCCAAAAAAATATAGCAGCCTTTGGTGGAAATCCCAAAAGTGTAACTCTCTTTGGAGAAAGTGCGGGAGCAGCTTCAGTTAGTTTTCATTTGCTTTGTCCCAGAAGCCACCCATTGTTCACCAGAGCTATCCTGCAAAGTGGATCCTCTAATGCCCCTTGGGCGGTAGCCACTCACTCTGAAGCTAGGAATAGAACATTGACTTTAGCTAAATTGATCAGTTGCTCTAGAGAGAATGAGACAGAGACCATCAAATGTCTTCGAAATAAAGATCCCCAGGAAATTCTTCTGAATGAACTACTTATTGTCCCATACGATACACTTTTATCAGTCAAGTTTGGTCCGATTGTGGATGGAGACTTTCTCACTGATATGCCAGACACATTACTCCAACTGGGACAATTCAAAAACACCCAGATCTTAGCAGGTGTTAATAAGGATGAAGGGACAGCGTTTTTAGTATATGGTGCTCCTGGCTTCAGCAAAGATAATGACAGTCTCATCACTAGAAAGGAATTTCAAGAAGGTTTGAAAATATTTTTTCCAGGAGTGAGTGAATTGGGAAAAGAATCAATCCTTTTCCACTATGTGGACTGGGTAGGTGACCAGAGACCTGAAAACTACCGTGAGGCCTTGGATGATGTGATTGGGGATTACAATATTATCTGTCCTGCCTTGGACTTCACCGAGAAGTTCTCAGAAGTGGGAAATAATGCCTTTTTCTACTACTTTGAACACCGATCCTCCAAACTCCCTTGGCCAGAATGGATGGGAGTGATGCACGGTTATGAAATTGAATTTGTTTTTGGCTTGCCTCTGGAAAGAAGAGTTAATTACACAAAAGCTGAAGAAACTTTAAGTAGAGCCATAATGAAATATTGGGCAAATTTTGCAAAATATGGGTAAGTGATGATTTTTGTGATTGTTCTTCTCTGGTTTTGTTTGTTTCATTTCACTTAGCTTTGTTTGGTCTCTGGTGTAGATGTCCTTAAAGACACAGAAGTTTTAATTATTTATTCTCTTTGTTCCTGGGCTGGTTTTATATTGTTATGTAGTGAGTTTCAATTCCTTATGTCAGAGTGCTCAAAGGTGGAGCAGGGTAACGCTCTACGCAAGTAAGTGGAATCGTGTGGAAGATCATGGGTTTTGTTCCGGGTAGACCTGCACATACAGGGTGCATGCACCCCAATCCTGACTGGCCAAGAAGGCTAAAGGGAGAGGGAGGATTGTGGAACTGAGACGCTCTCAAGGGTGATTTGTTCCTCTCTCTCTCTTTCTATACCTCTCATGCTTGCGAAAGGATAAACATGAAAAAAGAAAAGAATCATCTTAGAACTTTAATAGAAAGTATTGCATGAGGACGGGAGAGTGGCATAATTGCAATGGAATGCTCTGCAGCGTAGGATCCACCTAGGAAGGCCCCAGGTTCTGGTCCCAGCACCTCTCTGCACATGTGGTCTATGTGCACACGGCCTGCCATCCAGGTTGTGCGAGGCTGGGAGAGGATTGTGATGTGGAGACTGTTGAGAAGACTTGTCTCTCTCTCTCTCGCTCTCTCACTCTCTTGCTCTCACTCACTCAGTAAATAAATAAATATACTTTTTAAATAACCAAACAAAAATGGCCTAATTTCATCTCCAAAGTATTGCAAAGTACTTTAACAAAGTTAGCTAAAGTTTATAGGGAGGTAGATTCTTGCTTTGAGAACTGAAATTACTGTGACAATGTTTTTTAACCTGCAGTTCATTATGTTCACCGATTTTAGCAGAGTAGGGACATAGTTTCTCATGCTCTAATGTTTGTCCTTGGTACTGTGGTACTGACACGGGAAGAAAGTCATGCCTGCTCAGAAAAATGGAGGGGAGAGATGATGAGGAGGTAGACCCTCAGATGTGCCATGGTGCCTACTGTTTTTCATAACAGATTTGTTCAGAACTCTCAGATAACCTGTTTTTCACAGCAGCCATGATAGTCCTGATGTTTAGGAGAATTGTTATCCATTTGTTATTTTTCTCAAGAATTATTTATTTTTAATTTTATTTATTCATGCATTTATTTTAATTTGACAAGAGAGAGACACACAGAGAGAGATAAGGAAAGTGAGAAAGCAAGTCACCAGGTCCGGGTCTCAAACTGTGGTCGACCATGTGGGAGTGTCCAGAGCTTTACCAACCACTCCACTTGCTGCTCCCAAGTTCTTCTCCATTTGAGTAGTCTTATAGCTGACATTAGATAACCAGAGACTTCTTGAAAGAGTATGTTTTCCCTCACATGCTATAAATATTGTAATATTATGTTCTCAAGTGTCAAAAGAAAATAATCTGTTGGAATATGTTTTTAAATATGTGCATATAAAATAAGACTTTTTTTCTCACTATATTTGCAACCTGAAAATAATCTTATGCTTTGGAGTATTTTGAACCAGTATAAATAATGAAAAAAGAAATTTGAAATATAAGTTTCAAAAGGAATCCTTATAGCCATAAAAAATTAATCTGTCAGGGAACCAGCAGTTAGCGTAATGGCTATGTCGCTGGACTCCCACGTAGTCAACCGCAGTTCGTGTCCCGGACCCGGTGGCTTAGAACTAACGCCGGGTGCGTGTGCGTGCATGCCCAAGATTCCGAGAGGAGAATGGAGGAGAAGGGATTGCAGTGTGACCATCCCCTCTGGGGGGTGATTTCTTGCTTTCTGTCTCTATGTCTCTCTCTGTCTGTCTGGCAAGCACACGCGCCCTATAGCGAAAATCTCTCAAAAAAAAATTAATCTGTCATACATTTTTCTATTATGAAAAAGAATACAGACAGTAATAAAATTGCTTCCTGGTTTTCCTTTTAACTTTCCATTTAATTTTTTTTTTACTCCATGTTTGCTTCCCTCCCTTCTTTCTTTCTTTTTTCCTGTTCTTTCATTTCTTTTTTCTAGAGATCTTGTGTAATCACCAGAGAAAGACTGTGACCACAGACACGATATTCTAGCTTTATGGTTTTCATTGGTGGATATTCCTCACCCAACCCTTTCTCTCCATCCCCTGAAGCATGTTACAATGGCTGGAGCCTTTTGTGCGCGTCATAACTGAGCAAATGTGTGAGATAGGCCGACAGAGGCTGGGGAGTACTGCTAAACATCCCCGTGAAGCACAGCATGGCGACTCCATCCTGATGAGTATTCGTTCGTTCCAAAATGTCAATTTGTCAAGGTGGAGAAATTCTGCTTCTCTGTACTTTCCCACAATTCCAAAAGGCCACATTAAGAAAGTGAAAGTAGAACTTGGAATTGTAATTATCATTAAGAAAAATTACTTTTCAAATTTATGATTCAGAAAGTGTTTTTCTGTTTTGTTTTGCCTTAATTTTTAAGTTTTTGTCATAGGGCATGTGTGCTTGCTGAGCGACAGAAAGAGACAAGAGACAGTATGAAGGAAACGGAGAAATCACACACACACACACACACACACACACACACCCTGAGAGGAGGGCAACACCGTTATCCCTTCTCCTCCAGTCTCCTCCTGGGATCTTGGGCAGGCATGCACAGGTACCTAGTATGATTTTCAAGTGACTGAGTCCAGGACTTGAACTGCGGTTGGCCACGTGGAAGTCCAGCATCTTAACCACTCTGCCACCTGCTGACCTTCATAAAGTATTTTATTATTTTTCTTTCAATTATTTATTAGTTTTATCCATTTTATTTTTTCATTTATTTTTCTTTATCTTCTAATTTACATTTAATCACTGTATATCTTTACAATGTACAATAATGCTTTTTCTAACATGAATGTAATACATATCAGTCAAGACAAAGACATTACCATATACATTATCGTCATTTTTGTGTCATTTAAAAACGTCGTTTCCCCCTTCCCCTCCTTCTTCCCTCTATTACCCACCCCCGTATTACCCCTATCCTTACTTTTTTTTGTATCTACCATTGCCCTCCCTGCTACCAAACTTTCCAAACTTTCAGCTTCTGCTATATAACACAGACAATCAATGTATATTGAATGGGGACATACAAAGTCTGTCTTTCATACACTGGCTTGCTTCACTGAGCATTAAGTCCTCCATATTGGTCCACTTGGTATCAAATCTCAAGGTCTCATTTTTTTTATGGCTGAATAGTGTTCCATAAAGTACACGTGCCACATTTTTTCAATCTACTCATCTATTTTGGACACTTGTGTTGATTCCATGTCCTAGCAATTGTAAATAATGGTGTAATAAACATGAGTGTTATTCCAAATGAGGGTTTTGCTATCTTTTGGTTAAATACCTAAGAGTGGAATTACTGGGTCCTATGTTGATTCTATTTGTAGGTTTCTAAAGAATCTCCATATCATTTTCCACAGTGGATATACTAATGTGCATTTCCACCAATGGTGTAGGAAAGTTCTCTTTTCACTACAGCCTTGGCAGCATTTATTATTATTATTATTATTATTATTATTATTAATTTAGCCATTCTAACTGGGGTTAAGTGGTATCTCGTCGTGGTTTTGATTTGCATTCCACTCATGATAAAAGATGTTGAACATGTTTTCATATATTTTTGGCCGTTCATAGGTCTTCTTTGGACAGTTGGCTGTCCAGCTCAATTTCCTGTCTTTTAAGTTTCCTGTATACTCTGGTTTGCAGTTCCTTATCTGAGGTATACTTTGCAAACTTATTCTCTCACTCTGAGGGGTGTTTTGTCACTCTAATTATTGTTTCTTTTGCTGTGCAGAAGCTTCTCAGCCTAGTACAATCCAATGTTTCTGGTTTTGGAACTATTGTCTGTGCTTCAGAAGTCTCTTTTAAGAAGTCTTTGCCTACTCCAAGGTCTCCACAAGTTTTTCTTGTGTTTTCCACCAGTATTTTTATAATTTGAAGTATTATGTTTAGATCTTCAATCCATTTTGAGTTGATTTTGTCAGTGGTGAGAGATAAGGATCCAGTTTCGTTCTTCTGCTGGTGGACATCCAGTTCTCCCAACACCCTTTGCTGAAGAGATTTTCCTTTTCCCACTGGATAGTCTTGTGCCTTTTGTCAAAGATTAGTCGACTATGTTTTGGGGTTTATTTTGAGGTTCTCAATTCTGTCCCATTGGCCTACCTGTCTGCTTTTGTGCTAATAACATGCTGTTTTAATTATGGCAACCTTGTAATTTTTTGTTTGTTTGTTTTGAGGTCAGGAAGTGAGATGCCTCCTACTTTATTCCCCTTGCAAAGTATTGCTTTGGTGATATGGAGCCTTTTACAATTCCAGACGAATGGTTTATTCTATTTCTGTGAGGAATATTTCTAGTAATTTGATTGGAATTGCATTGAATTTGCAGGTTAATTTGGGTAGGATTGACATCTTTATTATGTTAATTCTTCTATTCCAGGATGGGATGTTTTTTCACTTTTTTCTATCATTTTTAATTTCTTTTTCCATTGTTTCATAGTTTTCCTTATAGAGATGTTGGGTGTCTTTGGTAAGGTTTATTCCTAGATATCTCATTAGTTTTATAGCTATTGTAAATGGGATTGCTTTCTTCAATTCTGTCTCAGTTTGTCCATTGCTGGTGTATAAAAATGCTATAGATTTTTTATGTCCATTTTGTATCCTACTACTTTACTATATTTATTTATCATTTCCAAGAGTGTTTTTTTGTGGATTCTTTTGAGTTTTGTATGTATGACATCATATCATCTTCAAATAGAGATCATTTCACCTCTTCTTTTCCTGGATGCCTTTTATTTAACTCTCTTGTCTGATGACATTGACTAAAACTATGTTAAAAAGGAGTGGTGTGAAGACCCTGTTGGGAGTGCCTGCCTTTCTTCTACTCTCTCTCTTTCTTTGTAATGAAGGACTATTTTTTTATTAAAAAAGTCAAAAAATAATTAATGATAATACTAAGTAGTATTCAAATTCAATATCTTTAGCTGAAATGTTGAATATTCCTTACGAAATAGAAGCCATGATATGTTATGCCATTGCTAATTGGACTACTGCTAAATACACTTCACTTGCTCTTGTTTTTGCCTTAATTCCATCTATAAAATAAATTTAAATCTCTCCCAAATAGCACATAGGTCCAGATATGCATTACATTTAATACTCATACTAATATGTATTGGAATATCACTACAACATGTATGCCCACAAGTCAGTCTACTGAGCAATAACTTGATGGTCAAAAAATTTAGTTTAGTAACACTTATTGACATAGTCTCAGCACTACCCCAGTGATAACAGGATATCTATAAAATCAAATTTGGTTTATAACAGAGACCAGAGCACTAATCACAAATAACCCAAATATAATTAGTAGTATACTGTAGTGGAGAGGAGATCATGGTTCCAGGACTCCTCCAGTTTCTCTCTATTGTTGCAGAGACCATGTTGTTGGCTATACCTGCTCCGAATGCTGTATTCAGAGCTTCTTCAGTAGACAGCTTCAGGGAGAACCATTCACAATGCAGTGACACAGTCCTTCAGATCACATGTGCTCGCCACCTGAAATGCCTAGTATTAATCTGTCCACAGAGCCTGTCTATGTACAACCTTATGCAAATTACTTAACATTCTATGCCATTTTTTAATCTGTAAAGAGAAATATAAATATACCTACCTCAACGACATATTAAAATATACCTTGTCATTGACCAGGGAGTACAATCCTCTTTTCCATAAAAAAAATTATTTTTTTCTTATTAATTATAAAGAACTTCAGTATAGTCTCATATATGATTAAACTTGGCTTCCTTCAAAAACAAAAGTAGAATGGTTAATTTACTGATTCCAACTAATTAATCAATCAATTTTATTTTAAACAAATGAAGCCAAACTTCCAAAAGTGTCAACAAACTTGCTTTTTATATTTTCAGTGATAAGTCATTATTCAGAGCCCCTATAAAAGGGTTGATATTTTTAATGGTTCTTGCCAGAAATGAATGTTATCATACATAACTTTCTGTATTAGTCAATGTTGATATCATAAACCAGAAAGTAACTTAACAAATTACGTTTTAAGAAACATCACAGCATGGCTATTTTCATAGCATAGTATTTTATTATTTCTTAGGTTTTTTTTTTTTTATTACAGTTTAAAACTTTAGGGACCAGCAGATGGAATAATGGTTAGATTGCTGGGCTCCCACATAGTTGACTGCAGTCTGAGTCCCAGACCCAGTAGCTTAAAATTCATACCAAGTGACTGTTGCATGCATGCCCAAAATCCTGAGAGGAGCATGAAGGAGAAGGGGTTGCAGAGTGGCCATCCCCCCGGGGAGATGATTTCTCACTTCCTGTCTCTGTCTCTCAGGAAAGTACACAAGCCCTATAACAAGAAATCTCTCTGGGAAAAAAAATAAATAAATAAAAATTAACTTTATCACAAAAGGAAAGATTTATTAAATCAAAACAAAAATGTGTTACTAAATTTTCAGTGTCATAGTTAACTGATTTGGGAAAAAAATACATAAGAAACAGCTTTTGACTTTTGTAACTGAAAATAGACAAGATTATATTAATGCAATCCGTATTTTGTTAGTACACGAGATTCTTTTTAAATAATTAGTACAATTTAAAAATAGGCATATGATACAAACTAAATTTTAATTCTAATTGTCAGAAATTACAGATTTAACAAATTCCTAGCATAAGTAGCCTTCGTTTCTGATTTTAAATAGACACTCTAAGGGAAAGGCGTTTCATACAGATAATCTTAAGTTCATCATAGTACTAGGACTATCCTATAATAATGAATTTTTTAGCATTTATAAGGTAAAATTAGATTAATAATGCCTAACATTCAATTGGCATATTTTGATCTTGTTTACATGCATGTGACACAAGAAATAAAGTGACTGAAATGGTATTTCACTCCACATTTTTTCAAAATGAGTATATCGTCTTGCTGTCCTTTTTATACTCCTGGAGTCATTTTATGTTTTTAAAAACAAAAAAAAAACTATGAAAAGTTCAAAAAAATTTAGAACGGAGAGCAGGTGCTACTGGTTCATTCTAAATCTCTGTATAGGCTTTTAGCTTCTCTCTGTCCTCATTATACAGTATCTGTGCAAATCTCATCAAGAAATTAATTTTGGGGACCAGCAGTTGGCGTAATAGCTATGTCGCTGGACTCACATGTAGTCTACTGCGGTTCGAGTCCTGGACCTGGTGGCTTAAACTCATGCCAGGCACATGTGCGTGCATGGCCAAGATCCTGAGAGGAGAATGGAGGAGAAGGGATTGTGGTGTGGCCATCCCCCCGGGGGGTGATTTCTTGCTTTCTGTCTGTCTATCTGTCTCTCTGTCTGTCTTTCTGGAGAGTGTACTCACCTTATAGCAAAAACCCTCTCCAAAAAAAAAAAAGACAAGAAATTAATTTTCAAATTACATTTGAATTTATTTATTATATTTTTCAACTAGGCTAAATAAATATTCTAGAACTTCAGTATGACAGACTTCTTACTAGGAGATGTCTTTAATACATAAAAAGCTATCCATTAAAAATATTCTTAACATCAAAGGTACCATCACACTGACAAGGTATGAAGTATATGGATTCTATTATTAGAGCAAAAAAATGCTGAAATGATGAGACTATCTAACATTTTGCAGATGAGAAAATTGTGGTCCAAAGAAGAAAAGTGAATTTCCATAAAAAAAATTATTTTTTTCTTATTAATTATAAAGAACTTCAGTATAGTCTCATATATGATTAAACTTTGCTTCCTTCAAAAACAAAAGTAGAATGGTTAATTTACTGATTCCAACTAATTAATCAATCAATTTTATTTTAAACAAATGAAGCCAAACTTCCAAAAGTGTCAACAAACTTGCTTTTTATATTTTCAGTGATAAGTCATTATTCAGAGCCCCTATAAAAGGGTTGATATTTTTAATGGTTCTTGCCAGAAATGAATGTTATCATACATAACTTTCTGTATTAGTCAATGTTGATATCATAAACCAGAAAGTAACTTAACAAATTACGTTTTAAGAAACATCACAGCATGGCTATTTTCATAGCATAGTATTTTATTATTTCTTAGGTTTTGTTTTTTTTTTATTACAGTTTAAAACTTTAGGGACCAGCAGATGGAATAATGGTTAGATTGCTGGGCTCCCACATAGTTGACTGCAGTCTGAGTCCCAGACCCAGTAGCTTAAAATTCATACCAAGTGACTGTTGCATGCATGCCCAAAATCCTGAGAGGAGCATGAAGGAGAAGGGGTTGCAGAGTGGCCATCCCCCCGGGGAGATGATTTCTCACTTCCTGTCTCTGTCTCTCAGGAAAGTACACAAGCCCTATAACAAGAAATCTCTCTGGGAAAAAAAATAAATAAATAAAAATTAACTTTATCACAAAAGGAAAGATTTATTAAATCAAAACAAAAATGTGTTACTAAATTTTCAGTGTCATAGTTAACTGATTTGGGAAAAAAATACATAAGAAACAGCTTTTGACTTTTGTAACTGAAAATAGACAAGATTATATTAATGCAATCCGTATTTTGTTAGTACACGAGATTCTTTTTAAATAATTAGTACAATTTAAAAATAGGCATATGATACAAACTAAATTTTAATTCTAATTGTCAGAAATTACAGATTTAACAAATTCCTAGCATAAGTAGCCTTCGTTTCTGATTTTAAATAGACACTCTAAGGGAAAGGCGTTTCATACAGATAATCTTAAGTTCATCATAGTACTAGGACTATCCTATAATAATGAATTTTTTAGCATTTATAAGGTAAAATTAGATTAATAATGCCTAACATTCAATTGGCATATTTTGATCTTGTTTACATGCATGTGACACAAGAAATAAAGTGACTGAAATGGTATTTCACTCCACATTTTTTCAAAATGAGTATATCGTCTTGCTGTCCTTTTTATACTCCTGGAGTCATTTTATGTTTTTAAAAACAAAAAAAAAACTATGAAAAGTTCAAAAAAATTTAGAACGGAGAGCAGGTGCTACTGGTTCATTCTAAATCTCTGTATAGGCTTTTAGCTTCTCTCTGTCCTCATTATACAGTATCTGTGCAAATCTCATCAAGAAATTAATTTTGGGGACCAGCAGTTGGCGTAATAGCTATGTCGCTGGACTCACATGTAGTCTACTGCGGTTCGAGTCCTGGACCTGGTGGCTTAAACTCATGCCAGGCACATGTGCGTGCATGGCCAAGATCCTGAGAGGAGAATGGAGGAGAAGGGATTGTGGTGTGGCCATCCCCCCGGGGGGTGATTTCTTGCTTTCTGTCTGTCTATCTGTCTCTCTGTCTGTCTTTCTGGAGAGTGTACTCACCTTATAGCAAAAACCCTCTCCAAAAAAAAAAAAAAAGACAAGAAATTAATTTTCTAATTACATTTGAATTTATTTATTATATTTTTCAACTAGGCTAAATAAATATTCTAGAACTTCAGTATGACAGACTTCTTACTAGGAGATGTCTTTAATACATAAAAAGCTATCCATTAAAAATATTCTTAACATCAAAGGTACCATCACACTGACAAGGTATGAAGTATATGGATTCTATTATTAGAGCAAAAAAATGCTGAAATGATGAGACTATCTAACATTTTGCAGATGAGAAAATTGTGGTCCAAAGAAGAAAAGTGAATTTCAGCTAATAGGTGACAGAACAAAGATTTACTATGACTCAAGACTATTAACTTTCATTTCCTTGTATTATACATTCACCAGGCTGTCTTCACCATGAATTATTTAAAGCAGTCATTAAGTATGCTTAGAAAATGCATTTGGTTGCAAACTTGTAATTTTAACATGTTAGTATGCTGATAAGTGTCTGGTTAATGCTGTAGAGGTAAGGGCAGAGAATGGACTAAAATTAGACATCATGAGATATAGTGACAAGTTTAAGTTTGTGAAAGACTGTCATCTGGCCATCCAGTCCAATTATTATCAGACTTATAATTAGATTTTATGACAGATAATAGTTCATGTAGTTTCCAAAGTGAAGAAAAAACCCTTACCCTCTGATTCTATAATTATTTGTGGTACATTATCATAATTAACCCAACTGGAACATTTTGATGACTTTGCAATAGGGTCAGGGCTCAAATCCCCTTAGATTCATTTTATTGCTCTCATGACAGCATCAATGTTCTCTCACTTCGAATCTTTTTCCTCTAAGAGTTAGATGAGAAATTACTCAGAAAGGAATAAAACAAGAAATGCTAACTGCAGCATTCCTGTAACTTACCTTAAGTTTAACAGATAGAATATAAATGTGGGTAAAAAAAAAAAATCTGGTATGCATTTGTGTAATTATATGAAGAAAAGAATTATGTTATGGGACAGTAGAAAGTGAAAGTAAGAACACTTGCAAAAGTCTTTCAGAGTGCAGCAATATTTTACTATCAGTGATAGTGGAATGGGATGGAGAAGCCAGATTTCTCCACCTCCAATGGGCCACATTCATTTAGAGTTACAAGTTAAAATATATGTGATCAGACATTTCAGAACACTCTGGCAGTGTAGTATGAGAAAACTAATGCTCTCTTAGTGTAAGGGGGTTCATTAAAACACAGATAATTATATAAATGGGATCCGCTTACTTGGAAATAATATGATTTTGTTGTTGTTTCTCCAAATGTTTTCTATATTTGGAAAAATTATAATATTCTTTTCACTCATACATCTTACATTCAGCCTGGTATTACAATTAATCAATCATTTGTTGTTTTAGGAATTTAAGTCATTATTTCAAGAATGGTCATGTAACTGTAATGCTTCAAGAAAACCTCTCAGCAATAACATAATAGCTTCAAATATCACAAAGTAACAAAATGCAGTAAGCAAAATGTGAATTTTAATGCTTTATGGTATAAAATACTATGTTTCTTGGCTGTTTCAGAATCAGATATGACTAAAATGTTTGGTCAGATTGATAATGAGTACAAAGAAATTTTTCTTGCTCCAATATTCATTTCTAGTCAATAATACTCCAAGAATTAAGAAACAAAACTCTTTTATTTTCTATAGGTTAATTTTATGTGCTTATTTATATAATTTTTTTTTTAATTTTAGTTCTTCCATGACAGTGAGATCCAGAGATATATGTAGAGAGAGACCTCCAGTAGCGTCTCTGTGCCATGATCCACCCCTTGGCCATCAGGTGATGATGTATACAAGGAGATATGGAGACATGAAACTTGTACCTTTCCATGTGGCTTCAGTGTCATGTACTGTGTTCCATTATCACTGTAGCACCATGACTGGCCTATACATCTTTATATGAACATAGTATGTCCTAGTAACCTGGTGGGATGACCTATAGACTTATCATAAATGAAATATTAATGTTAACTAGTCCAACAATGTCTATTATGTAAAAGCTAGTTAGTCTTTATTTTATACAAATGAAGGCATTATTTTTGGTGTCTCAGTCTCTAAGAATATAAATCAGAATGATACTTGCTTTATGATACATCAAAATATTAATTAGGAAAATATTTTTTAGTAAATGACTAAAAAGAAAATAGTAATCCAGTGATCTCACATGGGTCAGAATTTTAGGTTTTCTTAAGAGCACTAGTACTAGTTATGCTTTCACTGGTTTTCTGGAAGCATTAAAATGACATGTTTTCTCAAAGTCCTTGAACTAAAAATCTATGTCTTTTGATAGAATGCTTGATCATCGTAAGTTAAACTTTTTTTGCAATACTGGGTCACAGATTTTGGTGATTTACTTATTCATCCTTCCATTTATTCATTCACATCCGGTTTTTGAAAGCTGTTTGCATTAAGCATTCTGAGGTGATGGGGATACGGCAGCAAACCAAACATGAACAGAGAAAGAAAATGCCAATAAAAGACCGTGTGTGCGTGTTGTGGGGTAGACACAGACAGTCTCCATTTTCAAGGGCCTTAAAGTCCAGTTGAAGGAAAAAGACAATGAACAATTGGTTGCACAATGAGTTTTGCAGAGATGAGAGCTCTGAGAACAATACGAAACATAGTGAAGGGCCTAGAGCATGAAGTGCAGCCTCAAGCAAGTGCAATATCATCTGCAGGGTGGTGACGAAAACCCTTGGACGAAGTTGTTTAGCGCAGAGTGACAGGGCAAATCCTCTGGCTATCTGGGAGAAAAGTCTTCTCCAAAGAAAGAAGAGTAAGTATTGGCCCCAAGACAAAAGTATTTAGGATGTTTCAGAAACAGCAAACAAGTTACTGTGACTGGAAGAGGCATGTGAAGAAAAACCATGCAGAGACAAGGCAGAGAAGCGCTAAGGACCCAGAAAGGATTTAAAACGTGGGTAAATCTTTGTGATCTGGTTTGAATGAAATGTTACACCATGAAGAGTCTGGGGCAGTTGAGTGGCATAATTGGACTAAACTTTTATGAAGAGGTCTCTGGTAGGGACAAATGGATGCAGGCCTTTTGTAGAGATGTGAGGCTGTAACAGCAGCTTGTCTCAGATTAGGTATAAGTGGGAAAAATGGCAGCATTTGGGTTATACTTTGAAGGAGGCTCTTGCAGGAGTTGCTTATAGACTCGATGTGAGAGAGTGTAAGTGGAGACCAGAATGCTCTTAGGTGTTTGACCTGTGCCACCAGAAGAGCGAAAGTGACATTTTCTTGAGATAGGAACAGTTGTGGCAGAATGTGGCCAGGATAGTATAATCAACAGTATTATTAATATTATTTTACCCCTTTATTGCCAGAAGGTGCTTGTACTTGCCCTAGGGAGAAAGAGATAGAGAGACAGAGCAAGAGAGAGAGAAAAAGCATACCTCTCCCTGCCCTCTCTCCCCCATGGGGCATGGTCATACTGCCATCCTTTTTCCTCCATTTCTCCAGCTTGCCCGTATTTGGGGCATGCACACACATGCGCCTGGGATGTTTTCAAGCTACTGGGACGGGAACCACAGTGGGCTCTAACGTTCTGTGCATAGCATGTAGCTGCGGGACCTGTACAGCAGTGTTATTTTAGACACTTTATGTTTGGAGTGCCTATTTTGCAGACACATGGACTGCAGATGTTGCGATGCTGATACAAAGGTCTGGAAATTAAGGAAGAAGTCATGGTTAGAGAGATAAATTGGATATCTATTGATAATGGCGTGAAGATGATATCCAGAGCCAGAATTTGAAGGAGACAGGAGTACATTACTTATAGAGGCTATAGACAGAGCAGATGTCTGCGCACATGATCATAATTTTCTTCCTACTTTCATTTATTTTTAGAAAACAATGCTTGTACATGTAATGCAAGCTATTTGGTGAGAATTTAGGCTGTCGGTACCTTGGATTACATGGAGCACTGCTAAGCAGAATCAGGGGACAGGAAGCAAAGGGGAATAAGCAAAACAATCAACCAAGTGTTCTGAACATCAGAAAGCTAAAGCAGAAATTTTTCTGCCATAGTTATTAGGTGGAAAAAGTCATATGGGAACTTATTGACTTGTAAAGTGCCCTAAATTCTTACAGAATTACTCCTTTATTCTTTAGGATGAGAGACAAGTCTGTTTTCTAAGAAGGCTTAGACAGGAAGCAAGTAATTGGACAGTAGGACTCAGAGGTCATAGGCTAACAGCTAGTCCAGACACTAGAGGGGGAAAAATAACTTTTCTTATACAAGCTGATATAAGCAGTGGCAAAATATTGACCTTGAGACCACATGTCATGTTACGCAGTGCCCTTTCCATGTCCTCGAACATTCAAGGAGGTATTATGTAATGTCTGTTAAAAAAATAAATTTGTTTAAGTAAAATAAAAGAGGTGATAATAACAATGACTGAGCCCTTAAAGAATACACTTTTTCATGCAGCACATAAATAGTATTAATTTTGCCTCTTGTGTGGGTAACATATTCTCAAGAAAATAATAACCACGTGGCCTTTGCATTAATAATTTTAAGCTTCTGATATTGTTAGTAATAATAACACCAACTCAAATGTGTTAGCTGCTGTCAGGTGCTAGTTCCTTCCTCAGGATTTCACTCCCATTTTCACAGCAACACACCAATATCTTATCACCATCAACAGGCGTGGTGATGAAGCTATTCCAGGTATGAGACTTTCACTGCAGAGAATTCTACAGCTATTACTAAAACCCAGAACTTCAAATTAAACTCTGAGGTCTGATGGAGGAATCCAGGTACATCTTCCCTTTCTAGTAAACTTATTTTTCTTTCTTTCTTTCATGGGAGAGAAAAAGAGAAAGAGAGAGGGAGAAACAAGGAGACATTCCCTTGCCAGGGTCTCACCATGGCATGATTCTCTCTCCAACCTTCCAGTGGCCAGAATTCTGGGGGCACCTGTGAGTACCCCCAGAATTTTTAGATGGACCCTGGGTCTGAACCTAACTCTTACAATATGGCTCCAATATCTTGCTGTGATACTGCTCTACCCATGACACTGTGAGTGAGTCACTATTAGAATTTTCGTGTGCCACTGAGGATGAGAAAGAGCAGATAATTGCATCCCTTTGACCTTGGTTTTCTTTCCTTCACATAGAAGTCTAATACCTGTCTCCTAGATTGTTATGGGAATTTGAGAAACTGTACATAAAATATTGTACCTGACAGATATGCTCTAAGTATTGCAGTGTTGTCAGATAAAATACAGGACATCCTAAGTTAAATATGAAATTTAGCTAAACAAAGAATAATTTTTCTAGTGTAAGTATGTTCTATAAATCTTCATTTTTTTTTTTGGAAGCCCCATGGGCTTAACAGAGAGACAGAGAAGAAAGAGCACCCCCCCAAAGGAAATGGTCACGCCACAATCTTTTTTCCTTTCGTTTAATTTTTTTTCTTTTTCTTTTTTAAAATTTTTTAGTTATTTTATTATTTATTTTTAAATATACATTTTTATTATTATTCATGCATTAAATCACTGTACATCATATTGTGAAGAGCCTTTACCCAGCATGATATACACCTCAGTCCAGCCCCGTTGAGACCGCCATACACATTCTCGTCAGCAGATAATAAACCTTACCTGTGTCCCTCTTCCTACATTTCTCCCTCCTTTATGCATCCTGGGCTCGCACGCACACACAACATGTCTCTTGCTGCAGAGTTAGGGACTTGAACTGTGAGGTAAGTCATGTGGGATCCAGCTAGCTTAACTACCAGGCCACAGTGGGGCATTCTTATTCTAAAATAATATTTGGTGTTTGGCTAAATTTCACATTTAACTGGGACCTTTGTTCTGTTTTTGCTAAATCAGATACCCCTCACCTCAAGTTAATGGCCTACAGAGAACAAGTAGGAGTCCAGAGGAGCAGGGGTTTAGCAAGTGCAGAGAAAGATATCAAAGAGAATTGCATGGAAGTTGAGTGAAGGGCACGCAAGTTGGTAGGAAGAGCAGATGTAAAAATGAGGACACTGAAGTGAGCTGGTTCTGATAAGTGGTTCATGCCAACAGAAAGGAGGAATGAAAACTCTCAGAGAATCTCACTGCATCTCTAAGGTACTGGCTGCATTCCTGAAGATGGGCTTTGGGGCCATGCAGGGCTTAGCATGTGCAGTTCAGGATTCCTCAAGGGTTAGTCAGCTGAGGAAAGTTAAGGACTATCATTGTAAAGGCAGAAGTTCATTTAAACTATTAACGTTTTGATACAAATAAAATTTACTTCTTCCATAACCTGAATCTCTAAGGTTCTGAAAATGCATTTGCATTTATTATTTGGTTTTGAATTTTTGTTTTGTTTTCTTTTCTACTTAATGAAAGACAACTTATGGTAAATAAATGTTTCATAAAATGTATTTGTTAAGACTTTGAATTATATTAATGAACCCTAAAATATAAATTGATCAAAGACACAGAAACTAGAAAATAGGTATTTGTAAAATCTTTAAACTAATTGTAACACTAGAATTTTAAATCTGATTACATTTTATTTTTTTCTTAGAATTATTTTATTTGACTTTATTTATTTATTTTCATTTGACCAGAGAGTGACAGAGTAAAAGAGAGACAGAGAAAGAGCGAAAGTGAGAAAACAAGCTGCCAGATCCAGGACTTGAACCATGGTCAGTCATGTGGGAGTCCAGAGTCCTTAACCACACATCACCTGTTGGCCCCAAAATCTGACAACATTTTCAAGTGATCTTTTACTAAAATGAACTATTTTATGCACTTAATCAAATTTGAAAGATCAGAAAAAAATAAAAAGTCAGATTTTCAGATATTAGGTTGCCACCTACATATATTACAAAGAAATTATTATAAAAACCACAGAATTCTAAAAATGATAAAAATTCTAATAACATTAAGAGTCTTAATATTATCCATCAACTTTGGGTTTAGGTACACATTCTATTAGGTATTCAAACTTATAATGTACAATTTAACCATATTTATTAAAACCTCTAAATTATAGTAGAGAGCCACATTGATTGTGTTTCAGCTTTCTCTATGAAATTATACTCTTTTTCTACATTTAGTGCAATGGAGACCATTTCTACGTAATGAAAAGATCATTTAAAATGAGAAAAGTGATTAACTTCTAAATAAGAAATTGATCTTTACATTTACGATTACCCTTTTTTATGCTTAAAAATTTTACAAAAAGTTTTCTTTAAGAACCCAAATTTATTTTTATTGTGTTTTAACTTTTTCCATCACTTTAAGTAAGCTTTTTGTATAAATAAGTGAATGTAAATGCTAGACTCAATTATGATAGAAACAAAATATGCTCTCAAACAAATTTTCAC
>NW_006159764.1:3703169-3706687 GCF_000334495.1 Tupaia belangeri chinensis
AAGAATTGTAATTGTTAAGTTGTAAAGTATACAGTGATGTCTTTATAAGATACTACCTTGATATTTAGAACATATAATATGGATGTTTTCCCACTGTGAACCTACTCTGTTTATAAACATATAATCCGATACCTACAAATAAAAAATGACAAAATGATGAAAAATTAAATGCATTTTCTAATCTTTAGTAATACAAAACCTGACAATTATTCATTTAATAATAAAAAAGTTATTCATTTAAACAGAAAATAGAATGAAATATATAATTATAATAAAAGATGAACATAATTACTTAATTATATAATAATCAAAAAAGAGAATATAAAAACTAGCTCAATGTCAGAGAAATTGTATCAAATAAAGTATTTTGGAAATGTTATTGGTAGTCTTGTGTAATAGCATGCCACAGATCCCTGATCTTATCCTTCAGGTTGTGCTATTTATTCCCTGGTGCATCTTTTTTTTTTTTCCCTTGGAAAGAGGTTTTGGACCACAATCCTGACTAAACAAAACAAACAAATAGTATTTCATGAGAGAGAGAAAGAGAAAGAGAAGAGAGGAGAGAGTGAAAGAAGTACCCTTGCCTGGGTCTCACCATGGCATGATCCTCTCATGGAATGGTTGAGAATAAAAGTAAAGAAGAGCAAACAACCAGAGATTTGGGCAACCCTGTTACATTATGAAGGACATCATGGACATTTTTAGTGACTTGAAATGATAGATAACAGAGAAAGGAGTACATTTTAAAAATCTGAAAAAAGTAGTAGATATGTAAAATGCCCTGGAGTACAGTCCCGTACTGACTAGATTACTCCATCACTGCGAACACATATTTAAGAAAATCATTGCACTACATTCACACACTATTAGGGTATATATGTATTCCCTGTGTTGAATTTCTTTCTCTAAAATATCGCTTAGCATTTTTCTTTATAGAAAACTACTGCATTAGGTAACAGCTCAAGTAAATGACAATTAGACAACTGGCAACCGGCAAAAATAAAAATGTTTGAAAAGAGGATTTTTTAATGTAAAATGTTTTATTTTACTGTTATTTTTCTGGTGTTTTAGAGTAGTTGAGTTGTAAACACAAGCAAGAGGGCCATCTCCGTAACTCAGTGGATAAGTTCTGAGCATAGAGACCCAGCCTTACATGACCAACCACAGTTTTCAAGTTCTGACCCCAGCAGCTTGAAAAACATGTCTGGTACATCTGTGTGCGTGCCCCAGATCCTGAGAGCATGGAGAAATGGAAGAAAAGATATTGCCCTTGTAAGTGTGGGGAGGTGCTTTCTCTGGCAAGCAGGAGTACCCTACACAATTAAAAACAGTGAATATGGGCTGGCAGGTAGAGTGGTGGTTGGGAGTACCGGACACCCACATGGTCAACCACAGTTCGAATTCTGAACCTGTTGGCTTGCTTTCTCACATTCTCTCTCTCTCTCTTGCTCTCATTCTGTCCCTCTCTAGTTAAATTAAAATAAATAAATAAAAAGTTAAAATAAAATAATGCTTATTTATGTGAAAATATACTATAATAGCTTTAAATTTCCTTATGTCTAGCAGGCGAGACAGGTGGTCAGGTTATCACACCAGTAAGAACAGATGACGCCTTAAATTTAACCCCAGAGTATAATGATTTTTCCAATGTTATAAGACTCAAAAATTTCAAAAAACGTAAGGGTTCCAATGTTAAATAGGTTCTCATTTTTCACATCACCATGCAATAAATTTTAATTTAACTTGCAATTCAAATGAAATGAAAAATAAGCAAGACTTCTCTTGACTACAAGTTTTAGTCTGTTTTAATATATTATTCTTCTGTTCCTTGCACATTTCTCCTCAGTTTATTCTGCTGTTCTTGTCATGGCGTGTTCCTTGAGATAAAAGCTTACACTGGTTCTTTTAACGGCGTATTAAAGAATAAAAAAATTTAAAAAGAGGAAAAAGAGTAACAGCTTGCCTCACATATTGCTTAGGAAACCAATATCTGACAACGGACATTCATTTCAATTGGAGGAACTTGGGTCTCCAGATGGCCACTGAAGCAGAGCTGAAGACCATGGTGCGGCTTCACTCCTAGCAACAACTTGACAACTAGTGTTTATTTTCCTAGGTTTTCTGCTTCGTATGATGCTTGGCATGCCCCAGTATCTAATCTGCATGGCCCAATATTCTAGCCTAGCCTCAAAATGGAAAGCTGGCAACAAAATAGCACACCCAAGAACAAATGGAAATAAACTTCAAGAAATGATAAAGCTAGGTAAAATTCTCAGTGACTCCCTTAAACTACAACTCCCAGCACACCAAGTAAAGGGAACGTGTGCACTGGGAATCTTTCCTCTTCTGGGGCACTGTGGATGGTGTCTATTGCCATATTCTGTCTCTCTGTCTCTCTGTCTCTTCAGTGACCACACGTGCCCTATAGCAAAAATCTCTCTGAAAAAAAATGTTATTAGAAGAAATAACAAACTTTTCTCATTGCTTTCTTAAGATATGTGTAACTGTTATACAAAGATTAGGTTTGTATTTGATATGTTAGAAGAAATCTTGAATCTTTTCCTCATCAGCATGTATGCATTCTTAAGTAGCATCTGTCATGTCTATCACTCTTTGTCAATACTGGATATTGGAATACTTAGCATCATTTAAAGTAGGAAGATTATACCAAGTCATCAGTTTATCTTAATTAAAATTTAACTCAGCAAAATGCTTGAGTAGGATCAGCTCCATGGGGCAATGTAATGTGCTTTCAGGAAAAGCAGAATCCCACATGGCAAACCCAGTTCTAACCTCTGCTTAGTCTGCCTGAAACATGCTTGGTACATGTGCAAGTGCCCAATATCTGATGGGTTAGAGGCCTGGAAGAAAGGGATCATGGACTAACCAGACCAAGGTGTTTCTCTCTCTTACAACATGCACACACAAACTGTATCATGAATAAAGAAAAAATTAATTAAAAAATTCTGGGGAGTAGCAGATGGCATAATGGTTACGATGCTGAACACTCACATAGTCAACCATGGTTTGAGTCCTGGACATGATGGCTTAAACTCACTCCAGACACATGAGCATGTATGCCTAAAATCCCAAGAGGAGAATGGAGGAGAAGGGATTGCTATATGGTCTTCCTTCACCCCACTCCACCCCCCCCAAAATATAAAAACCCTCTCTCAAAAAAGAAAATTTAAAAAATTCTTAAAGTCTTATTATGAACAAATACATTTATATCAAAAATATTTACTAAAATTTCTTCATTTTGAACTCCATTACTTTTAGAGAATATCTTAGCTGATTAACAGATTTTTTTAAGAATATAACTTTTTGGTATATTAAAATATTGTGTTCTAGATAGGAAGAACTTCAAATCTTTTTCCTAAGGAAACTTATTTGACAGATACGGTTCTAGAAAATATTACTTTATTTTTAAACTGGCTTTTATCATGAGTGGAAAAAAATGAATCTTACATGATGTCAGAAAGGTAGACAAACATTATCATTCAACTATATTTTACCTT
>NW_006159764.1:3707316-3737410 GCF_000334495.1 Tupaia belangeri chinensis
AGCAGGGCTTTTGTTCTGAACTTTTAGAAAATACCAGATGCTGGCAACTTTTTATAAATTATTTTAAGGAACCTAATGAAGCATTTTTCTTTGGTTCTATAGTCTTATAGCTCAAACATTTTTTAAAATAAAAACTACCTGCTATCTAGGCTTGTGTCCACATCACCAACCAAGAGATAAAGAAAGTAATGACTCCTTAAGGAAAACTTGATTAATTACAGTTGTTTCAAAATAGAGGTTTTGATTCTATTTATTTAACATATACTCCAAAGATATGGCATCATAATTTACAGTTGTATGTGCAAGATTACAAAGTTCTAGTAAAGCTATTGTTTCTCTCCTAATTTAACGTTTGAGTTTTGCATAATCAATCAACACTGCCAAGAAAAATACCCAATGTGGTCATTGAAACTATCTGAACAATATTTTGTCCATTTTTGACAATTAACTAGATAAGTATTATTATAAGGATGTGATTATTCCATTATTTGGTCATCTGGTTCTTGTCCCTCTTTGTTTTATCCAACATTAGAAACATAGATGGCCATCATTAAAACAAATATTTCACATTAAATTTTGCTTCACATCTGTATACTTTAAAATTTAATTCATTTAACAAATATTTATTGAATAACCAAGTATGAGTCAGATCCTGGGCTAAATACTGTGTAAGGCAGCACAAATACCGTACAGCCCTATCACCAAGGAGTATATCCCTTACTGCCTTACAAGAGAATGGAAAATGAGCAATTCCCCATACAGTATCAGGAGGACTGCACCATGGCTAACGACAGAGTTGGGAAATAACACATAGGAGAACTTCAACACAGTCCTAGAAGTTCATGGAAACCTTTCTCAAAGAGATAAAGAGTGTCCTTTGAAAAGATGAAACCGTATATGCAAAAAAAAAAAAAAAAAAAGGCTCAGAGCAAATAGAACAAGAGAAAGTGAAAGGGCAGGTATGAGAAGACATGAGTTTGAGAGCTGTGAAGAAGCCAGGCTATGAATTTATAAACTATGGTAGTTTTGGCTACATCCCAAGGGTGCCAGGTGGAAACTTTTTCTTTCTTTAAATGTAAGGGGAAAAGCTATCAAATCTAAATGTTAAAAAGATCACTTTGTCTTCAGAGATGAGAATGGCCAAGAAAGGAACACCAAAGGTGACAGGGAGAACAATTAAAGACATTGCAGTGATCCAGGGCGCAATAAGAATGGTTTGGACTTGGGGATCAAAGGGCATAGTTTGGGAAATGAAAACACACAAAAGAGGTGTAGGATGAAATAACAGAGTAAGAAGGAGTGGCTAGAAAATTAGAAGAAAAAAAGGAAGCACTAACTCTGAAGGCAACTAAAAGTAAGTTTGTCAAAGGAAAAGGTTAACAAAATGGCAAAACTGAAAGCATGACCTTTATGCTTCATGGTTTAGACCATTGCTTTCATCTAACTATGCTATAACTCAGATTTTCAGAATCATAAGAACAGAGAAATATTCTCTTCATCTGCCGTGTGTGTGTGGGTGTGTGAGCATCAAGTTACACATTCAAAATATGTAACATAACATCTCATGTCACCAAGAAACATTAAAAGATTACTCTTGGAAAAATAATAAAACCTGTACAGATGAAAACCGGTCAAATTTCTCGTGTCTAAACATCCAAATTCCCTTCGACTGCTCCTTCCAGGATTCCCAGCCTGGCTAAGAATCCACTCTAGTTTTCAACTTCCTAAAATTTTCTTCACCCTTTGGCTTGAACTGATGTCTGGATGGTCCTGAAGATTCTATTTCACCTTCATCCCTCACTAATAACAGGTGCTTTTATTCTGATACGCATGTACCACTAAGTCATATTTATTTCAGAGTCTTCACTACTATTTCTAAAACATTATTTTTCCCCTTATCTCTGAGAATAAGTTCCCTCAATGCAAATTCTGTCAGACCGTATCAGACTGTAGAATGCACTCACCCTCTCTGCAGGCATCTGCTTTAAATCTGCTACATTGGATTCATTCATTCGAGATTCCAAAAATCCAGTTTACTTTCCTTCTCTCTACCATAAACCATATTAAGTGTTTTTTAATTATTCAGGATTCATACCAATAATAGATATAACGTTTTAGACTCGTTTCACTCAATCTTTCAGAAGGGCAAAAATCACCACATTATTTATATCTAAATATGTGATTGCAAACAAATAGCTTCAGTGTGCCTGGAATCACACACATAGTATGTAAATAAATTCAATATATTTAACTCAAGTGAGTCTTTAATGTTGCCTAGCATTAAATGCCCCTAGCCAGCTCATTCCCTCAACTTTGTCAGAGACTACATATACCTTATTCTCTCTCTGAAGCTCAAAAATTATTCCTCCAGTCACACTTAGATTTATAAACTTGCTTTTTACACTGCAAAAAAGAAAAAAAGAAGCCAGAATCCGTCAGATCACCAAATCAATCAACCTATCATAATTCATGCAAGAAGTCTCCACTGCTCACTTACTATAGAGTTATTGTTTCCCATCCCTACCTGTAGGTGAGGTTCTGTAGAACCCAAACTCTTGACTACACAAAAACTTAGTTTTTAAAATGATTAATCTTGTCTTCCTCTTTTTGTTCCTCTCTACTGAATAATTTTTGTAGACCAGTTAAATATAACATTTCTAAATCTTAAAAAAAAAATGACTTTACGGGGCAACAAGTGGCACAGTGGTTAAGGTGTTGGACTCTCACATAGCCAACTGTGGTTTGAGTCCTAGACCTGGCAGCTTGAAATGATGCCAGGTCCATGTGCATGCATGATTGAAACCCCAAATGGACAATGGAAGAGAAAGAACTGTGGTATGGCCATTCCCCCAGGGGTAGTAATTTTCCTCTCATAGTTTCTCTCGTGTATGTATGCTATAGCAAAAAAAAAAAAAAAAGAAAAAAGAAAGAAAGAAGAAGAAATGTTTCAAGGAAGCATTTGTTCCATGACTACACAGCACCATCCCAAAGGAATAAGGAAGTATGACAAGAAAATCTTAAACCCTGGTGTTTCAGAGGGCCGATTAAGGCTTTTTTTTTTTTTTTTTTTTTTAGCATTGGGTACAAAGATTCATCTAACTGTCTGTAATAACATTTTAAGTTAATGTGTGCCTTTCAACATCATTTGCTTTCTTATCTGTACCAGATATGGAAATCTGTGGGTTTTATTATTTTATCTGACTTTTTAAAGTAAGAGATTTATATAGACTAGAAAGGAAAAAAAAAAAAAAAGACTTCACATTGTTAAAAACTACTTCCCATTTTCTTATTATCCTTAGCAGCAAAACGCACTAGATGATTAGTCTCTATCAATGGCCCACTTCCCTCCCCTTTTTCTCTCTTTAAACCACCACCACCGCAGTTGCCCCTTGTCAAATATGCTCACCATGAATGGAAATTACTTCCCTCCCACCAAATTGTGTGACCATTTCTCTATCGGTATTTTCTCTCTCTCCACCCTCTGTCCTCCTTAAAGCATCTTCATTAGTTGAATCAGGAACCCCAAATCACTTATTTTCCTTAAACCCTCTAGACCTACAATTTTAGTTTGCTTTGATGTTTCTCCCTCAAGTCTCATCTCTAAATATTATAGATATATATATATATTTCAAACATAGTTCCTGGACATGTTTTTTCCTGTACATATCTGTTCATGTGATATCATTCAGTTTCATTGTATTAATTATTAGCTATGTACTAATGACATCCAAAGTTGTATCTGTAGCTCAGATCTTTCCCCTAACTTAACTATTAAATAAGTACCTTAAGGTTTCCATATCCATAATTTACTTTTTTTTGGGGGGGAGACGTTTTTGCTATAGGGCACATGTGCTCACCAGATAGACAGAGAGACAGAGAGACAGAAAGCGAGAAATCACCCACCAGGGGGGGATGGCCACACTTCAATCTCTTCTCTTCCATTCTCCTCTTGGGATCTTGGGCATGCACGCACACACACCTGGTCTAAGTTTAAGCCACCGGGTCCAGGACTTAAACTGCATGGGAATTCAGTGACATAGCCATTATACCAATTGCTGATCCTTTTTTTTTTTTTTTTTTGAGAAATTTTTACTATAAGGCATGTGTGCTTGCCAGAGAGACAGAGTGATAGAGACAGAAAGTGAGAAATCACCCCCAGGAGGGATGTCCACTCTACAATCCCTTCTACTCCATTTTCCTCCTGGGATTTTGGGCATACCTGCACATGTGCCCAGCGTGAGTTTAAGCCACTGGGTCTAGGACTCGAACCACAGTAGACTATGTGGAAGTCCAGCGACATAACCATTATGCCATCTGCTGGTCCCCCATCATTTAATTTTAATATTTTTCTCACATGATTCCTTATCTCAGTTAAAAACAACTCCATTCTTCCACTAACTTGTGCCAGAAATTTGGGGATTAATATTGTTACTTCTCTTTTATTATTCTCCATTACCAGGTTGTTAGTAAATTCTGTCAATGTGACCTTTAAAAAAGCCAACTAGGAATTCTCAAGTGTACACATCGCTCAAAAACTACTTCCCATTTTCTTATTATCCTTAGCAGCAAAACGCACTAGATGATTAGTCTCTATCAATGGCCCACTTCCCTCCCCTTTTTCTCTCTTTAAACCACCACCACCGCAGTTGCCCCTTGTCAAATATGCTCACCATGAATGGAAATTACTTCCCTCCCACCAAATTGTGTGACCATTTCTCTATCGGTATTTTCTCTCTCTCCACCCTCTGTCCTCCTTAAAGCATCTTCATTAGTTGAATCAGGAACCCCAAATCACTTATTTTCCTTAAACCCTCTAGACCTACAATTTTAGTTTGCTTTGATGTTTCTCCCTCAAGTCTCATCTCTAAATATTATAGATATATATATATATTTCAAACATAGTTCCTGGACATGTTTTTTCCTGTACATATCTGTTCATGTGATATCATTCAGTTTCATTGTATTAATTATTAGCTATGTACTAATGACATCCAAAGTTGTATCTGTAGCTCAGATCTTTCCCCTAACTTAACTATTAAATAAGTACCTTAAGGTTTCCATATCCATAATTTACTTTTTTTTGGGGGGGAGACGTTTTTGCTATAGGGCACATGTGCTCACCAGATAGACAGAGAGACAGAGAGACAGAAAGCGAGAAATCACCCACCAGGGGGGGATGGCCACACTTCAATCTCTTCTCTTCCATTCTCCTCTTGGGATCTTGGGCATGCACGCACACACACCTGGTCTAAGTTTAAGCCACCGGGTCCAGGACTTAAACTGCATGGGAATTCAGTGACATAGCCATTATACCAATTGCTGATCCTTTTTTTTTTTTTTTTTTGAGAAATTTTTACTATAAGGCATGTGTGCTTGCCAGAGAGACAGAGTGATAGAGACAGAAAGTGAGAAATCACCCCCAGGAGGGATGTCCACTCTACAATCCCTTCTACTCCATTTTCCTCCTGGGATTTTGGGCATACCTGCACATGTGCCCAGCGTGAGTTTAAGCCACTGGGTCTAGGACTCGAACCACAGTAGACTATGTGGAAGTCCAGCGACATAACCATTATGCCATCTGCTGGTCCCCCATCATTTAATTTTAATATTTTTCTCACATGATTCCTTATCTCAGTTAAAAACAACTCCATTCTTCCACTAACTTGTGCCAGAAATTTGGGGATTAATATTGTTACTTCTCTTTTATTATTCTCCATTACCAGGTTGTTAGTAAATTCTGTCAATGTGACCTTTAAAAAAGCCAACTAGGAATTCTCAAGTGTACACATCGCTCACAATTGTTATGCCCATTACCTGTTTTTGATCTAAAATAGTCTTAAATATAGGCTGGATATTAAGTAATATTAAAATTATTTTGAAATTTATTAGGTATGACAGTGTTGTTTTTGCTAAGTAGGAATATGTCATTTCATATTTTTTTTGAAAATGCATCCTGAATTTCTTAGCTTTATAATTTGCTGATGAGGTATAGAGTTTGCATTACAGCATAAAATAAACGATAAATAGAATTAGTTAGAAACGTACCGAACTTTCTACATTCTTACCATCCGCCTTCTCTGCTTCTTTTTTGTCCTTTTGGCCTGTATTATTTAATTGATTGATCTCGTTTTTCATGATCTCTCTCTTTCTCATAGAAACAGAAGCTCCAGAAGGACGGACTTTTTCTGTTTATTCTGTCCACAATTGTATTCCTAGTGCCTGCAACATTTGGGAGCATATATAAGAAATGAGTAATTGTTGAATAAATGAGTAAATTAATAATTGAAAGGATTCTTTCATCTTCCCTGTCTGTACATCTCACCAGAGCTTAGTTCTTCGATCTCTTCAATCTCTTCCTTCTGCTTTCCTATACTGTTCTGTAAACAATCAGATCTACTTTCACAGCTTTTGTTTGTTTCTTTTTTAGTTTTTTTTTTTTCCCCTCCCCTTTTTGGTGTAGGGTGCCTGTGCTTACCAGAGGTGAGAAAGAGAGACAGAGAGGGAAATGAGAAATCACTCCCTGAGGGGTTCAGGAGGGTAGCCAGGCCATAATTTCTTCTCTTCCATTCTCCTCTTTGGATTTTGAGCATGCAGGCATATGCACCTAGAATGATTTTCAAATAGTGGGCCTGGGCCTTGAATTGCACAGTTAACCATGTGAGATCCAGACCCTTAATCTCCCAGTCACTTGCTAGCCCTATTTTTATAACTTTAAACATATTACATATATATATATATATCAGGTAGATAAAGAGATATAGATATTTTATGTGTGTGTGTGTGTGTGTGTGTATATATATGTATATATATATATATATGAATGTTGTTTATATCTCTGTAAATGTTTCCTTAACTTAACAAGTTGCTCAAAACCCTAATCTGTTATTTTAAAATTCTTTCTGCATACTACGTCAGTAAATTGTGTCAGCTTGACCTTGGTAATATATTTCAAAATAACTTGGGTCTTGGATCCAGCCAGTGACACAGCAGTAGCACAACACTCTGCAAGGATGGAACCACGTGGGAAGTCCCCAGCTCATACCCCGAGACTTCCCCATACATGCCCTGCGTGTGCTAGCCTGCCTGCCATCAAGGCAGCCTCAGTGCTGGGGCAGATCACAGTGTGAAGACCCTGTTGGAGGTGCCTATTTTCCTCTCTCTGTCTCTGTCTCTCTCCCATCATCTTTCTCTTTCATGGCATAAACAAATAAGCTTTAAAAAATAACTTATATCTCACCATCCTCAGAGCTCTACAGCCTAATCGAAACCACCAAGCCCTCTTTTCTGCTTTACTAAAATGCCAGTTTCTCTAGGGCTTCCCTTTTCTCTCTATAGTTTAGTCTCCTCAATGTGGTTAAAGTAATTTTTTCAAAATGTAGGCCAGACTTTAATCACTGCCTTCTGCTTTGCTATATTATTCTGCAAGTAATTCTATCTATTTTCATAATTTCTTGTTTGTTTCCTTTTTTTAGTTTTTCTTCCTGGAGGTGTAATGAGCCTCCAGTGTTTCTGGTTTTATCTAGAATAAAATCTAAATTGCTTATTATTATCTAAATGAATCTATATGATATCTTTTGGTGACTTCTGTTAAGATTCTCTTCCTGTTTACTGCGGCCCAGCCAAGTTGCCCTTATTGATCCCATTTATCAAAAACTTATGAATGGGAACCAGCAGTTAGTGTAATGGCTATGTTGCTGGACTCCCAAGTAGTCGACCGCGGTTCACGTCCCGGACCCAGTGGCTTAAAACTCATGCCGGGCGCATGTGCATGCATGCCCAAGATCCCGAGAGGAGAATGGAGGAGAAGGGATTACGATGTGACCATCCTCCCTGGGGGGTGATTTCTCGCTTTCTGTCTCTATGTCTCTCTCTGTCTGTCTGGCAAGCGTACGTACCCTATAGCAAAAACCTCTCCAAAAAAAAAAAAAAGTATGAATGAACAAGCTCTGAGAAGTTGAATTACATCATGCAAATTCAGCCGGATTTTAGTAGGAGAATATGGTGGCAAAGCCTGTGATTCCAATCTGCATATCATACAAAGTCCATCCCAAGGTGTACTGTAATACTCAGGGCAGGTTGGGAGCATTAAATGAATCAGAAATATAGAACGTGTGTGCTTTTGTGAGGGTTGGAGCTGAAGGTCAATATTCAGTAATCCCACAGAATTAAAGGGGAAAACAGAATAGATGCATACTCACTGGGTAAAATTTGAGCCCCACAAGATGTTGACATGTTGTAGATGAAATAATATGGAGAGAGACGTGAATCATCACATACAATGATAAGGAAAAGCGAGAATGAGTACGTTTGCTAAGACAGTGGGTAGAGGCAGAAAGAAAATTTTAACAAAGTAATGCCTTGAGTACCCAAAATCTGAATGGGAGTATTTTTCTATTTATTATTGCAACATTTGAATGGCAAAGTCGCACTTACTCCTGGAATATTGGGGCACAATGACAGTAATTTAAAAGGTGAAGAATGGGACAAAAATCAAAATCTCCAGTTAGGCATGAGCAATTTAAAAGTCTTACAAATGAGTGATGCAACCCAGTAAGGGCTGTGTCTTCTTATTACCCCTACTTTTCCCTCACTCTCTTTTTACTTTAGTTTTGCTATAGAGCATGTGCTCGCTGGAGAGAGACAGATGGAGGTTGAGGGGAGTGAAAAATCACCCCTAGAAGGAATAACTGCACCTCAATGCCTTCTCCTCCACTCTCCTTTCAGGATTTTGGCTACGCACAGTCATTTCACCCAGCATGATTTTCAAGTTGCAGGGTCTGGGACTTGAACTTGAGTTGGCCTTGAGAGATCCAGCCACTTTAACTCCCACATCATCTGCAGTCTCATTCTCCTTCTCATTGAGCATCCCTGAATCTACAGTGTTAAAAGCAATACTTTATAGAAAGTTTTGACCAAAGAATGATTGATGACTTTGGCATTACTGTGAGTCAGACAAGGTTTCAAGAGTGCTGCCGCCAACATGAGCAGGGAGCTTTCACAGACCACATGGGGAAGCGGAGTACAGGAATTCCTCCGTTGGCTATGGCTCAGGCTCAACCTTATTTGGATGTGGTGTGACCAGGCAGTTGCCCTATTTGGGCAGGGTCTAATCAGAAGGTTCTTTGTGATTGGACAGGCTCACCTGTTTGTGATTGACTGAAACCTGGCTATTCATTACAAAAGAAAAAAAAAAAATCCTACATTAGTTTTTTGTTATTGTCACATACCAGGCTGTGGTTTGTTACTTAGGAACTCAAAGTACAGAAACAGCCTTAGGCTAACGGTCCCTGCTTATTTAATTTGACAACAGCAGAAGAAACAGAAACGGATCTAAAAAAAATTTTCAAACTACACACACAAAAGAAAAGGCTAATGACATGGGAAAAAATAATGGGATAAGCAAAAGTGCATTCAGCATAAAAATAAATAAATATTTCAACGGAAAGTTCTCTTGCAGAGAACACTCTCTCATCCCTGTACAATTAAAATAAAGTACTGGTAAATGCAAGTACAAAGAAATTTACCTCCCAAACAAGAATTAGGAGGATGACTTTTTAAATTACAAACATTTTTAATAGGTACAACACTATTGTATTTTTTCCTTTTTTTAATTTAATTGTATTATTTCTTATTCATATTTAATTGTACATCTCTACAGCACAGTGCACGACAATCAAATTACGTATATTATCGTGTACATCATTTTTAACGGAGGACTTCACCTTCTTATGTCTGTAAAGTACTTTTTCCCTGGGCCACTCCAGCTACCCTCTGCTATCCAGTCACCTCCTGACACCGATAGTGACACTTGCCCTCCCTACTCTTCTGTCTTCTGCCTCTTAATTCCTTAGTAATCTTAAATATTGAAAGAATTCATGATAAAAGCTGACACTCTAAATGCACTCTTAAGGGAGTACTTCACAGTTTCTCTTTCACCTCTGCAGAAAAAGCATTGCTTTTCAACAGTACATCCAACATGCTGTGGTCCATACAGGTAGCTTGGTATTAGGGTAAGAGGATGGATTGGAAACCCATGTTTACCGTGTGGCTGCCAAGTTAATGAATACTTCCATGTCCCTATTTCCCTAAACTACTTCATGTGTTCATTGTGCGGTGGGCAATGTGCAATGGGTAGCATGTGTCTAGAGCATATCCATAAATGTGGATGCACGATTGGATCTGCCTATGAGCAACAGCTAGAGTGGCTGTGATACTTACATGACAACTTTTTCAGCCTTCAATATTGTCGTTGTCTCTCTGTTCCTCATCTTCTTCCTCTTCATCATTGTAGTTCCATTTGTTAAATATTTTATTAAGATGACGTAGTTCTGGGGCCGGTAGGTGACATGGTCTTTAAGGTGTTGGACTCCCACATGGCCAACTGTGGTTCAAGTCCTGGACCTGATGGCTTGCTTTCTCACTTTCTCTCTCTTACTCTCTTGGTAAGTGCACATGCTCCATAACTAATTGAATAATAATAATGACAAATAAAATTAAATAAATGTTTTAAATATGATGACATAGTTCTAAACATTCTGAATAAATAGTGAATATATTCTTTATAAGCACTTTTTATGAGATGTATTAACATCCCTATATTACAACAAAGAACTCAGAATTGGACAGTTTAGGTAACTTGCCAAGAGCAAACAGATAATAACATTTTTAATACATACTATTTTAACCCCGATTTTTTGATTTTTAAAATTGTTTTAAAATTGTGGTGCCTAAAATAACACTTTAGAACTCTTATAATCACAAAAAAAAAAAAACCTTTAAAACATAGGATGATGGGAATATTTTTGACTGGACCAAAATGCTGAGAAAATCATTCAAAATAAATAATTTAATTAAATTAAAAAATAAAATGAATGTATCACTGGCAGGGATAGTCCTCAGGTCTTTCATGAAGCTATCGTCCTCAATATACTAAATAAACTTTTATCCTGTTCCTCAGATTAAGAACATTTTAAGATGTCTAATTTCATCCCCCCCCAAAAAATTTCTAAATTCAAAAAAACTGCATTTATCATACATATAAATACACACACACATATATATATATGTATGTTATAGCTCATAATTTACTGTTCATAATTACATATTTATATCAAATATCAACTATATAATAATATATATTCATACAACTTTAGTCATAACACCATGGAAAATTTAATAGAAAACATGCATTTGATTCCTCAGCATTCCCGAGATAGATATTTTCATATAAAATTCATTAAAGAATTTCTAAAGTAATCTAGGTTTAAATTCACAAGTTAGTAAACAATGCTATGCTATGTCACAAAAATCATCTTTGCATTTTCATTATAGCACATCCTCTTTGGACATAAGACATTCAATCCTGTGACTGACTTAGCTACAATTAGCAAGTAATTCAGCCATCACATTTGTCACTGCCACTAGAGTCTGGAAGGAATTGCCTGAGCTGTATTTAGCATCTGTAAGAACTGCTTGGTCCAGTCTGTTCAGCCTTCTCAGGTTTCTGTTTCTAGGTAAAAGCCGGAAAACCCTGGCCATGGAGGGCAGGAAGGAAAGCTTGCTTTCAATACCCTCTAGGACATCTCTCATCTTCCTTCTATGAATCATAACCAGTTCCAAGTTACCACATGCCTTTAAAGATACTGGGTTACCCTGCTTGTCTGTTTCTCGTAGACAGCCTTACCACTCGAATTCATAATATCTATTCATTTATTTACCATCTATCACCACTCATTAAGCTGATGGATCTCTGAGGTCAATGACCTTATGAGCTCTATGTACTGCTATTTCCATTGCCCAAGATGAGTTTCTAGCAAATGGTAGTTAATAAAATGGAGTGAGCGAATAACAAATAGCTTTACACATTTTTTAAAAAAATAGACAAAGATTAGATTTTGTTTTGTTTTGTTTATTGTGCATTAGGGGGAAAAAGGTCAGCAGCATACTGGCCATCGCGTGATGCAGCTCTAGATCAGAGTAACCTCATTGTCCCATAAATGAAGAGGAAATCTTCAGTCTGGTGGTTAGAAAAAGCATGTGTGGCAAGGGGAGGGATTGGTAGGGAATAGATCTGTTTGCAAAGAGAACTAAAATTATATCATAAGTGATAATTCAGATACATTCTATGTGAGACCTTCTGGTTAAATTTTAAAGACAATTTTTAGCTTACTGCTTTAGAAGACATATTACCTGCAAGAAAAAAAAAAAATTAAAATAGCCCAGTGCCTGGATCTAGTAGGATCTGAATGCAGGTCTGTTATATCAACTAGAGTTAATAGTGAGTAAAGTTACCTGGGAATGAAATGACTTTGTCTGCAATGTGACGCATATCTCATGACGGAAAATGAACAAGTTAGAATAGCTTTATGCAGATATTCTAGAAAGAATAAAATACTGAATAAGACATTAGACGATGTTACTTCCAGGAAACTTCAACTTTAATTAATGATCGTAATCTTCATCTTGAAGAAAATTAAGATTATTTATGGGGACCACCAGATGGTATAGCAGTTATGTCACTGGACTCCCACATGGCCAACCGTGGTTCAAGTCCCAGATCTAATGGCTTGGAAATCATGTCAGGTGTGTGTTTGTGTGTGCATGCCTAAGGTCCTGGGAAGAGATTGGAGGAGAAGAGATTGTGGTGTAGCCATCTCCCTTGGGGAGTGATTTCTCACTTTCTCCTTCAATGTTTTCCTCTCTCTCTTTGGTGAGATCATGTACCCTAAGGCAAAAACTTCTCAAAATTAATTAATTAAAATTATTTAAGCAAAAGAAAATCAAGGGGAAAAAAAATAAAACAAAAAACACAGTAAACAGTGAATTGAGGGACTAGCAGATGGCATAGCAGTTATGTCGCTGGACTCCCACATGGTCCACTGTGGTTTGAGCCCTGGACCTGGTGGCTTGAAACTCAGGCTGTGCACATGTACATGTGTTCCCAAGATCCCAGGCAGAGTATGGAGAAGGGATTGCAGTGTGGCCATTCCTGTTGATTTCTCACTTTCCCTCTCTTTGTCTCTGTCTCTCTCTCTCTCTCTCTCTCTCTCTCTGGTGAGCGCATACACTCTAAAGCAAAAAAATTCTACAACAAAAAAAAAGACTGAATTGAAACAACTTATAATTAGAAAATCCTTATAAAATATTTCCCATTTATTATGTTAATAAAATAAAATGTTTTCATGGAAAATAAGTGAAGGCTAAACTAGAACCTCGTAAAACTTCAAATACTGACTTAGCCACGGTGACACACACTGCTCAAATATTGTGCTCTATATGCAGGGACCGCCTAGGAGGTCCTGGTTTGATTCCTGCCCCAACCTGAAGGCTGAGTGTGGTACCACACAGCTCTAATCCCAGAGACTCCGGGAAGCAGAGCAGGAGGATCACGAGTTTGGGTTTGGCCTAGGCAACATAACAAGACCCTGTATATTAACAGAGTTGGGCAGACTGGCATCAGCCCGTGGTCCTCACCTGGGCCCTGAAGCAGGATTGCAATGTGATGAGACTCAGTCTTTTTATTTTCTTAAATTTTTTAAAGAATTATTTTATTTTAATTCATTTATTATTTTTTTTTTATATTTCCAGAGAGAGACATACACAGAAAGAGAGAGAAAGAGAGAGAGGGAAAGTGAGAAAGCAAGCCTCCAGGTCTGGTACTAAAACCATGGTCGGCCACGTGGGAGTCCAGCACTCAACCACCACGCCATCTGTTGGCCCCCAGACTTAGTCTTAAAAAATATGTTTCAAATACTGAAAAATCTGGAAGACATAATTGTAATTTATTAACTATTGGTCAAATAATCAGTAGACTAAAAGAAATATTGAAAAACATGGCATTTTATATAGTAAGCAGTAAAAATGTATTTATTGTAACCTCTCCAGAGTTAATAGAAATTTAACATTATTTGGGTACAAAGTTTTCAACTTGTAGTGAAATGATCTAAAATTGATCATTAAAATGAAGGAAGATTATTTTGTATGCAATACCATCTTAATGTTTAGAAATTCAATTTCCTTGGGTGTTCAATTTGAAATATTTATTCAGCATGATTTGGGCTCTATTCTGTTGCAATAAAACTGACTTAAAGAACTTCTTGTGTTGACGGGTTTCTCCAAAAAAATGACATCTCTTTCTGGGTATCTTAACAATTTATTTTTTAAATCTTTACTTCCTAGAAGAGTGTCTAATATGTAGATATACAAATAAAATAAAATACACAGTTTTTCCTATTGTTTACTTTTTATGTTTTTGCTATAGGGCACACGCACTCACCTTAGAGAGACAGACAGAGTTAAAGTGAGAAACCAGTCCCTGGGAAGATGGTCATTCTGCAATCCCATCTCTTGCATTATCCTCTCAGGATTTGGGGCATGCACACACATGTGCCCAGCGTCTTTTCCTTTAGATATTTTTGCTATAGGGCATGTGTGCTCACCAGAAAGGCAGAGAAACAGGAAGCAAGAAATCACTCCTCCCCCCAGGAGATGGCCATGCCACAATCCCTTCTCCTCTCCTGTCCTCCTGGGACTCTGGGCATGCATGCACATGCACCTGGCATGAGTTTCAAGCTGCTGGGTCCAGGACTTGAATCACTTTTGGTCATGTAGGATACACCACCTTAACCACCTACTGGCCCCTACATATGTCCCTTTTAAAATTCGGTGGCAATATATTAATCATATTATCTAAATACTTTCCATACCTACTAGATATCATGTGTATTGATATCTAACATTACACAGAATTTCACATCTTAAAAATGTTTCCGTTAAATTCAATATGTGATTTTCAGTGCTGTGCAAGTATATAAGCCAAAGAAAAGATTGTTCAACTGAAATAGCAATTAGATTTTCTAGAAGCATAAAAATATGTAGGATAATGCTGTTCTGATTGTTCCAAGATGAGCTCTCTGATGCTTGGGAGATACTACCACACTATGGAGAGAGAACAAAGTTTGAAAATGGACTTGGATTTTTGTAAAGAATGCAAATAAAACAGGAAAAAAGAAAACACAATAATTAGAAGTTTAAAAGTATTTTGTTTATCAAAGTTTACCAACTATGCTGTAAGCTAATGAGTCTGTCTTTTGAATAGTTAGTGAAGAAATAAGGAGATGAGATAGTTAACCATAGTCACAGATGTATACTAAAAAGGATCTTATTTCACATTCTGAAATTTAAACTGAACTGTTTTTACACCTCATTTGTATGGGCTGTAAGCAACTATATATTATAGTTTTCCAAAATACCTCAAAAGAATGTTTTTCATTAGAACACAGTAATATAAATTATTTAGTGTTTAGATTTTGAGGCCTTTTTGCTGAAACTTTGAAGACACCAGACGTGTGATTTAGTGTTATGGACTTTGGGGACACTGAGCTCGCTCTTCTAAGTTTGAAGTAAAAGCTTAGTCATTATAGCTGTATGATCCTGGATAAGAAATTCTCTAGATCTCAGTGTCCTCATCCAGAAAATCTTAATAATGAGGTGACTTGTTTCAGAGAATTTTCTGGATGTTACAGAACTATTGTGAATAACTGAGGTTTTCCATAATTTTTTAAAGCTTTTTATTTCCAAGTTCTTTTTTTTTTAATGATTACTATTACTTTTGGAAATATTTTTGCTACAGGGCATTTGTGCTTGCCAGAGACACAGAGAAAGACAGAGAGGGAGAAACTGAGAAGTCACCACCTGGGAGGGATGGCCTCGCCTTAATCCCTTCTCCTCCATTCTCCTTTCAGGATTTTGGGCATGCACACACACACGCCCGGCATGAGTTTTAAATCACTGGGTTCAGGACTTGCACCTCAGTCCGTCATGTGGAAGTCCAGCAGTGTACCCAGTATGCCACCAGCTGATGCCCCTCGAGTTCTTTCTAATGTTTTAGAACTCCCTTAAAATCACACTATTCTAAGGCTTGTATATTCTCCTGAAAAACTAAGCTTCCAGGTCTTGTTCTTGGCATTCCCTGGGCTCATTCCTGAAACTATGGGCTTGCTGCCATCGACTTAGAGCAAACTGACATGAGTAAGCAAAACTGATGGAATTTGGAACTCAAAAATGAAACTAATTTGTTTCAAGTTTGGGAAATTTTTCTTATCCATAATTAATGCAGTCTGCCCCCTTATTAAACTAAGTGCTCTAGCGCTATTATGTGAGAGTACCTTTGAACTTCCCACAGACGATTGGACTGCAATTCCTCTGGGACCCATAGGATCGCATCCAAATGGCAGCAGTCGTTCTGTTCTCTCTAGAAAACAAAACGAGGTACAAATGTCATGCATCTTCACAGTGGGAAATTGGGGCATCTGAAGGTACTTGCCATGCTGGTATAAGAAGGGAGGGAGAAAGCAGGAAAGAAGGGAGGGAGAGGAGGAGGGAAATTTCTTGCTCTCTTTAAATTGATCGAATACTCAGCCCAGTTTATTTTCTGGAGAGCTGGGGAATGCTAAGCACTGCCTGGTATTCCTCTTTAACTCTCCAGCTAATTATGCAAACCCTTCTGTCCAAACAATACAGAGGAAAGCAGGAAGAATAATCTTCCAGAGCATGAAAGCTTTTTCATCCATCATACCAACAGTATAGTAAAGATCTTAGAGGGCTTTTGTCAGGGAGCCCGCTGCCCTTTCAGGGATGAACAACGGAAGATGCGCCATGCAGCCTAATTACTGAAAGAGAACGGTGCTCTGGGAATCCATTTGTTTTCAGGACTCTATCCAACTGTTTCAGCGAAGTATTTAGGAGAGTGAGTTAAGTACACAACCCACTTTTAAATGCTAATTAAGATTTAAATGTTCTTGTGAAATATAGAAAACGTGCCTTAAAGTGGACACTCCATCTCCACTTATAAATGTTGGAGAAAAAGAAATGTCCGCTTTGGGAAAGATAAAAATGGGTTGGAGGATTTTGATTTGGATTGAAACGTGAAGCATGTTTGTGTGCTTTTAAGACATTTTTAAACTTTATTTTTATTAAATGTAACTTAACAAAATGAAATCACAACCTGTGTAAAGCTCTTTTTAAGATGTTGGTTTGGGGGAGGGGGAAGAAAAGGAAGATCTGAGTAAAATATGATTCTTGAGGGATCAGCCATTCAAGAAGTCTCACCTCATTTACAGAATTTAGCTCTATGTATTTTTTTCCATACTTCAGACCGGATGGTTCTTTCTTACTTTAAGGCATCTACTTTCATAGCACATATCTAGCAATATTATATCATAATTGGCTTGTGCTTATTGCTAGTGCTGAAACCTCATCCCATACTTCACATGCTTCCACTTACTACAGCTGCTAATTATTCTTAAAGCTAGAAGATCATGTGCTGCTAAATATATCTAGCCTTCCTAGTATGTATTTAAAGGAAATGTAATTTGTCCCTCTTTATTAGTGCTGAGTGAAAATAAGACTTCCTTTTTTTTTTTTTTTTTTTTTTGACTTTCCTAGAAAGTTTAGCTCATTGATGTGTTTCTACCTTTGGATCAAATTGATGATATATTTTCTTCAGGATTCTTCCCCTCTCCTCTCCTCTTCCCCTCTTCCCTCCTTTATTCTCTCCCTCTGTTCTCTTTTCCTCTTCTTTCATCTTAAAAGCCACTTTTTCTATGTCTCTACAAAGATGAGCAAGGAGTTTAGTCCACTAGTTAAGAATAATTAAGTGGTAAAAATTTAATAACAAGTTTGATGGTCCAGCTACAAACTGGACACAGTTGTTCACAGATGAGGCCACATGGGAGACCAAGATAATTTTGAATCCACCTTACAAAACTGGATGTGTGGCATGTGTCTGGAGTGCCAGCTACTTGAGAGGGTGAGGCAGGAGGATACCGACACAGCAGAACCCTGTCTAAAATACCATACATACACACACTCACCACACACACACACACACACACGATGTAGGTAACAATCAAATTGACCATGGATACATTCACACAGTATTACAGATCCAAGAAGTCATCATGAAGTTCTGAACTATATGAACTTCTTAGGTGTTCCATCCTACCCATCCCTCTGGTTACCTAGCTTCTTACCTAGAAAAACAAACCTAAATGTTTAAGTAAGAAAGGCGCTCTGGGACCAACAGGTGACATGAGGGTTAAGGTGCTGGACTCCCATGTGGCCAACAGTAGTTCGAATATTGGACATGACGGCTTGTTTTCTCATTTTTCTTCTCTTTGTCTGTCTCTCTCTAGTGAGTGCATGTGCTGTATAACAAATTAAATAATAATAATAATAATAATAATAGATAAAATTGGGAGATACTACCACACTATGGAGAGAGAACAAAGTTTGAAAATGGACTTGGATTTTTGTAAAGAATGCAAATAAAACAGGAAAAAAGAAAACACAATAATTAGAAGTTTAAAAGTATTTTGTTTATCAAAGTTTACCAACTATGCTGTAAGCTAATGAGTCTGTCTTTTGAATAGTTAGTGAAGAAATAAGGAGATGAGATAGTTAACCATAGTCACAGATGTATACTAAAAAGGATCTTATTTCACATTCTGAAATTTAAACTGAACTGTTTTTACACCTCATTTGTATGGGCTGTAAGCAACTATATATTATAGTTTTCCAAAATACCTCAAAAGAATGTTTTTCATTAGAACACAGTAATATAAATTATTTAGTGTTTAGATTTTGAGGCCTTTTTGCTGAAACTTTGAAGACACCAGACGTGTGATTTAGTGTTATGGACTTTGGGGACACTGAGCTCGCTCTTCTAAGTTTGAAGTAAAAGCTTAGTCATTATAGCTGTATGATCCTGGATAAGAAATTCTCTAGATCTCAGTGTCCTCATCCAGAAAATCTTAATAATGAGGTGACTTGTTTCAGAGAATTTTCTGGATGTTACAGAACTATTGTGAATAACTGAGGTTTTCCATAATTTTTTAAAGCTTTTTATTTCCAAGTTCTTTTTTTTTTAATGATTACTATTACTTTTGGAAATATTTTTGCTACAGGGCATTTGTGCTTGCCAGAGACACAGAGAAAGACAGAGAGGGAGAAACTGAGAAGTCACCACCTGGGAGGGATGGCCTCGCCTTAATCCCTTCTCCTCCATTCTCCTTTCAGGATTTTGGGCATGCACACACACACGCCCGGCATGAGTTTTAAATCACTGGGTTCAGGACTTGCACCTCAGTCCGTCATGTGGAAGTCCAGCAGTGTACCCAGTATGCCACCAGCTGATGCCCCTCGAGTTCTTTCTAATGTTTTAGAACTCCCTTAAAATCACACTATTCTAAGGCTTGTATATTCTCCTGAAAAACTAAGCTTCCAGGTCTTGTTCTTGGCATTCCCTGGGCTCATTCCTGAAACTATGGGCTTGCTGCCATCGACTTAGAGCAAACTGACATGAGTAAGCAAAACTGATGGAATTTGGAACTCAAAAATGAAACTAATTTGTTTCAAGTTTGGGAAATTTTTCTTATCCATAATTAATGCAGTCTGCCCCCTTATTAAACTAAGTGCTCTAGCGCTATTATGTGAGAGTACCTTTGAACTTCCCACAGACGATTGGACTGCAATTCCTCTGGGACCCATAGGATCGCATCCAAATGGCAGCAGTCGTTCTGTTCTCTCTAGAAAACAAAACGAGGTACAAATGTCATGCATCTTCACAGTGGGAAATTGGGGCATCTGAAGGTACTTGCCATGCTGGTATAAGAAGGGAGGGAGAAAGCAGGAAAGAAGGGAGGGAGAGGAGGAGGGAAATTTCTTGCTCTCTTTAAATTGATCGAATACTCAGCCCAGTTTATTTTCTGGAGAGCTGGGGAATGCTAAGCACTGCCTGGTATTCCTCTTTAACTCTCCAGCTAATTATGCAAACCCTTCTGTCCAAACAATGCAGAGGAAAGCAGGAAGAATAATCTTCCAGAGCATGAAAGCTTTTTCATCCATCATACCAACAGTATAGTAAAGATCTTAGAGGGCTTTTGTCAGGGAGCCCACTGCCCTTTCAGGGATGAACAACGGAAGATGCGCCATGCAGCCTAATTACTGAAAGAGAACGGTGCTCTGGGAATCCATTTGTTTTCAGGACTCTATCCAACTGTTTCAGCGAAGTATTTAGGAGAGTGAGTTAAGTACACAACCCACTTTTAAATGCTAATTAAGATTTAAATGTTCTTGTGAAATATAGAAAACGTGCCTTAAAGTGGACACTCCATCTCCACTTATAAATGTTGGAGAAAAAGAAATGTCCGCTTTGGGAAAGATAAAAATGGGTTGGAGGATTTTGATTTGGATTGAAACGTGAAGCATGTTTGTGTGCTTTTAAGACATTTTTAAACTTTATTTTTATTAAATGTAACTTAACAAAATGAAATCACAACCTGTGTAAAGCTCTTTTTAAGATGTTGGTTTGGGGGAGGGGGAAGAAAAGGAAGATCTGAGTAAAATATGATTCTTGAGGGATCAGCCATTCAAGAAGTCTCACCTCATTTACAGAATTTAGCTCTATGTATTTTTTTCCATACTTCAGACCGGATGGTTCTTTCTTACTTTAAGGCATCTACTTTCATAGCACATATCTAGCAATATTATATCATAATTGGCTTGTGCTTATTGCTAGTGCTGAAACCTCATCCCATACTTCACATGCTTCCACTTACTACAGCTGCTAATTATTCTTAAAGCTAGAAGATCATGTGCTGCTAAATATATCTAGCCTTCCTAGTATGTATTTAAAGGAAATGTAATTTGTCCCTCTTTATTAGTGCTGAGTGAAAATAAGACTTCCTTTTTTTTTTTTTTTTTTTTTTGACTTTCCTAGAAAGTTTAGCTCATTGATGTGTTTCTACCTTTGGATCAAATTGATGATATATTTTCTTCAGGATTCTTCCCCTCTCCTCTCCTCTTCCCCTCTTCCCTCCTTTATTCTCTCCCTCTGTTCTCTTTTCCTCTTCTTTCATCTTAAAAGCCACTTTTTCTATGTCTCTACAAAGATGAGCAAGGAGTTTAGTCCACTAGTTAAGAATAATTAAGTGGTAAAAATTTAATAACAAGTTTGATGGTCCAGCTACAAACTGGACACAGTTGTTCACAGATGAGGCCACATGGGAGACCAAGATAATTTTGAATCCACCTTACAAAACTGGATGTGTGGCATGTGTCTGGAGTGCCAGCTACTTGAGAGGGTGAGGCAGGAGGATACCGACACAGCAGAACCCTGTCTAAAATACCATACATACACACACTCACCACACACACACACACACACACGATGTAGGTAACAATCAAATTGACCATGGATACATTCACACAGTATTACAGATCCAAGAAGTCATCATGAAGTTCTGAACTATATGAACTTCTTAGGTGTTCCATCCTACCCATCCCTCTGGTTACCTAGCTTCTTACCTAGAAAAACAAACCTAAATGTTTAAGTAAGAAAGGCGCTCTGGGACCAACAGGTGACATGAGGGTTAAGGTGCTGGACTCCCATGTGGCCAACAGTAGTTCGAATATTGGACATGACGGCTTGTTTTCTCATTTTTCTTCTCTTTGTCTGTCTCTCTCTAGTGAGTGCATGTGCTGTATAACAAATTAAATAATAATAATAATAATAATAATAGATAAAATTAAATAAAAAGTTCTTTAAAAAAGAAATGACAATTTAATGAATTTTCAACATTTTTTACCCTACCACCGTTTGCAATAACAATATCAGGAAATAAAAACAAATACTAGAAATGACCTCTATTTACATATTTGCATTAAATATAATATGAATTGCAAATAACCCACCTTTAAAAACTCTCTGTGTAAACTGCATCGTTATACAGTCCATAATGCTTTAATAACTCTTTTCCCCTTAGTACATCCAGAAGGAAAATAGTAATTATAAAAATTTTCTTAACAAACTATCATAAGTCAAAATGGAGGGTATAAGTGAAACTTGGAAAAACTGAGTGAAGTTTCAGATTTTATTTATTTATTTTTCTTTTGTTCCACTGTTATTGATATTCCTAAGATTCAAACTGAAGAATATACACACACATATGCATATGTGTGTTGGTGTCTTGTGTTTTAGAGACTGAAATTTTCTTTCTTCCCAAAACACGCACATCACAATCCTTACTCCCAATGTGATGATATTAGAAGGTGGGGCCTTCGGTGGGTGATTAAATCATGAGGGCAGAGTCCTTACACCTAAAATCATTGCCTACATATCAGAGACCTCAAAGACCTTCTCCCTTCCATAGTGATGGGATATAGCATGGGGGGTCTGGCAGGATTTCCTCAGACACCATATCTTCCAGAGCCTTAATCTTGAATTCACAGTTTACAGAACTGTGAGAAACAAATTTCTGCTGTTTATAGGTGACCTATTTATGATATTAGATTATAGCAACCCAAACAGACCAAGACAGGGTATGTCTGTTTGTGAAATAAATTTAATCGAAGTGTTCCATTTGTCTTTAAAGATCTGTCTTGGAACCTTGCAGAAAACCATAAAGTTCAGTATCAGAAATTTTATAAGACTAAGCAGTCAACCTAGGACTTTACCTTGTGGGTTAAAATGGAACCAATGTGACTGAATTATTTGTAATGCCTTCATAAATTAGTGCTAAGTCACTGTAATAGAAGTCAGTGGATATTAAACTCATTTTAGTCGGTCATATAATTAAGAATAAGTGCTACAATTAATATATTTAATTTCAGAAAGTTATCTTTGGTCATTTAAAGATTAAGATCGCACAGATTTTAGAACAATTAAATGAAATCAATAATGGAAGTGGGTCAAATTTATAAATGTATTGTAGTCACAGAAAATTCCTCTAGAATGAATCAAAAACTACTTCAAAATTCATTTAATAGCCACATTTATTACAAAGAGTTCTCTGTATTCAAAATGAAGCAGAGAACATGCTTTTGGGAGAAATAATTTTATTTATACTTTTTAGTTTATTAATTGTCACTGTTTCACCTGTGTCTGCACATTTTCCTAAAAGAGATGGCACTATGAATTCATAGTGTATGTTTAAATATGAAGAGTAAATATGTCTACTACCTAAAAATTGCTTTGTCTCCTCCTTATATAAATATGTTAAAATAATAGAAACAATTTGTGAACATTTATATTTACTGCTACCATGACTAATCATGATAACTAAATGTTTCCTTTTTATTTTTATTATTTTGCTCAGTTTTCTTCCCTTGGTTTCTAATTTCCCTAAGGGTAATAAATCTGCACCTCTCATTTTTTCTGTCTTACTCCTTGTGCTGGCCAGAAAGAAAGAACTTCCCAATGAGTCATGGTCATGGCACAATCCTTTTTTCTCCTTTTCTCCTTCCCTTGAGAACTTAGATGCACATACACATGCACCCATTGTGGTTTTCCAAGCCACCAGGAGTGGGATTAGAACCACAGATGGCCATGTGAGATCTGACTTTCTATGCACAGTGCTTAGTAACTGTATTAAAGGAGAGGCCCTGTGCATCTCCCTTTTAAAATGTACTTCGTTTACGCATAGTTTAAGTGTTGTACATTATTTTTATTTAAACATTAACATACTGTGTCAATCAAGTAAATAATTTACATGTGAGGCACATAATAAAATTGTCCAAGGACATCTCATTGTCACAGTAAAAACTTATTTGAAGCAGAATTTTACATTATTTATCCTAGAATACTAATCTTCCTGAAAATGGAGAAATTATTGTTTGTGAAATATGATTTTCTTTGGGATAGTAGTTCTTAGATGCGAATAGTTACAATAGTTAAAGGACAAAGAGATAACTTCAATGATCAGTTTTGATATTTCTTGCTTATTCTCATCATATTCTTTGCCTGTATACTGAGTCAGGCAAGTTTAGGTTGTAAACAAAACAACTGTGACCAGCAGATGGCATAATAGTTACATCACTGGTCTCCCATGTGGTTGACCATGGTTTGAGTCCCAGATCAGATGGCTTAAAACTCATATTTGGCATGCATGCATGTGTGCCCAGGATCCCAGGGGGGAACGAAGGAGAAGAGATTGTGGCCTGGCCATCCCCTCAGGGGTGATATTTCGCTTTTTTGCCCTACAGCAAAAAATCTGCCTCAAAAAAAGCAAAGCAAAACAAAACAAAACAAAACACACATACACACACACACACACACACACACACACACATACATACACAATCAAAGTATGGTTCGTAGGAAACTTACCTCTAATGGGAACAGAGTAAAAACTGGTAGTTAAAGTAAGTAGAAGATGAGGAGATGAAGAGATGAAGATTAGCTACTTCAATTAAGTTACCAAGGAAGGCCTGTTTAAAAAAATGGTAGGACAAGAGTAGAAAGAAGAGAATCTTAAAAGGGACAGGTACTATATATGCAAAGAACTGATATATTGAAATATTCCTATTTTAAATTGGTGTTCCCCAGCCTTTTGGGGCACCAGGGACCAGTTTTATGGAAGACATTTTTTCTAGAGAAGGCAGGGTGTGGTGGGGGTGGTGTGGATGGTGATGGTTTAAGGATGATTCAAGTACACTTCATTTATTGTATACTTCATTTCTATTATTATTATATTGTAAGATGCAATTAAATAATTACACAACTATTTGTAGGTAAATATTTATAGCCACTCCCCAGTGCTAGCATCACCACCTCAGCTCCACATCAGATCATCACGGATTATATTCTCATAAGAAGCATGCAAACTAGATCCTTCGAATGCACAGTTCACAGTAGCGTGAACTCTCTTATGAGAATCTAATGCCACTGCCCTTCTGATGGGAGATGGAGTTCAGGAAGTGATGAGGAGTGGCTGCAGATAATAGATAAAGCTTCACTTAGTCACCCCCTCTTAACATCTTACTGTGTAGCCCAGTTCCTAACAGGCCACAGACTGGTACCAATCAGTCTGTGCCTTGGGGCTGGGGACCTAGTTTTAAAATAAAATATATGTTTTGAAATTTGTAAGTTAAAATACATTTTTAATGCTCCTGACAGAACATTACATTAAAGAGTTCATGAATTTATCTGGAATGCAGAGATTCATCTGTAAAATAAAGATGAATCACTAAATTTCTACTACTTGCCATCTCCATTTAGTTCTAAAATTTAACATGTAAAATTAACATGTGGACATGTGAATTTGACATGTGAACTCTTGATATTGTCTTCCAAACATGCTCTTTTTGAAAACTCTCCTCAGTAATGGTGACTCTATTCATTTTTCCAAGGTCTCAGCCTAGAATCCCTAGAGTCATACTTAACTGCTCTTTTTCTCCTCATATCTACAATAATTTATTGGCTCATAACAAGGGCTCTGTCTTCAAAATACAAGCAAGATCTGATTATGCCTCTCAATTTCTACTATGTCTCCCTGGTATAAGCCACCATCATCTTTTACCTAAATTATTCCTAACTGATCTTCCTGTTTCTGCCCTTGAACTCTTTGTAGTCTATTTCTGGGATTATAGCCAGATGATCTAAGTAATGTGAGATCTTGTCTCTTTTTTGTGCAAACTCTAACTTCTTTCTCCAAGTAAACACAAAAAACTATTAACACTGAATAAGGTGAACCTCCTGATGCTTTTTTAACCTCATCTTCTGTTACTCCTGGCTTCACTGTAGCCACACTGTCCCACCTACCCCAGCCTTATATTTGTCTCAAACTTGGCTTTTTTTTCTTCTGCTGAAATACCCTTCCCGCAACAACTTCACGGCTCACCTTTCTCTCCCTTCAAGTCTTCACCTAAAAATTCCTTCTTTATCAACTATGTTAGAGGCCCCCTAACCAGAGTTTGCCAAAGTCAAGTTTGAGATCATAGTTGTCTGGGGTCAGCAGGTGGCATGGTAGTTAAGGTGCTAGATTTCCACATGGCCAACCTTGTTTGATGTAGCACCTTGAAAATCATGCTGGGCACATAATGTGTGGATGACCAAAATCTCAGAAGAAGAATGAAGAAGGGACTGATGCATATCCATCCCTTCAAGAGGTGATTTCTCACTTTCCCTCTCTCTGTCTCTCCGTGGTGAGTGTGTGTGCCCTATGGAAAACAAAAACAAAACAAAAAACAAATGAACAAAAAAAGATCATAGCTGTCTAGACTGCCAAATTAGCACCAGATTTCTGACACCAGTCACAAGTTCGGTAGTTCAAAAGTACTCTCACTCTAGATCACCTGGCTACAAATTTGAGACTCTGTGGATTTCCTTAGGTTTAGGTTTAATAATTCACTAGACTGACTCACAAACCTCAGGAAAATTCCATAATTATAATTACAGTTTTATTATAGCAAAATAATATAAATCAGAATAGTCAAAGGAAGAGACATAAAGCAGGGTCTTGGACTTACAGGGTTATAAAAGCAAAGCTGCTTTGTACTCAGTAGTGGCAATGAGCATTTGGGGTATTGCCACTAAGGAAGCTCATCTGAACTTTGCTATCCAGAGTTTTTATTGGAATTTCATTAGCTGGAACTATCAGGTGCCCACTATAAATCATCTTGTTAGCACAAACTACCAGGTATGGTATTTGACTCTAAGGCTTTAGGGGTTGCTTCTGAAGGTAGAAAACTAGAGACAAAGACCAATTAAATTCTTATATATCCCCTCACGATGACCTCCCTGTACATACACTCTCATACTTACTCAGGTGCCATGTCTTATCCTCAGTTCTTACTTCATTATCTCCCACACCTATTACCATATAACATATTACGTATTTTCTTCAGTGATTTCTTTTTATTGTGTTTCATAGACTGAATGCTGCAAGTTGAAGGAATTTTTTTTTTGTCTCCATTGACTCTCACTTCTGTAACACTGATAATGCTTGAAATAATATACACTCAGTAAATTAGTGAATAAATTCATTTTTAAAATTCAGATTATTTTATAGCTTTTTACATTCAAAATAGAATTTTATTTGTGTGACATGGAATATAATTTGAGCTCATGGATATTGAATTATTTAAGAAATTAGCCAATATGGGAGCAAGCAGGTGGTGTGGTGGTTAAGAGAGTTAGACTCCCACATGGCCGACCATGGTTTGAGTCCCACTGCTTTCTTACTCTCTTTTTCTCTCTTTCTTTCTCACTCTGTATATCTCTGGTCAAATTGAAATAAATAAATAAATAAAGTTAAATAAACAATTATTTAAAAAAGAAAAAGAAATTATTCAGCATGAATTGTCTCCCCTCTGTACTCGTATGACATTGAAGTATTTAGTTGGCTTCTCAATTTATAACTACAAACTATGGCTTCATTTTACTAGATTTTAAAATATACTGAACTATTTTTACTTTAAAATCACTATATGGCTTAATTAGCAACAACCGTCTCTGAATTCTGATGCAAGTTCTGAATAACTGTCTCTGAATTCTGAATCTGAATTCTTATGTATTGATTGGATAGACTGGTATTGTAGAATCCCAGAAAACATACACATGAAGCTAACCACATTTTAAAGCATCTTGAGTCAATTTAATGTCTTTTTCTTTAACCTGTTCATAGAATGAGTCATTACATATATGCTCAAAATCAATGACAAGCAGGAAGTTTTCTGTATTACAGATAGTAGGAAGATATTCTATGCCTTTTTTGGTTAACTAAGATGTGTCTTAGGACCTTTGAATCCTACATAAAAGGAAAATTACAATGGATGATCTTTGATCATTTTGGTATACCACAAAGTAGAAAAAGAATCTCATAGCAAAAATATAGACTTCTCTATTTCATGAAAATTTTTAGATGTTATCACTTTAAAGTCTTTAGTTTGTGACAAGAACAGAAAATGCTTTTAAAAAACAGCAAAGTCAAGATGTTTAAATTTGTTACAACTTTGAGATCAGAATAATACGGTGTTTCTGAATTATGCATCTTGGAAATACATTATATTTCACAAAGTTTTTAATTGACACAGACAAGAAGAGAATTGTATATCTTGTTAGGTTTTAAAGTCTTGGGAGATTTCTTTAAATTGTAGAGTAAAATACTTCATCATTTCAACAGCAATTTCAATCTTTTTTTTCTTTTGAAAACTATATCTATATCCATAGGAAAAGGAACTTTTACTGTTTCTGAATTACAATATGGAGTGTCATGAGTTACTTCATGGGACCAAGTTTGTAAAATGAATACTGGCAGTGCCATTAGTACTTCGCTCTTGAACTCCAGTACAAGTCAGCTCTGTTTAAGTCACCATTTGCAGAAGCCAGAAATGAATGCGCAGTTAAAATGGTGCCATAAGTTAATTAGAGTGGAATTAGAAGGAAAGTGGGCAATTTAGGAACATAAGAATCGCTGTACCGAATCAGACCAATGGCCTCCTGGTTTAATATCCAGCCTCCAGCAGATGGACTTGTTCGTTTCTAAAGCTTTAAAAGAAAGGAAAAAGACTACATAATTCACCTAGACAAGTTTGCCATCTGTGATCTGAAGAAATTTTCTTCTTGACCTCTCTCAAATAATACCCTAAAGCAGAGGTTTCCATCCTGCTATGATATTGGTTTAGCTTGAATAGCTCTGGTTATTAATAATTCTCATTAAATCATCCAATTTCTACACAAAATCAGCTAGTCCATCAGAAAGCTATTTATCTCTAAAGCTCCCAAATTCATGGTTGAGTGTGTCTGCTTGTATGATAAAATATGAATTTATGGTGCTTATTCAATATAAGTTCTTCATGGCAAGATCTGCCTCTAGATAACCATGTTGGATAAATTAATCTCTTCCTCTTTTTCCAAACTCCACTGGGTTAAGAGACTTTGGCAAAACAAAACAAGAAAACTTGTATCTATGAACACTACTCCCAAATTTATAAACATTAATAATCTATGGAAGGTATTTGAATGATGAAGGATTTTATGGACTGAACTTTTAGAAAAGTTCAACTAGAGCTTTGCTTATGATTTTTGTCTATGCTAGCCTGAATTTTAGGAGAAAGAACTAAATTACTTTTTCTTATACCTTTAGTTTTTATTTATGATAGAATGTTCTTTAATTATGTATTTCTTAGTTAATCTAAATATGACCTTCAGTTCAATTCGTTCATTTATCTTTGACATCATCCATCCAAATAAATCCACACTTTTTTGACTGCTTAAATGATTTTATTAACTGTTTAGAGAACCACATTTTTTTTTATTTGATAATGATTTCAATAGAACTATAATGTCTCTATTTAATTATTTAGAAATCCCAGTGGAATTCAGAACGACACCACAAGATGGTCAGTCTTCAAAAGCACTGAATCAAAGTATCTAACCTTGAATACAGAGTCACCGGAGATATACACCAAACTACGTGCTCAACAATGTCGATTCTGGACACTATTTTTTCCCAAAGTCTTGGAAATGACAGGTGTGCTTTTTAAGTGGTTCATAATGAAGTGATTGGGGAGTATGTAAAGGGGGAAAATATAAACTACTCAAAGCGTGGTGATAGTTCACAATATAATATGTACCTTTGATATCTAATATACATATCTTTGATATCCAAACTTTGCAGTTACTTGATTTTTTATGATTACATTATTTTTAAAGTTATTTGATTTTATTTGTTATTATTTAAAGTATTATTTTATTTGCCTATATTTATTAGTAGTATTTTCCATTTTTAAGAATTATTTTATTTAACTTTATTTATTTATTCATTTATTTCAATTTTGACCAGAGAGGGACAGAGCAAGAGAGAGAGAGAGAGAGAGAAAGCAAGCCACCAGGTCTCAGACTTGAACCATCCTCGGCCACATGGGACTCTAGCACCCTCAACCATCACACCACCTTCTGACCCTGTTATTATTAGTTTTTAATTTGATCAGAGGAAAATATATATAGAGAGAGAAAGAAAAGTAAAGTGAGAAATCAAGCCATGAGGTCCAGTACTTGAACTGTTGTTGGCCTTGTGAGAGTCCAGTGCCCCTGCTGGTCCCAAAGGTTACATTATTTTAGCAACTTTTATCGAGCAAATTTGTTTATGTTTTGGTGGGTTACTGTGTGAACCACACTTCAGTAGTTGAATAAAGAAAACTGAATTATGAATTCCCATGGAAAAAAATAAAATCTGGTAGGGAAACTAAGATGGGGCCCTACTTGTTATTCAGCCAATTTTTTTTTTTTTTGGAGAGGTTTTCGTGTTAGGGT
>NW_006159764.1:3737510-3751528 GCF_000334495.1 Tupaia belangeri chinensis
TCTTGGGCACACACACACACACACACACACACACACACACATGTGCCTGGTGTGAGTTTTAAGCCACCAGGTCCAGGACGTGAAACGCGGTCGACTATGTAGGAGTCCAGCGACATAGCCATTAAGCTAACTGCTGGTTCCCTATTCAGCCAATTTTTGTAAAGTTAAGTAATAGATAAGTGAATAAATAAATATATAAAATAAATATAATTCATAGAAACTCAAAATACAGGGAACCAGCTAACTGCTAACCTCTCCAAAAAAAAAAAGAAACTTGAAATACAAAATATAAAGAGCAGGTAAAAACTAATAGAATACTCTCTATTACTTTTTTTTTAAGAGAGATTTTTGCTATAGGGCATGTGTGCTTGCCAAAGAGACAAAGCGAGACAGGAAGTGAGAAGTCACTCCTCCTGCACAGGGGGGATGGCCATGCCATAATCTCTTTTCCTCCATTCTCCTCTCTGGATTTTGGTCATGCACGCATGTGTGCCTGGCATGAGTTTGAAGCCACTGGGTACAGGACTCAAACCATGGTCAACCACATGGGAGTCCAGCAACATAACCATTATGCCATCCACTGATCCTAAGCCTTTCTATTTCTAAATAGGGAAACTCCAAAAAAATTGTATATTCAAAGGCAATTCAAATATTTCTAAATATTCTGAGTTTGGAAATACATTTATAATGATATGTATTAAATACGTATATAATAATATAACATCACATAATAGCAATTTAGTTAACTAGTCATCAGAAAGTGACTTTTAAAAAGTTCATTAAGAAAATAAATAAAAATTATTTCAAATTATCATATTTTTTCAAAATTCATTAAAATATTTTTATCAGGAAGGATGTTTATCATCTTACTTTAATCTCTGAGAAAAATGATGTACATATTCAACTCACTGCCCATTTAAAAATGCTCAGTTTTTTATAACCCATATGGTTCCTCTAGACTATTTTCTACATTTAGTTTTCAAATAAAAGTAATTTACTTTCAACCATGAGACATATTGCTGCCCAATGCCTTTAGAGTTTACCATTCTGCTCACCATGGGACTATTATTTATCACAAGCCAGTAGATGTTTTAAGTTTCTTGTTTTGAGAAGTTAAGGGTTAGTTTCAGGCAAACATTGGCAAGTCAAGAGATGTATGTGATTGTTTAATATGTCTTTTGATTATCAGACATTACTCACAGAAATCATAATTATGTTCTCCATCTGTTTGGGAGATGTTGTGATGTACCAGTGCCTTGTATATTACCAAATGCTCCGTGACATAATCTGTATCGGAGATGGGCTTCTGCCTCCCTTGGCAGGACAACAGTGCTGCCCTTGTGTCCTCTGGGCTTGAATAACAATGAGGTAACACATTACATCTGCCAGGAAACCCAACGAAATACCATTTCACATAGCATGGATGACAGACTCTTAAACTGCCTTTAAAATATTTTAAAATGATGGGGTCATCATTTCAGAGACATGAGAGGGAGGGAGCAGAATGGTTTTAAATGACTTCTTATTAGCAAACTGAGTCTTTCTGGTTCAACACATGTGATCTCCTGTAATTTATTTGTTGATAAAATCAAATAAGAATACCAGAATTTTTGAAGATGTCACTCAACAAAATCTTTATATTGAAATACTTACTTGCCATAAAGCAGAGTAAATAAGCAAGCTTCAATGTTCTTGGCTATTATTGCTCCCTTCTTCATAATTCTGAACAACATTTTAGCTGGAGGAACACTGAGTTCTATGGAAACCCCATCCCCTGGCTCAGGTTAGTATCACACGTATGGTTAGTTCCAATGCACCTTAAAAAATATAATTTTTTAGTTTTATTTTTTTTCCAGTTTTTTTATTTTTTTCCAGTTCACTATTAGGTGTGTGCACTCACGAGAAAGAAAGAGAGAGATCATCCTTCTCCTCAGAAGGGGTGCCATCTCTCCTCCATTCTCCTCTCTGGATGTACACTCCTGTACATGCGTTCCACATGATTTTCAAGCTGTCAGGTCCAGGACCCCACTCGCTCACTCAGCCACGTGGGATCCAGCCACCTGGACCTCTGCACCACCAGCTGGCTCCATAATTTTGTATTTTAGCACTATTTGTTTTTTCCCAAATAAGTCCTCCGAAAAAGGATTTTCATATTAACTGTGTACTACAAAGTTTAAAGGAAGTAGATGGTGTGTTTGCGGTAACACCAACAACGTATTCCTTAGTACAGAAATTTTGAAACACCTTGCAGTTTTTTAGGTCTTATAAAATAAACTATAGGTGGGTATAAAAAACACATGTCCTTGGGACCAGCAGTTGGCATAATGGCTATGTCCCTGGAGTCCCACGTAGTCGACTGTGGTTCGAGTCCCAGACCCAGTGGCTTAAACTCATGCTGGGTGCATGTGCGTGCGTGTCCAAGATCCTGAGAGGAGAAGGGAGGAGAAGGGATTGCGGCATGGCCATCTCCCTTTGGGGGTGATTTCTCGCTTTCTGTCTCTCTGTCTCTCTCCATCTTTCTGGCGAGCACACTCACCCTATAGCAAAAACCTCTCGAGAAAAAAAAAGGAAGAAAAGAAAAGAAAAAATAAATAAAAAACACGTGTTCTTGCCATAGCTTGTATTTTTCAAGTTACAAAACTTCAAATACTTGAGTCTTTAATGTGTTAAAAATGTAGGGTATTTAAAGGACCTGAACCAAAGTAGTTATGGATATTTTCTTTATAAGGCAACTTCACAAGTAAAGCAAATTTCTAAGAATAACTACTGGCTGGCTTTCATAGAAGGAGGAATGTTTACCTCACTCAAGGTGGAAGCCCAACAAGCTTTACAAGTACCACTTCAGCAGTAGTTTACATTTGAGCAATAAATGTTCTCAAATAAAATGATACTTAAGACTTGTTTAAACACATGAATTCCAGCACTTAACTTTCAGAGTATACTCAGCTCATGCCTATGCTGCCACTGCATGCACCTGCAGGAAATAAAATGTACTGTATTTGTTTCAAATGTTATCAAATGCACATTTTCACTAAGAGAAAATCCACAAAATGTCTCATAATTATTTGAAAAAGAAAGAGAAGCAGACAAAGGACCCATGCGTGGTCAATGACATCAGTATTTTTCCACCAAAAATGGAAGAGTGAATTTATTTAAAGACAAACAAAAATATGTTGGCCTTCTTAGAGGCCCAATAAAGAAAGATATTTGGCCTAAGTTTCCTCTAGTGGCCTTTGAATATACCATGGAACTTTGCTGCTTGCCAAAATTAAAGACAACCACATGTTAATTTTAGACACTCTTTGGATTGGTCATTTTGAAGAGTTATTTACATCTAGTCAGTTAGTAAGACTGGCAGGGAAAAATGAAAAAAATTACAATCTGTCATCTTTTGAAAGAAAAAAGCAAATTGGTTATATAGTCTCCACCTGAATTATCTACTCCTCAAAAACAAACAAACAAAAACAAAGAAGAACAGAAAACTTTGGGTAATTTGAAAATCAAATCAAATGAACTATTTGTTTCATTTTAAAAGTACACGGAAAGCAGACCCTGTGGCATAGCCCTAAGCTCTGTGCAGAGAAAGCTGGATCCTACATGACTGAAAAGGGTTCACGTCCCACCCTGGCTACTTAAACACACAGTGTGAGCGTACATACCCAGGCCCTGGTGGATGGAAAATTGGAGTTAAAAGGCTTGCAGGTCCCCTGAGGAGTGCTTTCTGACTCTTTTCCACACACACACACACTGGCATTAAAAATTAAATAATCCACTACTCTGTCCTAGGAACTGTACCAGCAGCTAAAGTTACAAAAATGAAAATGATGGGGTCTCTTCACTTACAGTGAGGTGATAGAGTCAACATCCAGGACCATGAAAGACTTTTAAGCAAAGAAAAAATCTATACTGAATCTAATATGAAGGCAAAGTGGAGAGAAGCCAGGCTGGCAGGGACCAGAGAGGAAGCCTCTCTCTTGTGCATCCTGCTAAGGACGTTAAATGATGTTTAAGCTCTTAAAGCCATCTAGTAATTTTAAATAAAAAAGACTAACTTGTTCTGACTATTGATCCAAAAGTGCATTCATTTTTACTGAATAGAAGCATTTTTCTATCCAGTCTCTTTAGAGTTTTTAAGAGTATTACATAGCATCCGTATAATCATTTCCCCTCCATTCATCCAAATAGCTGCTTTTGCTTGCTGGTTCCTTTGTATGAGGAATACGCGAGCTTCTCCATATTTACAGTATTTATTTATACTTCACATTTTATTTATATCATTTATTCTTTTAAAAACATATTAAAAATGCCTTTCCTTGTTTCATTAAGAAAGTACTTAAAAGTAAATTTGCCTCTGAATGCAAATTTGAAAATACGAGTTTGCATACATAGAGTATGTATGTGTTTCACCTTTTCTTTAAAAAATATCAGTACTTTCAAGTGTGTCATCCTCTGGCATAGAGATTTGTTTTGGAGGTATTTTCTTTTTTTTTTTAATTCTATATAATCCTTTGCACACATTATAAATATTCACACACTATATTAAGAATTAGAGAAAATTTATCTCTTATTTGACCATTTGATCATTTGAAATTTTTACATACAATTTATTTTATAAAAACAGATTATATAGCATTTTATTTTATAAAGTGAAATTTAATGAGTTTGGAGGTTGGTTAATATAAGAATACTTTTTGATAACTGCGACAAGTTTTCTTTAGTCAAGGTAAATCATCTGTCTTGGTGGTAAATAATATATCTCCTTTTTTCTGTCAATGATTCAGAATTTTATTCTTTTTCCCCTCCTACAAGTAATATGTATACTCAAGGAATGGGAATTAATATTGCCATTATTAGAAAAATTGTGGACTTTCAGACACTACTCTACATGCAGAGATACATTTAAAAGGAGAACTATTAGTGTATACAAAATACATGACAATACCCTTAACATTAGTACAGTTAGTTCAAATCCTGCGGGATGGTTAAGATCAGAATCTAAGCAATTCACATTATTTGAGTAGGATGATTCTCTTCTGAGATATGATTATTCATTAATGACTCAAGTATAGAATAAATACATTGACTACAATGGTTTAAATAAATTGAAATTTGCTATTCAAGATTAATCTTTATGGGAACCAGCAGTTAGCGTAATGGCTATGTCGCTGGACTCCCACGTAGTCGACCATGGTTCGCGTCCCGGACCCGGTGGCTTAAAACCCACGCCAGGCACCTGTGCATGCGTGCCCAAGATCCCAAGAGGAGAATAGAGAAGGGACTGTGGCGTGACCATCCCCCCTGGGGGATGATTTCTCACTTTCTGTCTCTCTGTCTCTCTCTGTCTGGCGAGCGCACGCGCCCTATAGTGAAAAACCTCTCAAAAAAAAAAAAAAAGATTAATCTTTATGATGTGCCCAGCCTCACCTTTTCTGTTTGTGATGTGCCATGTTTCATGGTTTTATTATTAATATTGCTGATGTTTATAATGATTAAAACACTGACTTGTGACTAGATTTTATTAGCAATAAAGAAGACAATATGGAGAGAGAAAAAAAATAAAAGGAAGACAAAGAAGGAGGAAGAAACTTCAAATTTTGGTTCTTATTCATTTCATGGGATGCAGAAAATTTATTATTTTACTATGCTGTGTCCACTTCCTCTGGATTCTGTTATATTTGTTGTCTCAAACAATGCCTAGTACTTTGAAAGGAAAAAAGTACTCAGGTTTACAGAGTATTTGTGCACTGAAAAGTATTTCGAAATACTAAATTGGGTAGGCATTTAATTAGGACACATAGGGAAATAAATTTATATTTATATTAAACATTGGATTTGGTATCATTCCATGAATAAAAAAAGAAAATCTGCTCTAGGACATTTTCTATAAATATTAGAATTCATGATCTAAAAGTTAAGTTACCAATAATTTATTTGTTACATAAAATTTTTTTCTGAACTTTAGAGTCATTATTTTGTATAATATTTAAGACAGCATTTAATTATCATCAAAAAGAGCATAAAAATGGATCATTTAGTATATTTAACATCGCTTCCATATCTCATTTTTTGATCCTTTAGAAAAGATCTATTATTATAGTCATTGACCTTTTAAAAGTGGGACATTTTATGTAAATTCTCAAATATTTGTCTAAGTATCATCATCATTTCAAACCTAAATATATCCTAAATTCCATGGCATAATTTAGAGGCTATGCAAATGTCTTAAATATTTTGATTTTCATATAAACTTAAAGCAAATCACTAAATTGCCTTCTCTAAATTAATGCCTCACAAAGTTATAATTAATTTCAAAAATGCCTAACTGAAAAGTATATGGTTTTTAAAAGCTGTCAGTCCCTAGCTTCAGGATAGTTGACATAACTTTACATCTTGTTTTTCAATTTGATAACTCTACCTCTGTATACTGAAAGTTTAGAAAAGAAACAAAATATACAAAAATGATTATAAATTTAAATACTTTAAACTATCTTCTAGGCTTATCATATCTAATTATACCAGGAACAAAAATATATGATTTAAAAGTTTCTAATTTAAGAGTTTTTTTCCTCATAAATGTTATTCTTCAATGCAATATATTTTCAAACAATTCAGGACTTTAAAATTCTTGTATTAATTTTTTTAGACTTTTCTTGGTTCATTGCCTCACATTGTGTCTGGTATAAACATTCTTCTTGCCTGACACATACAAATACTTTGCAAATTACATTAAAGCAGAGATCGTTTTAGTCATATTTCTATTTTACACAGAAATTAATAAACTGTATTCATATAGTAGGTGGGTATAATAATGAGAAGACATTATTTAGAACTAAAATCTGATGTATAAAATTATCCTTATGGCATTAATAATAATCATATATAACCACTTTCATCAGAAATAATACCCTATCATATAACTCTATATTAAATAGAGATGCATTAGATGAGATTTGGATTATGTAGAGTTCAAGTAAAGAGATTAATATTTATGCACCTGCTCAGTAATTTTAAAAAGATATATAATTACAAATAATACATAAACTCATTTTTTGTATTGCATGTATTTTTACACTTTAAGTACATTTTATACAAATGTATTATTTGCATTTTCATATAACATATAAACATTTATGAAAAGCTTTTCAGGCAGAAAAAAGCTGATAATAAATAGAAAATTAAAAATTTCTATGTAAAGTACTTGGAGAAAACAGCATCTGTAATCAAAACTACTTTTCAATTACTGTAAACAGAGATTAAAATTTAGATTAATACAACTTATTTCATGTTTTACAGGAAATATCGAGGAAGCAGAACGAGAGTGGAAAGCAGGGTTCCATCGCTGGAGCAATTACATGATGGACTGGAAAAATCAATTTAACGATTACACTAGCAAGAAAGAAAGCTGTGCAGGTCTCTAATTAATAGATTTACCCTTTATAGAAGGTTCATTTTCCTGTAGATCAAGGCAAAAATATCAGTAGCTCTCTTGCACACCTAGTAAGAAAGCTATTATACAGCTGAAACAAAATGCCTGAAGGATAATATTGATTCTTCCCATCTTTCACTTCGTATTTTACGTAGCACTTCGAAACTCAAATGGCAAGAACATGTTTCATGAAATTTCATAATATAAACTTTGACAATTAATGATATGCATATTAAAATGTGCTGCCACTTTCTCGCTCTTTCTTGAATCATGTTAAGATTTCTTTTTCCCTTAAAGATTATCAGTGTTCTGATTTTAGTCATATATGTATGTTCAATACAACTCATACAATGTATCTTTTTAAAATGAATTAGATCTGGAAGCATGGGATAGCATAATTTACAATGCTATTATTTCCTTCATTTATTGACGGATTTAATGTAAACATGATATATTAAAACAAACAATATACACACACACACACACACACACAAAGGCAAGAAAGAAATCTTCAAATGAAAGGTTCAGCCACTTGAAAACACCTTATGGTGGAAACACTATGTTGCTACCAAGAGACAGAGTAAAAAATAAGATAATTATATCTGGTGTGCATTTTTAAAAGTATGTGGGGCCAGCAGATGGCATAGTGATTAAGGCACTGGACTCCCATATGGCCGACTGTGGTTCGGGTCCTGGACCCAGTGGCTTGAAATCTACCACAGGTGGAGTACATGCATTCCCAAAATCTTGGGAAGAGAATGGAGGAGAAGGGATTGCAGCATGGCCATCTCCCATTGGGGAAGGAGGGGTGATTTCTCACTCCACTTCCTTTCTCTCTGTCTCTCCAATGAGTGCATGTGCCCTATAACAAAAATAAAAACATAAACAAAATCTCTCTCTCAAAAAAAAAAAAATTACGTTGAGCTGGCAGATGGTGTAGATGATGTTAAGAGACTGGACTCCCATATGGCTGGCCTTGGTTTGAATCCTAGACCTGGCAGCTTTCTTTCTCACTTTCCCTTTCTCTCTCTCTGTTCTCTCTCGTCAAATTAAATAATAAATTAATTAATTTAATTAAACAAAAAAAAGTTTATTTAAAAAAAGTGTGCTTACAGTCCTCAAATTATATTCCTTCTTCTTTAATCTCTTGGCCTTCTCTATCCTGTGCTCTCCCCAAACATGTACATATATGAACTGTCCTTTCTGTAATTCAAAAATTAAAATGGTGAAATCTAAGGTTAAGTCATTTGCCACCTGCCATGGAGGAAGCCTTAATTGGGCCCAGATTATAGACTTTTAACAGGAAAATCATTGAGTCTCAGAGAGAAATGGTTATAGTTTCTGCAGACAAATACATTTATAATTTAAAATGTTAAAAAGCTGCATTTACAACACCTGTGGCAGGAAAACACACATATCAATGAATAAATTAACTGTGCAGTTCACTAAATGAGTAAATGAGGAGATTTCAGGTTCCAGAAAAGGGGAGCACATGTTGGTAATGCTAAGTAAACACTGAAAACTAACACACAGGACAGGACGAAGTGAGTCCATAGGTCTGTTTACTGATGTAAAACTGGTCCCACTATGCGCTTGTCATACACGTATGGCTAGATCCAGGATGGTCTAGAGTCCACGGTACTTTATAGACAGTTATAATAAAAGTCAAGCCAGTGTCGGTATTATTTAAGTGCTAATGTAAAAGGAGCTGTTTGCTTTATAGTTCCTTTTTCATCCTGAAAAGAAAAAAACCCCACAAAGGATAAGTGAATTATTGGGCTTTTATTCTGTACTGTCATCTCCATTTCAGGTACCCTTCTCAGAATCTAGGATGTTTTCTGAATTACTTGAGTCTTGTTGTAATGTATTTAGAATCCTCTAATATAAGAAACAACAGGATAATGCCTGTTCAACACCATTGAAGATCCTTTAGAAATACATTTGACAAAATAGGAGAGCACATTTTGTATGCTGTGGTGATCTTCAGTGAATGAATGTAAAATAATTAAAAATGAAATAATACACTTGTCAAAAATACACTTCACAAGCAATAATTAGGAGGACAATTCATGTTTGAAGAACACCTGTAAACTTCCTCATATGAAAAGCCGTTCATATGAAAAAAATCCAATGAATCACTTTGTTCAACTTGGACAAAGAGTTGGCTTGTTCTTCCATTATATACTCTTTGACTTATTTCAAAGCTTAATCAAAATGCAATAAGAAGAGTTAACCACAACATAAATTCCTCCATGTTTGCTCTATAAATAAACATTAATTTACTATGTTCAGCCTCAGTGCAGAAAATTATGATAATCTTTAAAAAATCAATGAAATAATATAAACTTGTAAACAAAGTTTATACAGTTTCCTGTACTGTTACAACTCTGCAATGGGCAGCTTAGGGACCCCCAACCAAGAGACCCTGTGTTTGAAGTGATAGCAATCAGTATTTCTGACTTCTCCTTTCACGGATTAACAAATGGCTTGATCAAATGAGATATTAGTAGTGTATAAATATTAAAATCTCTAAATAACATAACGGCAGAGTGTGGGAAGTTATTCTTAAATACACAAAGCCATGGGGGCTATCACCAAACTTGGGCAGAGATTTTAGGAACATTTCTTAAAAGTATAAAAGTATTGTAACTACGGTTAGGACAGAACAAGCATAGTAGGTCCAACCAGTGTTAGGACCTTTAAGTTTGATCAATTCTTTAAATTAAAAAAGTCTGATTATTTCTGTTGTCATGACATCCTCAGCAAGACTTTACGTTGTATATCCTACTGAAAAATGATTATCCTTTAGGTTTAGTGTTTATTTAATATTGATAAGGACTAAGATAATTGAATACCTTAGAAAAACTCCATGATAACTAGCTTTGTTTCTCCAAAAATTGGTTTAGGAAAATTATCAGCACAAAGGGCATAATTTTAAAATGTAAGATGTTTAATTTCTAACCAATCAGAAACTAAATTTCATGGATAAAACTTGACATAATTTCAGCTGCAATATTTTTGGCATTTTTAATAAAATATTCCCAAGATTGCTGAAGAGGGTGGCAAACTCAACAGTTAGTGAAAGGCCCTGTTGTAGCCATTGCTGAATTTTATTATCTTTAAATGAAAAGCTTGTTTTAAAAGCAAGATGGTCAGAAAAATAAAATGTATAATTTTTTGATTAAATGAACTTAACATAAATGTAAACCAGAATCACTATGTATTAACACACTTTTAGTAAACATCAAGACTTTCATGGAATAAAGCAAAGATCACCAAATTTTAAAACACATACACACATACAAATATAATGCATATCTACATAATAAACACATATAAGAGCCTATTATATGTGTTTAGATGGAATTTCAGTGAAGAAAATCATTGAATAGTTCGTGAAGGGGAAATAATTTTTTAAAATACTATGAAGGGAAGATGCATGATGATAACATAATGGTTATTTTATTAAGCATTAAAAACTATTACAAAGTAGCATAAAAATACTTTATGAATATAATGCATATTTACTATCTGTAAATAAACAGTTATAAAAATAGGGGCCAGCAAGTGGCACAGTAGTTAAGGTGCTGGTCTTCCACAGAGTCTACTGTGGTTCAAGTACAGACCCCACTGGTGGACACTCAGGCTGGGCATGTCTGCATGCGTGCCCAAAATTCCAAGATAAGGATGGAAGAGAAGGGATTGTGGTGTGGCCAATCATCCCTCCTGGGGGGATGATTCCTTGCTTTCTGTCTCTCTGTTTCTCTCTATCTCTCCAGCAAGTACACACACCCTCTAGCAAAAAATGTCTAAACGTAAATAAATAAAATAGTAGTAAATATTTTAATAGTACTAAAATATACAACCTATATAATATATTGAGGCTCAACATGATAAAACATATCATTTTTTTGACATGAGCAAGTGCTGCTATTAAATATGTTTCAGTTACAAAAGAATAAAAAATCAAATTATGAAAAAACAATTACATTGTCAGTAATTGAGTGAGGAATATCGTCAGTCACAATATGAAGAAGGCATTATGGTTTTGTAGGAAGTAGAAATGATAAGACACTACCACAAGTGAATAGCTAAAATTTTCAATTTCCTTCGGGATGGGTATGGAGGGAGGGAGTAGGAGGAGAGTGCGTGAAAAGGAGAAAGGGAATAAGGGAGACAGTGAGGAATGGAGGGGATGAGGGAAGGAAGCTCCTTCACAGACACCAGCTTTCATGAAGTTACCTTACCTTGCTTTCCCTATCTCTGGTCCAAAGTTGCATAAGTAGAGTTGTCAATCACTGAGGTAATAAAGCATCAGAAGTAGCATAAGGATATTAGAGCTGAAGGCTATGCCAAAACAAAAACTCACACATCTCACCGAAAGAAAGCTGGATTCTCCTTCCCACATTGCCTATTTTCTTGACTCAGTTAAATACATTCCACCAAAACATGAAAAGAAAACAAACCTCCATTTCCAAGCAATTAGATGTCAAGTCCTTGATAGCACATGACTCATCATTCAATTCCCAGTTAGCAATGGCCTGCACAATGCTTCCAAGTGTTTTCAGTGCTCCTTGACTGAGGAGTGATGCATAGATAAGATACCGCAGAGCTCAGTTTCACGATATGAAAGAACAATGCATTGTGAATCTTTGTGGAGCCAGGAGGAAGCAGAAGTAGGAGAATGAGGAGAAGTAGGGGTAGGGGGAAATCAGAAGAGAAGGAGGAAGAGGAGAAGAGAAAGGAGGATAGGAGTAGAAGAACCACCATTGCAGTTACCTGGAACTGAATTCATCCAAACAGGCTGTGAAGAAAGGCATTGAGTGTTTGAGGGTGGGAGAGCGATGAGGTAGGGAATTGCGGGTAGATACACTGACTAATTCCATGAGGACATGTGGAGCATTCAACTCATTGGTTTTCAAGACATTGACTACACAGAAGAATCTCTGAAGTTAACTGTGACCTGCTGTGTATAAGACTAATTAAATTAGACTCTCTGGAAGTAGAGCCTAGACACCGATATTTTTTCTGTTTTCTAGGTGATTCTGACTGCATCAAATAGAATGTATGATTAATTTTTTGATGACAATACTATTTGTCTCATAGGTTTAAGAGAAGACACGATAGGTCCTAGATCTGTAGTTCCCAAATTTTGTTATATATTAGACTCAACAGAGAAGTTATTAAAAAAATCTAAGATCTGTGCCACATTTCCTACAACTGCATCAGTGTCAGGTGGGAGCCAGGCATCAATATTTTTTAATGATCCCTAATTGGTTCTAATGTGACACAAAGTTTGGGAATCAATGACCCATTCTAGACGGTTAATTGAAAGAACCAAGGTGATGTTCATATTGTTTTAGTGCTTACAACCAGGTCATCATAAAACCTGAAATTTTATGAAAAACAAATGTACTACTTACTAATATCTTGAGAAACTAATTGTTTTTCTCTGAACAAGGAAACATAACAAAGATGACTGACTATTTAGAATAACTATGGAGCAGACACTTTTTTCTATACTTGAAAATTATCTTCTCAAGATACAATTTAAATCAATAAATATATACTCTAGGGATCTTTGAATAATAAGACTAGATAGGACATGTACAGAATATTTTGTGCTGGTTTTTGTAAGTTATTGCAGAAGGTCATGATTTGTTTCACACTCATGCAGAGCTTTCTCCCTCGATTATAATTAACAATAATAATTTAGATTAAGATAAGGAATTCTAACTTTAATTCTAATTTTCTAGTATGCATATATATTGACTTGTGAATTTACAACTAGTATAACTTATCCTTCTACTCAAACTCATCAAGTTCTTATTAGGATTAATCTCTTAACTTAATAATTTTTGAATTAATGGCAAATACTACCAATTTGTTTTTCATCTCAGAAATATTACAAGATGTTTTTTCATTTGAGGCAATTTCTGTGTTATCTTATTTTCCATTGTCTTTTAATTGTATTTTATTTTCTTCAATAGTTCAAGGAAAAGAATAGAGAAAAAAAAATCTAACAAAACAACAAACAAAACTTTCCAAACAAGTCTCCAGAAAATAAACTGTAAATGTATACTTATGAAATGTGGATCCTTGGCACCGGCTGGTGGCATAGTGATTAACATGCTGGACTTTCATGTGGCCAACCATGGTTTGAGTCCCGTACTTGTCAGCCTGCTTTATCACTCTAAACCTCTTTCTCTCTTTCTTTCTCTGGTTAAATTGAATAAAAATAATAAATAAATAAAATTCAAATAAATACTTTAAAAATTCTTTAAAAAACAATGTTAAGCATTCTCGAGTCAATATGTCATGTGATGGTTAAGTCAACTCAGTCTTACAAGGACAAGAGTTTGAGTCCTGGCCCCAGTGGTTGAAAAACACACAGGGTATATGTGCACCACATGCAAAATCCTGAAAAGAGGGAGAAATGGAGGAAATGGCATTGGGACATGCCCACTTGACGTAGGGGGTGCATTTTCACTTTCTCTTTCTTGCTGTCTCTCCCCAGGGAGTGCATGTGTCCTCTGGCAAAATTTATTTTAAAAAATAGAATATCAACCATTCTGAAATACTTGTAAACTAA
>NW_006159764.1:3752722-3766268 GCF_000334495.1 Tupaia belangeri chinensis
AAAAAGCAAATATCAACCATTCTGAACTCCTTGTAAACTAATATCTCCCTTTCCCTGTTTTCCTCTCTCTAGCGTAGCCACACCTAATTTTAACAAAAGAAAAGAGAGGAATGTTACTAAGAATAATATAAGCCAATTTAAAATAACAGTTTAACTTCATTGCCCTCCACAAAGATAGCCTTAACTTTCCCCGTAGCTGGACTAAAGTTTTGGTAGTTGTTTTTGTTGTTGTTTTCCCCTGGTTACAGTCACTGGACTTTTCTTATCGTAGAGCAGTTAGTTCACAAAACTTGCAGCTACAATTTCTTTTTCTGTGCTTTTGAAATGTATGGAAATCTTTCCCCAGCTTCTTGCTACTTTTACTACCTATGTAACTATGTCTTTCTCAAAGATCCGGGAACTATCAACTCAAAATGTTAACATCAAAAGAGAGAATGTCCCCATCTCCAAGTCTAAGTGAAAGGGTCAGAGCATAACTTCACTGGGAATCAAGTACCAGATACATATGGCTCAATAACAGAGAAGAGTATTTACAAACGCTGGAAAACTCAATGTGGTAGACACATCCCATTGATCAACTCTCCCTTTCATGGGCTCCAGCACTTTTTTTACTAACTCAGCTCCACACTTCAAAAGCTGAGACTCTGTCCCCTTTTGCTATGCCCCTGAATAAAAAGCTTTCCTTGCCTATTTAACTTTGTGGCAATTTTAACTTTGACAAATAACCAAATTCAACGCTTCTTAAAGTGCCAAGGTCACACTCTTAAGTATTACCAATTTTCTATTGTCATATCAGAAAAATAAAAATATTTGCCAGCAGAATTCCCTCAAAAAAGTAAATTTTTTAAATGATCTAAAGACATGGGTAGCAGCTCTGAACTTAAAAGAAATACCAAATAACTGGGACCAGCAGTTAGCGTAATGGCTATGTCTCTGGACTCCCGTGTAGTTGACTGTGGTTCGAGTCCTGGACCCGATGGCTTAAACGCATGCTGGACACGTGCGCATGCATGCCCAAGATCCCGAGAGGAGAATGGAGGAGAAGAGATTGTGGCATGGCCATCCCCTCTGGAGGGTGATTTCTTGCTTTCTGTGTCTCTGTCTCTCTTTTCCTTTCTCGTGAGCACATGCATCCTATGGCAAAATCCTAAAAAAAAGAAAGACCAAATACCTAATATTTTGGTATTCTTTTCCTAATATCCTTTAGATCCCAGAAAGATAATAATAATAATTTCATACCTGTGTTAACTTCAAGTTGACATTTTAAAAAAAATAGCATTTCTCAATGCTTTTGGGCTTCTTCTTCTTCCTTTCTATATCAAATTTAGATTTTCAGGGTAATACTGTTTTTCTGAGAGAATGACACTAAATAAATGAATTTGTTCATTTATATACAGAACTTCCTTTCTTCTCTCCTCTCTTATTTGCTTCTATTTCCTTTTCCTATTAAATAATCACACCTAGTGATTTAAAGAGTTACGTTTACATCTATAATGCAAATTTTCATGATTTGTGTAGACCTTTGAGAAAAGCCCCTAGAAAATATTCTCCCAGTGGAAGATTTGTGAAGCTAAGATCACTTAGATTTCAGGGCTCCTCCCTTACAAGGACCCCTTTAAGGCTCTATCGAACTTTATATTTGTAACTTGGTATTATTTTTCTTTAAGAGGGTTCTCATTGGTCCCTGAGTTTCAGGATGTGTAAGACTGGGGATAGCTGTTGTTTTCCACCACATCAATGTGGATATACCCGTCTGAAGCCCCAGGAACAAACATTTTAGTCCTAGGGAATATGTCATCTCCCATGGTTCTTAAAGACATCTTCCTGGTTTTCTAAAGTTGAATTGTGTTATTTTTGTTTTACAACATTGTCGAATGATATCTAAGTTACTGTTTTTGTGCTAAGTAATAATGGAATGAAAACCTTAAATGCAAACATCTACTCTGGCATTTCGATTTTAAACCTACTGTGTGCCTAATCTTCTCTTTGGTAAGTGAATTAACATTTTCACATAACCATGAAAGATAAAATTTTAATAATCTCCCTTGGAGTTATTGCTTTGAAGTCATGTGCAAAATATGAAATAAGAATTCTAACAGAACATTAGTCCTTTTCTCTTTTCAAATTTTGAAAGTTTCAAAGACAAGGTGTAGGTAATCTGCCTTTCCTCTTACTTTATCCAGGAAAATGGCAGGTGGGCAGCCCTTCAGTTAACTTACAGTGGTTTGGAGGCTACCAAAGAAAGCCACAATTCTCTAGAGCACCTAAGATTCTTGACCATTGGTTGACAGTGCTATATGGTACTCAGCCATTTTTATGTGCATTTTTTGTGCTTGAAAAAAAATTCTGTATCTAGGACTTCTTTTAACTGTCTTTTCAACCTCTATTTAACAGTCACTGTTTCTTAGAAGCATACAAATGTGACCTATTACATTCTAAAGCCCTAATTAAAATTATTTGATCAATTGCATCATTACTATTATTTTAATGCATATGGTGGATACACTTTAGTAGAATGAGGCTAGCCTGAGTTCTATCTAAAGAAATTCAGTGTAGAATCTTTGGGACATTTTCCCATTTAAGATATTCCTAATAAATAGTCGAGAGAGCTTATTCTTGGTAGGAGGATAGGTATCAGAGGCCCCATCTTCCAACCAATTTTATGGTTTTATGTCTATATTCCAATTAATTCTCCTATTTTTTTTCCATTTTCTGTTAAAAGAAATATTAAGGGACCGGCAGATAGCATAGTGGTTACATCGCTGGATTCCCACATGGTCAACCACGGTTCGAGTCCTGGCCTCAGCAGCTTGAAACTCATGCCAGGCAGGAGTGCATATGAGCCCAAAATCCCAAGTGGAGACTGGAGGAGAAGGGATTGTGGCTTGGCCATCCTCCCTGGGAGATGATTTCTCACTTTCTGTCTCTCTCTGTTTCTCCAGCAAGCACACACACCCTATAGCAAAAATCTCAAAATTATTTAATAACATTAAATACTCATTTAAAAATGTTTTATTGAAAAATACCTGATAAGGCCAGCAGGTAGTATGGTGGTTAAGGCATTAGACTCCCACAAAGTATTAGATCTGGCAGCTTGCTTTCTCACTTTCTCTCTCTCTCTCTCTCTCTCTCTCTGGTGGGCAAATATGCCCTATAACAAATTTAAGGAGAAATAATAATAATGATAAATAAAATAATTATAGTTAAAAAAGAAAAATAGCTTACAAATTAGCAAAAAAGAAAACTATAATCATACTGACCAGAGATAACCTCTGTTTTCTTGTTTTCTTATTTTTATGTACTTCTATATGCATATATTAAAAATAAAATTGTGCTATATATACATGCATATATAATGAAACACACAGACACACATATATACTTAAAAAATATGTCTCAGGATATATTAGGACACATTTTCACTTACCTTTTGGCAGCTATTATTTTTCTTGTAAAGTTCAGAACAGAAAAGCTTCTGGTCTCATGGCGCTCACATCTACGCGACACAGGCAGTCCTCACTTATAGACCAAGCTCTGTGCCTACGACTAGGTCATTAAGTGAATTAGACGGTAAACAAGGAACTTAAAGGCAGATGTCTCAGTGTCATAGGGTGTCCTATCTCGTAGGGTGTCATGTGTCATAGGGTAGGTTATTTTTCAATAGCTATCACACAGCATCGCACTAGAGTAACGTAATTCTATCCACACAAAACGTGTACTTTCGATAAACACCAGCAAGTGACAAAACACACCACAACACAATCGTATCAATCTGGTGTAATTGTTATTTATTCCAAACACTGCTATGGATGCACAATAAATAACAAATGTATAAACCAAATATGTAGTCTTCCATGACTGCAAGTGCTTCATGTATGGAATGCTAAACAACTGTAGGAGTAAGGCACACACCGGAAATGGAATTCCCTGGGCTGGAGGACCGGTCATTTGTCTGAGCAGTCATTAAACAGGTTAAATGAGGAGTGGCAGTACACGCCTGATATATATCACACCCAAGGAGACAACGAACAAAACAGAGATTGCCAAGGCCATCAACAAAACATGGCAGAGTAAGGAAACAGATTTACAGTAGGACCAGGCCTGCCTGAGAAGTTAACTAATGACATGTCAGCCGAAACTGAAAGAAGTAAGGACGTCGTGTATCTGGGGAAAGGACCAACTCAGGAAGCTGCAAATATGGCAGATACAAAACATAGCAGAGTAAGGAAACAGAGATTTACACAGGACCAGGCCTGCCTGAGAAGTTAACCAATGACATGTCAGCCAGAACTGAAAGAAGTAAGGACGTCGTGTATCTGGGGAAAGGACCAACTCAGGAAGCTGCAAATATGGCAGATGAGAAGATCCCTCTTATTGTGCATAGGAAATCACAAGTAGGCCTATACTGCTAGAAGAAACAGGAGAGGATGGGAGGAGAACAGGTCAGGAAGGGAAGAGAGGGGCAGGGTGGAAGCCATTGCAGCACTTTTTGAGTAACAAGATTGGGATACTGTTTCATTCCAGAAGGATTACTCTAGCCGCTTGGAAACTAGAGTGCAGAGGGGAAAAGGGGAGTGTAGAGGATGCTGCTTATTCCATGCGAGGGGGTATAATGGTTTGAGCTAGGTAATTGCTTGGAGAATTGGGGGATATATTTCTTACGTTTCTAAGCAACAGCTAACAGAATTTGCCAAAAGAAAGGGAAGAGTACACAAAATGTTTAGCCTAAATAGCTGATTGAAGGGTGTTATTATTTTCTGAGACAGAAAGAGCCACTGGTTCAGCAAAACAGCAGGTCTGAATAGAGAAGCAGGAATTTGGTTCACGGCATGTTGACTGTGGATGCTTATTAGATATCTAAGTGAGAGACAGAGAAGATGCTTTATTGAAAGAGTGAATTTAAATGAAAATATTTGTACTGGAGATAGAACTAAGGAGTAGCCAATATAAAGATGGTATATAAACCAGAAGAATGAAAGAGATTATGCAAAGATTGAATGTACATCTGGACTGAGCATAGCTGGCACTCCAGGGGTGACACTCAGTTTGATGTTTACATTTCTGGTAAGACTTCAATGCTAGTTGCCACATCTTTATAAAACAACTTCACTCTCTAGTTTCTAACCTTGACTCACATTCTACTGATCACATTCTATTGTAACTTAAGATTTCTTTTTCTTCAGAAAAGGTAAACCAAATGTTTTTATAGCAAGAGGAAATGATACAATCAGTAGACTGAGTAAACATAAACTGTAGAAGGTGGCCAGGTGGCATTTTACAGTAAACTCTAATTTTAAAAATTAAGAGGAAAGTCTTAAGTAATGGTAAAAAGTATAATAGATTCAATTCACAAAGCAGTAGTAGTTGTTTATCAAATGTTATGTGCTCTACATAATTATATATACTATACTTTTATACAAGTGTCAGTACGGTAAGCTTGTCTTCCCCAGCATCCCCGCCAATGTGTAAGGAGTGCATTGTGCTCAGGTGAAATCATGGACATGACATCACTAGGTTGTTGAGACTTTACCAGGGCTATAATCATATGGGACCACCATTGATATGGAGTCTGTTGTCTGAAATGTCACTGTGAGGTCTGTGACTCATACGTTTGTTGAATAGGGTGAATATGAGACCCCCAAATAGATCCACTTGCTAACACTTTAACAAACTAGAATTTAAAAATATAATATTGTTTAAAAGAAGTCACAGAGTTATTAACTTAAAGATCTTGAGGAAATCATCCCAGATTATCCAAGAGGGCACTAAGGACAATCACATGCACCTTTTTAAGAGAGAGGCAGAGACAGAGGAAAAGAGGAGAAGACAGGAGGCCCACAGAGGCAGAGACCGGAGTGATCTAGCCACCAGCAGAATAATGCCAGACGTTGGAAAGGCAAGCGTTTTACTCTTCCCTAGAGCCTCCAAAGGGTGGATGGCTCTGTTAACACCTTTGTTTCTCTTCAGTGAAACCTATTTCAAACTTCTGACCTGCAGGACTGTGAGAGAATTCATTCTGTGGTGTAAGCCATCAGGCTTGGGTGACTTTGTTACAGTAGTCATAGGAACATGTATTAGGCATAACGTCACCAAGATCTATCTAACGACTGTTTATCTGACATCACTTTGCCTAGGTTTTCCAAGTCTTTTCAACCTGTGGACTTGAATGTAACATCATTAGACACACATTTTCAGACAACCACTTTGTTATTTTTTGTTCTGCTCTGTTCCCACCTCACGTAATCCTCCTGTAAATGGATCCGATTACCTGAATCTGTCCCACTTTAGATTGACTGTCATTTCTCTTCACTCCTTTCCTCAGAAATACCTTAATTTGGGAAAACTTCCCTCTTGCTCTTCCCCTCAGAATTTTCTTCTATATCTAATTCATTATTACTATTATTATTACTATCACTACTTTCTCTTAATTTTGTAAGTTTTAAAGATTTATTTGTTCACTTCTGTGAGTGAGAGAGATGAAGACAGCACCCCCAATAGGGTTCCTATGGGGGACCTAGCCCTGGCCCCTGTTAGCCCCGGGCCATGTGTGTGTGTGCTCTGTACTCAGGTCTCCAGCCTCAAACCTGGAAGTGTCCCATGTGGTACTGCCTTACAGAACATTGCTTCTGCTACACTACCATGTAGCCCCTTAATTTTGTCATTTTAACTTTGCATTCTGTATACTTTTTTTCTTATTTCAATTTACTATATATGACTCACTGTTATAGTTTCAGAAATGTAAAATATCCCTTTAAATCTTTGAACATCAGTTCTCATGCATATATATGTGTGCGTGTATGTGTAAACACATACATACATACACATACATGCACATATATATACACATTTTAAAATTTCACATTATTTCTCCACTAAAAGAATTTCAGAATTGATTGTCATTGATTAAATTCATTACTTTTAGATCACTTATTTTTCCATAGATCTATTCTAACACAATATTATGCAATATAAATATTATTAAGTTTGGGCAGAAATTGATAGAGATTCCTGGTTGAATCCCTCAGACAGAGGCAAGAGAAGAGAGAGATTATATTTAATATAATTTATCCGCATGGAAATCTGACATTGAATAGGGCCAAGGAGAACTTCTAATGGAAGGCCCAGCCACAGAAAGGATGTTTACCTGATTCCAAAGAGTTTCTTCTCCAAGATAGATGTGACAAATAGAAAACTGCATGAGCACTGCCCCCTTTCATTGGGTTTTTATTGTGTTGCTTTATTTCAGCCTTGCAGGTGCATAGTCTTTGGGATTTACCTTCAGCAGTTCACTTGTTCTTTGCCTTCTTGGTTCTCTGTGCCAGAGACATGAGCAGTAACATTAGGTAGATTAGTGTAAGTGGGTAAAATGCTGCTGACTTCCAGAATATAGAGTCTAAAATGTTAAAAACATAAAGGATTGGGATTATATTATTCCAGTGCAGATATTCCTAACTTGAAAAAAAGAAGGGAGGAACTATATATTTTAAAATATATTACAGATAGACTATTGTTTCAGAAATCTTTCATGACGGACCAGCAAGTGGTGCAGCTGCTGAGATGCTGGACTCCTACATGGCTGACTACGGTTCAAATCCTAGACCTGGTGGCTTGCTTTCTCACTTCCTTTTCTCTTTCTTTGTCTCCCTCTGGTCAAATTTTAAAAAAATAATAATAATTACAAATAAAATAAAATAAATAATTCTTTAAAAATATTGTCATCAAAACCTCAAAGGGACATATCTCCTATGAATGCTGCTATTAAATATCTGATAAATAAAAGCCCTCCAAAATGTATATTATTTTCATTGATAATAATCACAAGAACTCCAAAATTATTCTACTGAATCACATTACTACGAGTCTAAAATGTTAAAAACATAAAGGATTGGGATTATATTATTCCAGTGCAGATATTCCTAACTTGAAAAAAAGAAGGGAGGAACTATATATTTTAAAATATATTACAGATAGACTATTGTTTCAGAAATCTTTCATGACGGACCAGCAAGTGGTGCAGCTGCTGAGATGCTGGACTCCTACATGGCTGACTACGGTTCAAATCCTAGACCTGGTGGCTTGCTTTCTCACTTCCTTTTCTCTTTCTTTGTCTCCCTCTGGTCAAATTTAAAAAAAATAATAATAATTACAAATAAAATAAAATAAATAATTCTTTAAAAATATTGTCATCAAAACTTTAAAGGGACATATCTCCTATGAATGCTGCTATTAAATATCTGATAAATAAAAGCCCTCCAAAATGTATATTATTTTCATTGATAATAATCACAAGAACTCCAAAATTATTCTACTGAATCACATTACTACAGTTTTCAGTTTGACTATCCTTTGTACCAAGGGTTTTATTTCTTTGTTATAGACTCAACAATACTGACTTCTAAAATTATAAATATTCCTGTATATTCCATAGAATTCAAAGACTCCCATTATTGCTTATTGAGACTTTTTTAAAATTAAGAATCAAGAGGTGTGGTGCTAACCTTCAGGTGAAATAAGCCAATTTTTATTGATCAACCATATTCAATTCACCAAATGTCTCTTTTTTTAATGTCTTTTTTATTTTAAGATAACACTGGTTAATGAAAGTCAAGATCAACAAGCAGGGATCACCAAGCTTAGAAATTTTTAAATGCCATAGTTAAATATCAGAACCATTCAAAATATAATGATTTATTTTAATAACAAAGTAAGACAATGATGTCAAAATACAAACATTTGCCTCACACAATATTTCTGCAAATTGTTGGTTACAAATTCAATTCAAAATGCTGGAATAAAATGGAAGAAAACAGGAAAATCAAGATGGACAAAAAAAAAAACTCACTAGAAAAGAAAAATAATTTACTGGAATAAATAAAAATTGTGACCAAATATATTACCATTAAATAACAAAATATTCATAAAGGAGCAAGAAATTACATAAATCAGTAGTTCAAAGCACAGATACAAAAATTCAGGAAAAATGGAGCAAGTAGCTGAGCCCACCCGCTAGAAAGGCACAGGAAAGAAATGAAGGAAAACCATACCCTCTTATGAGACCCTCATTAAGAGCAACACAAACAAGACCATTGGGGCCAAAAACACACACAAAAAAAACAAAATTGAAAAAGTAAACAAGATAAAAGTAAAGAGTGAAAGAAGACAGAGATAATATAAATAAAGGGGCCAGTAGGTGACAAGGCAGTTAAGGCACTGGACTCCCACATAGCCAATCTTGGTTCAAGTCCCAGACCTGGCAGCTTGAAAGCCACGCCAGGCACATTGTGTGTGCTTGCTCAAGATCCCAGAGGGAGAGGGGGGAGAAGAGATTGCAGTTTGGCCATTCCCTCTAGTGGGGATGTCCTCACGTTTTCTCTCTGTGTCTCTCTGGTAAATGCTCTCGTCCTATGGCAAAAAACCCAAAATAAATCAGTAGAAAGCATTAGTAAAGTAGATCAGTATAATCAGACTGGTAAAATTTGAAAACTAAAATAGCAAGACAAAAGAGAACCCATCAAAGAGGTAACTGAAGAAAATGTACATTAAATAAAACTTTTTGTCTGTAAATTGCAAAGGATATTATTCCTTTTTTCTTTTTTTTTTTGAGAGAAGTTTTTGTTATAGGGTGCGCTCGCCAGACAGAGAGAGACAGATAGACAGGAAGCGAGAAATCACACGCAAGGGGGGGATGGCCATGCCACAATCCCCTCTCCTCCTTTCTCCTCTTGGGATCTTGGGCACGCACGCACGCACGCACACATGCCCGGCTTGAGTTTAAGCCACCAGGTCCGGGACTCAAACTGTAGTCGACTACGTGGGAGTCCAGGGACACAGCCATTACGCTAACTGCTGGTCCCAAAAGGGTATTATTTCTAAGAACAAAAATGTTAGAGTAGCTCACATATTCTAGAAATTCTACTAGACTTTAAAAAGATCTTCTTTACTAGAAATATTAGCAAACAAACTAAATGTCCATCAATAAGAAAGAAGTGAAGTTAATTTGGTTCATTCATAACAGAATATTATAAGGCATTTAGGTGAGATAACTCTTTATGTGCTGATATGGAATGAAAATATTAAGGCATTTTAATCAGAAGAAATCAATGTGCATAATATTATAAATGTCTTCCTATTTCTATTTTAAAACAGTGTGCATGGTTTATATGTTTGAATATGGATAGATTATCTCTGGAAGAACACATTTTAAAAGTGCAATAAAGAATACCCCTGTGGAGGGAACAGGATGGCTGTTACGTGGATGTGGGACTAGATTAATTTCTCGTGTTCTATCTTTGAGAGTCTTTTATACTATGCAGCATGTGCATATTTTACGTACTCACAACAAATGATAAAATTTAAGTTTATAAAGGCAGCCAAACCTCTTGTTTAACAATTCTTAAGGGGAAAAAAAAGCAACTGAAGACTCAAACTGTGGCTTTGGGCAGGTATTACTCAGCGTCATAACGGATAATGCTAAATCACTCCATCCAAACACCTTCAGCAACTCAGAGCTGCATTTTCTGCTACCTAACCCTGGAGGACCCGTGAAGGCAGGGGTCTGTGAGTTGTACATTTGGCAAGAGTTCTACTCAAGTTCTTTAGTAACTGGTAACACCTGCCCTTAATGTTTCCAGGCCAAAATGGTTCTTCCATGAACTCTGGGATCACAACCAAAGCACTAATTCCTTTACAGAACAGAAAAATAATCAGTGATACTCTTTACATGCAGATATAATTTATATTCTTTAATTTTCATAATGGAATGTTAAAGTGGCTACTTAAAGTTTTCTTCAATTAGGTTATTGGAACAGATAAAGCACATGAGCGGACCCCTCTAAAGCCCATGTCATTTTCTTCTTTCATAAGATAAAAAGAAAGGGACCAGCAGTTAGCATAATGGCTATGTCGCTGGACTCCCATGCAGTAGACCGCAGTTTGAGTCCCGGACCCAGTGACTTAAACTCACGCTGGGCGCATGTGCATGTATGCCCAAGATCCTGAGAGGAAAATGGAGGAGAAGGGATTGTGGTGTGGCTATCCCCCCTGAGGGGTGATTTCTCGCTTTCTGTCTCTCTGTCTCTCTCTGTCTGGCGAGCGCATGCGCCCTATAATGAAAACCTCTTCAAAAAATAAAAAAAAAGAAAAGAAAAAGAAAAAAGCACCAAAATTTTGTAATTACAACCATAGCCAGATGGAATTTTTTTTTTTTTTAACTTTCACGTTACTCATACTTACCCTCCCCTCTTTCCCATTGGTAAGGTGTAAGAGGGAGCAGTAACAAAGAGGAGTACAGAGCAAAAATTCAGAATAACATGCCATTTTTAAAATCAGATTAGAGCTGTTTTTTGATCAACATAGCTTTTTTTGTAGAATGTTCACCATATTGGCTTCTATAGTTTCAAAATAAAACAGTTTGACTCTTACATGTAAGCTATTACAATGGACTTTTTTTGGTAATATAGTAAGACTCTCTCCATTTAGAAGAATAACAGTGCCTTATTTTACATTCTGGCTCACGTTTCTTATTTCCATTTCTAACTACTCAGGAGCTCTTACTAAGAAGAATGCTGTGATAATGTGAGCCTGGAGGATGGTTTTGCATTGGGTGGTCATGAAAGGTCCCTCTACTCAGTGATACTTAAATCTGAGATGAAAATGGCAATAATGAGACTGGCATGCAAAGGTCTGAGTATGAGCATTCCAGGCTAGTACAAAAATCCCAAGGCAAAAAAAAGAATATATAAGCTTAAGTAAGCTTGTTATAGTAGAGAAAAAGACCGAAACTTTGAAAAGGCAGGAAGAGCCACAGGAGATGAGATTGAGTCATGCAGTGTCTTTTAAGAGGATTAGGCCTTTGCATTGTAAGCTAGGTTCCATGGAGAACTATCCGGAGGATAATGAGCTAGGAATGACATGATCTGACTTAGATTTAAAGATCGCTCTAACTACTATGTGACAATGAGTTTCTAGGAAGACTAGACCTAGCAGAAGAAAGGTGTAATGTTTAAATTTGTCCCCTCCGAAATGCACTAGGAAATCTAATTGCCTATGTCCCAGTATTGAGAGTTGGACCCTTAAGTGATGATTAGACCATTCAGGGCTCTGCCCTCCTGGGAGAGTTTAAGCTTTTAAGAGGAGAAGGAGCTTTGGGGTTCTATCTTGCTCTCGCTCTTTTGTCTTCCTGCCTTTCACCTGGGGATAATGCAGTGTAAGGGCCCTTTACGCGGGTGTTACGCTTTTACACTTCCCAGCCTCCACAACCATGTACCAAATGGTCTTTTCTTTGTAAATTACTAAATGTGTGATAGTCCTTTATAGTAACGCGAAATGGATTACAACACAGGGAGGTGAGTAATATAGCTATTGAAATAGTCCAAACAAGAAATTGTTTCGGTCTGAAGTGGCTTGCAAGGAGAATGGTAACACAAAGGTTCAGGTATGAGAATGGAATACATTATGCAAGTGAATTCATCAGAGCTTCTTAATACATTGAATATGAGGCATCAAGAAAACTAGCACTCAAGAGTGACTTAAGAGTGAACACCATTTTTGGTTCAATTCACTTAGTATATTGTGGTGCTCTGACATGAGATGGGAAAGTTGAGATGGGGAAGCCCAAGAAGTGGAACAAATATATCAGTTGAGACTGGAATTCAAGTTTTCTGTTTTAGATAGGTATGTAATTGACACTACTCATATTCCAATAAGCCCATGCTTTTTAGGTATTCAGTTCTGATCCAAGACTCTCTAGCCACATCTATGGTTAATTCTAATACACTTATATAAATCGCGGCTTCCAAAACCACTATTCTAATATGCATTGTTTCAACTCCTTGTACCCGCATACCTACCTAATGATGTACTCCACGTCTTATAAACCCTCCCAAATATGTCAGGTTTGGAGGAGGGTTGTTGTTTGAATAAGGTCTGCCTGTGTTACAGTTCTGACGCTTCATCCTCTCAGGTAGCTGGGATTAGAAGCATGTGTCCCCACACCCAGTTCATGTCAGTTTTTTTCTAGTTTCCCTTGACCTTTATTCAGGCACAATCACTTCTCTCCAGCAGTATTATATTTTATTCCTACATTTTATTTTTGTTTGTTTGTTTTTTTTTAATTTATTCATTCTCTAGATTAATTCACTATACACCATCACAACACACAAATGAATTTTCCATCCAAAATACATTGTGCGTTGGCTCAATCAAGCACATCAACATACATGTTCTCAGCAAATAATTTTCCAATTCTTACGTCCTGCATACCTTGCCTTTTGTTTTGCCATCCTTGATTCCCCATCCCCACCCACTACCATGTCCCATCCTCCTCCCCCATTGTCCCTGGCATCCATGGTTGTCCTCCATGCCTCCCCCCCCCATTCAATTGTTCTGCCAATGAACTTAATTAGTCTAAATATATCCAATAGCTAGCACAGCTGACACATACCTATACATGAACCCAAGTCTGACTTTAGGCATAAACCCCAGTGAGTAGAGTGAACATACTATAAAGTAGTACCCAGCTGGGCCCATACAGCTCGCTGCAGTCGTC
>NW_006159764.1:3767020-3835159 GCF_000334495.1 Tupaia belangeri chinensis
AGCGCAGGCCCAGCGGCCCCGCGCAGGCCCAGTGGCCACACGCCAGCCCCGAGCGCGTGAATGTGCGCAGGGACCCAGCGCCACCTCCCATTCGCCTGCCTGACCAGAGAAAGGAAGGACGGGAACCTCGGCTGGTCCATGCCGGCTCAGCGCCGGAGAGGCAGCGGGGAGCCGGGCTGCCCGGGCTGCAGAACGGGGAACAGAGCCCCAGCCTTATTCCTACATTTTAATAGAAGTATCATAGTGACTTTTTACCAGCTCTACCTTCAGTTTGTCAAGGGTGAGTGTATATCTGTCTACTGCATTGTAAACTCGTTCAGTGTGTAAATTCTCACTAAAGACAAACTGTAATAGGGACCAGCAGTTAGCATAATGGCTTTGTCGCTGGACTCCCACATAGTCAACTGCAGTTCGTGTCCTGGACCCGGTGGCTTAGCTGGGCGTGTGTCCGTGCGTGCCCAAGATCCCGAGAGGAGAATGGAAGAGAAGGGATTGCAGTATGGCCATCCCCCCGGGGGGGTGATTTCTCACTTTCTGTCTCTCTGTCTCTCTGGTGAGCACACGTGCCCTATGGCAAAAATCTCTCTAAAAAAAAAAAAGACAAACTGTAATAGAGCACTCATGGTGAGAAACAGCTCACAAGCTGTATTTTCATGCCCATTCACATATAAATACCAGCCTCTCTGGATAAGTTGGCTCGTCAAAAAAAATTGTGAGGTATTTTTCCACATTTCTTCTATGCAAAACTGTTTCATGACATTTCCTATGACCCAATAGATTCAAGTAGGAAGGATAAACGAATAGTTGGAAACCAAAGGTATGATTTTAAAACAAATAACAAAATATCTGGCTTTTTATCAAAGCAAACCTCCTTTTTAAAATGCATTTCTAATTCTATTGTAAAAAACATTCTTTTAGATGGAAAGGCTAAAGTACTGTGTTCAAGTTTCCTAGTTCCCACTCCTATGTCGGCAACACACAACGCACAAAGGATCTTATTATTTCCATACTGATTGTGCACTTTTGGAATTAAACCAAAATGGTTTCCTCCCAAGTTGCAGATCTGGGTCAAGACTGACAGGGCTTCAGGAACGGAGAAGCAATGACAGCGGTGGGTCTGGCTCAGCTCTAGGACCCGTTGCAGCGAAGGGCGAGTGCCAGCTGAGTGAGTAGGTGCTCTCTCTCCCTCTCTCTCTCTCCCGGTTTACAGTCATGGGGGTCGGCCAAAAATCTGTATATTGCTGGCAGTCAAGCACAGCCAATCCAAGCACCTGTGTTGCAAAACTCAGCAATCGTGTGATTGCCATTACTGATCCATCTGTGAGGCCGTACTTGCCACATGTCCATTAACTCACATAAAGTGGGTTGGAAGGGAAATTCCATTAGATAAGGAGGATGGCAAAATTAATGTGTCATTTGGTGGTTGTGATTGAAAAAAATATAGAAAACATTGATGGAAAGTTACAAATGTTGCAACTGATCAGAACAGATTAGTAATGGCTATTCCATGACAAAAGGCAGACCTTTAATTCAGAAACAGAAAAAGCTAAATAATTGTGTGCAATTTGAGGAACAAGATTTTACTTTCATTAATGGCATTACACAGAATTGAAGTGTCACATTCATTAATCCAATAACGAGGTAAAAGAATGACATCTTTGCAAACAATGCAAAACATTAGGTCAGGGTCATTATCTTAGACCCTCAACAACCAAAATCTCATTAACTGAAAGTTTTAAAAATTCCTTTTCCATGTCAGAACTTGTTTAAGCCGAAGGCAAGACTACACTATTATTTAAGAAGGGCTTAATAATGAAAAGTATTTATGGGAAAATGCTGAAACTTCTTTGGAGACTTTTGTTTGCATGTCTTAGTGTGTCAACATACTCACATTATGAAAGTAAAAAATAATATAGTAATAAAAATGATCACTTAATTGTACTGAGCGTGTGCCATACACTGGGAGAGATCCCACAGGAATTTAATTTTAATCCTTTTAAAGCTTTAAAGGTTAGAAAACCAGGGCTCAGAGAAGTTACCTGTCTCAACCAATCAATAAAAAGACCTATTTAATATTTCTTAAAATAAGTTTTTATTTCCTTTATATCATTTTTATGACACTATTTATAGTAGTGCCTATTAGGCAGTACTTGATAAACATCTCTGTCCCTAAGCTATTGAGACTGTACAATCCAATAATATTGTATTATGAAGTACATGTTCAATACTGTACTGGCTGAAAAAAATCAATAGAACATAAAACACCCATGGAATAGGTCAATGAGAAATCTTACAGATAAAAACAAATATTTGTCATGATAAAGTTCAGGTAGGAAATGATAAATTTGGATTTTAAGAAGCAAGGTTTTTCATCAGATCAATTAAATGACAAAGATAATACATGCTTCCCATATATTTGTTTTAGCCTCTTCAACTTTTAAAAGAGCATTTATTCAAGCAAAGTCTAGAAGAATGCACATCAAATATCTCAGAGTACTGAGTATATAGTTAATACATATTTCAGAATTTTGATCTTTTACCTCCTTTTAGTTTTTGCTAAAGGGCGTGTGCACTGGCTGGAGAGACAGAGAAACAGAAAGACAGAAAATGAGAAATCACCCCACAGGGGGAATGGCCACATTCAACCCCACTTCTCCTCCATTCTCTTTTTGGGATTTTGGGGACAGACATACCCATATGCCTGCCAACCTGGAAGCTCACTGTCCAGTCCAGGACTTGAACAGTGGTTGGCACTGTGAGAGCCCGGTGCCTTAACCATTATGCTACCTGCTGGCCCCACTCTTTTGTATTTCTAAAATGCACATCTATGTGTTGCAGAATGAAAGGCTTGAGAGAAACATTTAAAATGAGCCACTGCAGGAGGTTTGCTGTTGGTGTCTAGAGATCCCTCTGAGTATACTGAGCATGGTTGTATCTGTGGTCTGGGAGAGTTGAAGCTAGAGGGAAATCCCTTGCGTCTCTGTGGGGTGACTATATCTCTTCTTCGTTTCTGTCTCTCACTCATGGGATAAATAAACTATATAAATTCAGAAAAAATATGAACCACTCTAAACAGTGAGCATAGTACATATTAAACTAGAACTTCAGAATTAAATGAGTTTCAAGATATGTGAAATAGTATCATGAAAGCAGTAAAAACAGAAAAATATTTCATTAGGATAATTTTAAAACATAAATAAAGCTGGCATAATTTCTCAGTAAATAATCAAATATACATCGTCAGTTCTGTAATTAATATTTTACCATATTTGTTGTATCATATATCTGTTTTCTTGATTCATCTAACCATCTCTCTAAAGATGGTCTGTCTTATTTTTCTGTCTTATTTTTGATGCATTTTAAAGAAATTTTCAGATATTAATATATTTAACTACTCATACTTTAACATGTAGCTTATCAACTACCATTCCATATTTATTTCCATTGTTTTTTGTCATTGTTGTTTTAGAGCTAAATTTACATAAAATGTGATGCATAAATCTTTACTGCTCCTTTTAATGAATTCTGACAAATACTTCTAGGTGTTAATTTTAAAAAGGCTTGGGCTCATGTTGAGCTCATCTTTTTTTTTTTTTTTCTTTGCTATAAGGAACATGAGCTCAGCAGAAAGAGAAAGAGAAAGTGAGAAAGCACTCCCCAGGGGGAATGATCACATTGCAATACCTTCTCCTCCGCTCAGGATTTTGGACACCAATCCACATGTGCCAGTGTTTTTCAAGCCACTGGGTCCAGGACTGAAGCTGCACAGTCAGTCCTGTGGGGCACAGTTGCCTTAACCTTCATACCACTAGGTAGCGCTCTTACTCTTATTTTCTCAATGTTCTTCCAGGTTATTGGATTGAGACAATTAAAATCAGACACTCATCATTAATGAGTGGTGTTTTATGAGCATCCTCAGCAAGTGTACATATTAGTGATAGTTCTAAGTCATAAGCAACAGGAATTGACCCAGGTGGATCTAAATCTGACTAAGCAAAAAAGAAATCATTAAAAATATCTTCTGTTTTCATAGTTTAATTGAAGGGCATAGAAAAAAGCACAGGAAACTTGAGGAAACAGACTTTGCAATGCGCAGAAGCAAGAAATAGGATGTGTGACACTATTATACTGAAATTGCCATGGTCCACCCCCAAAATAAGCTCACTCTACCCCTATGCATAGTAACTCTACATTGGCACTCTCGGTCTCTGGAGAATCCCCAGAGGTTGAGGGCTCAGTTCCACAAGACTACCTTCACTTCAGACACCCCTTGCAACTCTTATAATCCAGGAAATCCCAAAGATTTAGAAACTCTGCATTAAGAATCAGAGTCAAGGGACCAGCAGATGGCGTAATGGCTACCTTGCTGGACTCCCACGTAGTCAACCTCAGTTCGAGTCCCTGACCTGGCGATCTAAACCTCATTCCAGGTGTGTGTGGATACGTGTCCCATATCCCAAGAGGAGGATGGAAGATAAAGGACTGTGGCATGACCATCCCCCTGGGAGGTGATTTCTCGCTTTCTGTCTCTGTCTCTCCAGCAAGTGCATGTGCCCTATACCAAAAATCTCTCTCTAAAAAAAAATTAAAAATAAATAAAGGAGTCAAAGTCAAAGACAAAATACTACAACAAAAGATTCCCCAAGCACCCCTATTCATCAGAAAATTGCAAAGATTTTAAAGGCACTGTGCCAGACTGGGGCAGAGGTCCTATACATATTTCTTACTGTTCTACACAGGGTAAGCCAAACATTCTTTGCTTATGGATGTGGGAATGTTTTTAGACAACTAATACTTTGTGACTTGACCCTATTATCATTTTATTTCTGACTAGTGAGTTCCAGTCAGATTAGAACAGTGAGCCATCCTCCTCTGAGTGCAAGAGCAGGACTCCAGACCTGTTATGTTTAGACCTATGATGGTACCTGACTGACACAAGGTGGGACAAATGATTCCTCAGCAGGGACCCTAGACACTTCATCTTTCCCATGGCATCATTCAACAATAGAGGAGTCAAAACTTGAAAGCTAAAGGCAGCCCTTTTGGCTATGAGAGAAAGTTGGTCAGTAGTAAGGTTCAACAGGACAGGTCAAAGTGACAAATGAAGAGAAAGTCATATGACAATCATATTAATGAGACCAGTTCTTTTCCTGGTGCCTAGCCCCATGGAGCCTTTGTGAACTGTCAAAAATCCTTCTATTCTATTCCAGTAATAACTGTTTCTTTTTGATTAAGTAATTCCCAATGGGCTTATGTACCAGTAAGCTTTATAATCATTATATTAATTATAGCTGGATGATGCTGATCTTAAACCTACTCTCACCCTACACTGTAGTGATATTTCAAAATTTATAAGTGTGAGCCTCAACAGTTTTTAACTATAGTCTTTTGTATTAGTATTAGTTGTATGGAATGTATTCACTCCTTAATAAATAATGCCATAGGATAGTTAGTTTCTCTTTAAGCAAAGATCGCTGGCTGGTACTCTTGGAAGTAGATGTGAAAGCAGAAAGAGTTCAAAACGTATTGACGAACCATCTCACTTTCATCTAAATTATTATCCATTTTATCTTCTCCTCCCTGTTTCTATAAAACATTAATAAGACTGTAAGTCTAAGCTCCTATGTCATTGTATCTGTTCGTAGCTTTTGGACTCTACAAGAGATTGACTCCAAATATGGCATTTTCTTGCTACAAGAATGTGCAGATGAGAGGCAATAACTCATCCCTGCAAGCTCTAATTCCATAATAATTTATTCCAGGGCCTTGGCAGCTAATGCTTCAAGCACTATTAATAGAAAACTGTGCAAGTGGTGTAGGTGGTACTTTCAGTTTAGTGATGCTGTAGTTAATTTCTTTAATTTATAAAGTATTTATAAAACTCATCTTTGCAAAGCTGCTGAAACTGTGTAGGCAGAAACCAGTTATCTCCTTACTTTGAAGCCTTCAAATTGTATCCACTCCTGTAGCCTACATAATCACTGACACTCCTCTTACTAATTCTGTTGTGTGACCTCCGTCTGTTACTTTGTATGGTACGACTCACTTAGTATCTGCATGGCTCCTGATGAGGAATGATCTTGTTCCTATGACCCTGCAACAGGTTTGCCATAGAAGACCTGATGGTTCTATAGGATGTAGGTTTCTGAGTTGTATCACAACACTGGCTGTAAGACTCAGTTTCTACTATCATGAATTTTAATTTATATAACTATATCAGCTTTATCATACTCCATGTGGGCATAGTGTTTATTTTCTTCACTCCTTTGTGTTCAATTATCCTGTGTTCTCATAAAATGTTATTTATGCGCTCTGAGGTTGGATTGTCCCAGTTTTATTTATACATGACATAGATTACTTATTCCTTTTAACCCCCACCCCACCCAATGATTTCAAATGTAAAAACCAGGGCTGGCTCTTTGGTCTGGTGTTAAGGCAGCTGGTTCCCACATGGTCAATCATGCAGTTCAAATCTTGAGTGTGTCTGTGTGTACCACAAATACCAATAGAGAAATAGAGGAGAAGGGATTGTGGGTGACCAAGCCCCACCAGGGACTGCTTTCAGACCCTCCCTCTCTCTGTCTCTCTGCCTAGCAGATGTGCCCTTTACAAATTAAATATATTAGTAAGTAGATAAATAAAATGTAAAATCCTTTCCCCATTTTCAGTCTTATAATAATAATCAGTGGCCTGAATTTAGCCTGTGGGCCATAGTTTGCCATCTTTTACTCTATAACACAAAATAAAGTTATACTTATTTCACATTTTAGGTTTAATATGTATAGTTCATTTCATTTTCTTTGATCAACTGATACTAATTGACTATCTAAATTGCCAAGGCATTACAGAATTGCAAAGGTAGGTATAAGTAACTCAGGCAGGAATCTCAAACTCCAACAGGTGAAATAATACATGTAAGTGTATAGACAATCCAATTTTAAATGTGATGAGTGATGAAGGATATTCAGTAGAATACTGGAAAGTGCTTTGAGGTATTGTTGAAAGAGACTTTAAATGCAATGAAATGCATAAATGTAAGTATATAGCCCAAAGACTTAGACAAATGTGTACACCTGTAAAATCTCCATTCCAATTAAGGGAACCAGCAGTTAGCGTAATGGCTATGTCGCTGGACTCCCACATAGTTGACCGTGGTTCGTGTCCTGGACCCGGTGGCTTAAAACTCATGCCAGGCGCGTGTGCGTGCGTGCCCAGGATCCTGAGAGGAGAATGGAGGAGAAGGGATTGCGGCATGGCCATCCCCCCTGGGGGGTGATTTCCTGCTTTCTGTCTCTCTGCCTCTCTCTGTCTGTCTGGCGAGCGCATGCGCCCTATAGCAAAAACCTCTCCAAAAAAAAAAAAAATCTCCATTCCAGTTAAGACAAAAATATTTTCATCATCCTAGGAAAGTATCACTTGTTCCTTAACAGTCAAAGCCCCACTAAAGGCAGTCAATGACATTTTCCTCATATTAGATTTTTATTTGACATTCTTCAAATTTGTGTAGCTAAAATTGTTTCTCCTAAAATGATTATGAACCTCTGTAGTTTTCTCTTCAGTTTCTATTCTATTGAAACTCTGTTATAAGGTATATCCAAGTTTAAGATTTTTAAATACTCTTGTTAAACTGACTTATTTATTTATTTTTTAGAGGTTTCTGCCTTAGGGTGCATGCACTCGCCAGAAAGAGACAGAGACAGGAAAAGGGCAAGTGTGAAGTCACCTCCCCAACGGGGGACGGTCACACTGCAATCCTGTCTCCATTCTTCTCCAGGGATCTTGGGATTGCACACACACATGCTTAGCATGATTTTCAAGCCACTGGGTCTGGGACTCAAACTGCAGTTGGCCATGCGGGTATCCAGAGACATAATTACTATGCCATCTGCTGGCCCCAACTCATTAAGAACAATTCTGTGACCTGGTAATGCTTCACATCCTGAAGTTCACTTTATCTGTTATCTTTCTGGTCTTATTTCTTAATTATGCTACCTGTATACCTAGTATATGTTTCCTTGTGTTTTTGCTTTCAATTTTCCTGTTTTCATGTTTAAAATTCATTTCTCATAAACTGCATAAAATGAATTTTACTTATTTATATTTTGACAATTTCTGATGCTTAACTGGATCATTAAGTCCACGTATATTTAGTATAATTATTGATATGTTATTTATTTATTTTAATTTTATTTTCTTTTATATATTCAATCACATTATTATTTGGCTTACAAAATGAATATTTCAATAGGTAAACATTTCTCCCTAGTACAGTTGATAAAACTACAAAATATCTTCAGCAGATAATACCACATTTCTTTGTGCCATTAAGAAATACTTTGCCTCCCTATTTTTCTTCTAAATGCCCTTCCTCAGACCCTCCTGTTTCACACATACTATATCTGGTATTTATATCTATATACTGTGTTTCTATATCCTTTAGTCAATTAGTTTCAGTCGGAGTGTGGGCATTCAGTATATATTAAGTGGGGACATACAATGCCTCTCCTTCATAGCCTGGCTTGCTTCCATTTTCATCCACTTCCTGTCAAAAGCCAGAGTTTTGTTGTTCTTTATGGCTGAATAGTATTCCATTGAGTATATGTAACTAGGTTTTTATATTTGCCTTCTATTTTCATCTCTGTTATTTGTCCCATTGTTCTTGCTTGCTGGCTTCTTTTAAAATAATAGACTGTTTATGGCATTCCACTTTAGACCCTTATTAGCTATTTCAAATAGCTTTATAGCAGTTATGTTAGGGATTATAACATGTGTTCTTAAGTGTTCATCTCTCTTGAATTAAATACCACTTCATGTAAAATATCAGACATAGGGATCAAAATCATTTCCAGTTTCATTTTCCTCAACATAATTTATTTCCTGTAGTGACTTTTATACTGGTCGGATATTGACCAATCCTCTTTTGGTTTTGTTCATATGAGAACGTATTTTTTTTTTTTTTTGCATTTATTTTTAAGGATCCTTTCACCATGCATGAACTTCCAAAAAAAAAAAAATTGGTTTGTTTTCTTTTAGGGGGAGTTTTTGATCTTTCTTGTTGATTGATGAAGCTATTTATTTTATTTTCCTTTTTTTTTTCTTGCTATAAGGTGTATGCATTTAATAAAAGAAGAGAGAGAGAGAGAGAAATCACCCCCTGGAGAGATGGCTGTGATGCAATCCCTTCTCCTCCGTTCTCCTCTCAGGATTTTTGCCATGCACACACACTCTCGATGTGTTCTTCTTGCTGCCAGGTGTAGGACTCAAGCTGCTCAGTCAGCCGTGTGGGATCCAGCCACCTTCACCACCACACTACCGACTGGCCCCATGAAGCCATGTTAAGCCATTGTTTGATTAATTCCATTTCCTTCTGCCTTCTGTTACTTCTGCTGAGAAGTCGGCTCTTGTGTGTATTGTTTGCTCACTGTATGGGTTGCCTCCCCACCGCCTGCCCCTTGTTTTTCTGGATGTTGTCAATATTTTTTCTTTATATCTGATTTGTAGTGGTTTGAAGATGATATAATCTGTTATTACTTTCATTGTATGTATCCAATGGGGAGTTTTCTTTTTTACATAAAAAAAGAAAATTAAATATCAAAACTTTTTGAAATTTTTAGCAAATGTTAACATTTTTCCCATTTTCTTTCTTCTTTCTGGGATGCTATGTATTTTAGGTTTTTTCTTATTGTCCCCTAAGTCATTGCATCTCTGTTCATTTCTTTCGATTATTTTTTTCTATCTGTATGCATGACTTGGGGTTCTCCAGAGAGATGGAATTAATAGGATAGATAAATAGACAGGTGAAAAGATATTTATTAGAGGAATTAGCTATGTGATTACGGGGACCGACAAGTCCCACAATAGGCCATCTGCAAGCGAGGATCAGGAAGCTCAGTAGCATGTTTCCATTTATTATAGGAAGTCTCTGAACCAGGGAGGCTGAGGGTGTAACTCTAAGTACAAGACAGAAGGCCTGAGGACCCCAGGGCACACTGGTGCAAGCCCCATAAATCTAAGGCTAGAGAACGGGAGTTCTTGTGTCCAAGGGAGTTCTGGTGTCTCCCAGGAGGAGACCAGTATCTCCAATCCAGGAGAGAAAGAGAGTGTACCTTTCCTCTGCCTTCTCGTGCTGTGTGGGCTCCCGTGTAATTGGATGATGCCTATTCTCTTTGTAGGTAGATATTCCCAGTCAGTTGACTGACCCATTGGTCGATCTCTTCTAGAAACACCTGCAGAGACATATCTGGAAATAATGCTTTACCAGCCATCTAGGAAAATCCTTTTTCAATATGGCACCATGCACATCTCTTAAACCATACTGAATCTCTAAATAAAGACAAGGCAATACTTCTGCCTAACATGATACAACTATACTGCAAACAGGTAAAAATACACAAGGCCCTTCCCCAGAAAGTAAAGTCTGAGTGGTGTTTACTCTTTTAAGATCCCATAACTTATATAGTATAAATTTTTAAATTCTTAACAATGATATAAACTTAATCAATCTTATAAATAATAAAGGAAAGAAAACAAACATAATTAATATATGGAGATACACACACACACAAATATATATTTAACAAAAAGGAAATATCCATTATAATCACATTTCTTGTTTCAATAACTAGTAATGTGGTCTTGGCTGATATTAAAAATACCTTCATTACTCATTTTCTATTTTCTTTACCTTAAGCAAGGTGGTTAAGGTCATTTACCTGATGAGTTACCCACACTTTCTTTCCTTGAAGGTTGAGGCTACTTGTAGACTTGCCTGGCTTGTGTTGTTTTAGTTTTCCACTGACCTTGTCCACATGTATGCTAATAGTAATAGACACACTAAGGAATGTCCAATTATCCAGACAAAGCTTTTTTTGCCTCTATAGCTAAGTAATACCCCAGTTTTCCTCTGCATAGTCCATGTCAATCACCCCAGATAACACTATAGCTGTCTCCTTAGCTTATTAGCTCAGAAACATGAGGGGTCCAAAGTACCCAGGTGTCAGTCAAAATTTCCAACTCAATAAAATCATCATTTGGTAAAAGCATTTCACCCTCTGAAACAAAGAACTCTGGGCTGGCAGAGCATAGAGTTGTAGAAAAAGAAGCAAAAATTTTGATAGTGGGTTAGTAAGGGTAACAATGAGTGGTGTTACCATGAGACCTATGCCCCAGTCCTGCAAAATATTGTCACCTAAAGTGTTATAACTGCATTTCCAGCCATACAAAGTATTGTCATCTAGAATACTGTAACTTCTACTTCAAGAGACATTCTACTCTTCTATCAAGTCAGCTGCCTCAGGATAATGAGAACTATGGCAAGACATGATAATAAGCCCACTGCTGCACTTCTTTGGCTCTGAAGAGAGTTCTCTGACAGATGCTATGAAGTGCTGAATACCATGATGGTAGATAAGGCATCCTGTGGGGCCATAAATAATAGCTTTGGATGAGACATGGGATATAGAAAGGGAAAATACTCTCTTCCATGATGAAAGAGATCCAATATAATCAACCTGCCACCAGGTAGCTGGTTGCTCACTGTGAGGAATGGTGCATATTAGAGGTTCTGTGTTAGCTTTGCTGCTGCCAGATGGTGCACTCGGCAATGGCTGTAGCCAGATTGGCCTTGGTGAGTGGAAGTACAGTTGCTAAGCCCATGAATAACCTACGCCCACCATTGCTGCTTTGTTCCTCAGCCTACTGGGCAATGACAGTGGTGGTTGGAAAAGAGATTTACTGGTATCTATGGAATGAGTCATACTATCCACTTGATTATTAAATTTCTCTTTTGTTGACATCAGCCTTTAGTGAGCATTTATGTGGGACAAAAATATCCTAAAACCCTTTGCCCACTCAGAGAGGTCTATCCATATACCATTTCCCCACATTTCTTTGTCATCAATTTTCTAATCAGGTGTTTTCCAAGTCCCTGATCATATAGTCAAACCACAGGTTACAGCCCATAAATCAGTGTATAGCTATAGGTATGATCATGTGTCCTTCCAAGCAAAGCACACAACCAGGTGCACTGCCCAAAGCTCTGCCTCCTAAGAAGATTTCCCTTTACCACAGCTCTCAGGGATATCCCAGAAAAGGGCTCCAGCACTATAGCTGTCCACCTTGGGGTGGTGGCTGATGGCAGAACCATCTCTAAATCAGGTGTAGTTTTCACTGTCCGCTGATGATAAATATATTCCTCATTAGGGACAGACTGGGAGAAATAAGGGTGTATAGCAGAAGTAGGTACCACAGGCATTTGGGCCACTTCTTCATGCAACTTACTCATGTCTACAACACCAGCTCAGGCCTGAAGCCTATATCCCACTTCCATTTGATGATGAAGTGTTTATGTGCATATCCAACTTTATAAGTTTCTGTATCTTACTATTCAGTTTATGATAAATAGCTCAGGTCACATGTTAACTTGGTGGCCCATGGTCAAGCATTTAGCATTTAGTAAGGCCAGTTGCAGGCCAAGAGCTTTCTCTCTCAAAAGCAGAACCATTATTAACTTTAGATGTTGTAAGAACCTTGCTTCAAAGTCTTAGATGCCTGTACTGTGATTCACCGGACAGCAGCTCTATCTGCCACAGAGACCTCAGGTAGCACTGGCTCTGCCTAGTCATATGTGCAAGTGGCAGACCAGCTTGCATAGCAGCCTGGACCTGGTGCGCAGCCCTCTCCTGTCTGGGGCTTCACTCTGAGCTAGCAGTTGTCTGGGTCACTCAGTATGGCCACAGTATCAAACCCTCATAAAGGATGTGTTTTCTCCAAAAGACAGGTCCTCTGGGCCTTATGCCTCTTTCTTGCCAGTAGGAGGTATTAGATGCAACAAATTATTCTGCTTAGAATGGAAATCTTGACATGCCCCATACCACTAGACTCCTTGAAATTTTACCTGAGTAGAAGGCTCCTGGATTTTAGTCGAATTTATTTTCCAGTCCCTAACACACAAATGTCTGACCTGTGAATCCAAAATGATTGCCACTTATTGCTCACAAGGACCAATCATCATAATGTCATCAATGTAATGTTCCAGCGTGATATCTTGTGGGAGGAAAAGCAATCAAATACCTGTGAACTAAATTATGACATAGGGCTGGAGAGTTGCTATACACCTGTGGTAGAATAACAGATGTGTATTTCAGACTTTGGCAGCTGAAAGCAAACCGCTTCTGGTTTGGCTTATACGTAGGTATGGAGACAAAGACGTTTGCCAGATCAATGGCTGCATACCAGGTACTGGGAGGTGTGTTTCATTTGCCCAAGCAATGAAATCACTTCTGCTATAGTGGCTGGAACTGGAATCACTACTTGGTTAAGCTTTTGATAATCCACTGTCACTCTCTAGGATTCATCTATCTTCTGCCTCGGTAAAAGAGAATTGTTGAATGGGGATGTGGGTATCTTTCAAAAACTTGATGGCGACACTAACCTCCATAAAACCTCCTGGAATTCTTTAGAACCATAGTTTACTCTTTAGCTTTTAGTCTAATTGCTCCTGTTTACCATTCCCATCCTAATAGTCCTCATTCCATGGGTTAAGGAATCAATGTAGGGATTCTGTGACATGTGTCCACTTCAACCATGCATTCCGGAACAGGGCAAATAACCACAGGATAGGTTTAGGAATGCACTGTGACTCGAGTTAAGACTCTATTGATTACCTGATCTCCATAAGCCTTCTATGACTGGTGCGCCACTGTGTGTTTGGGTTTCTTGAAATCAATGTCACTTCTGATCCAGTGTTCAGTAGTCCCAGAAAGGAGCTTATTATTTTCTTTACCCCAGTGCACAGTTACTCAGTCTGTCCCTTTGGAGAAGCCTGGGAGAAAGATGAGTGGTATGTCCTAGGATCTTTTCTTAAAGGAACTTAGTTTCCCCTTTATTCAAGGTGTTCTGGGTCTATAAACTAACTCATTTCTGAGAACTGATTGAGGAGCCCTGATGATCTATTTTGACGAGTCACAGAAGCCTGGAGTTTAGTGATTTATCTAGAAGAAAAGGAGGGTGGTGTGGGTGGACCTTGAGGAGAATCAGTGTGGCCATGGGGCAGGCCATTTCCATTTCCTCAGGCAATTCAGGTTTAATCCCCTCACAGGAAGGTAGCTGGACTCCACATGGCCAACTGTGCAGTACAAGTCTCAAACCCAGCTGCTTGGAAAACACTGGGAGTGTGTACACGCATACACAATATCCCAAGAAAAAAGTGGAGAAGAAGAGATTGGGACATGACCGTTCCCCTGGGGGATGATTTCTCACCCTCTCTCTATCTTGTGAGTGCACCTGCCTTATAGAAAAACTAAAAATATAAAGAAATAAATAAATAAGACAGAAAGAAAGCAAGGCTGATACCACCGTAGGTAGGGGTAACACTGCCACTGGAGGTGGGGAAGCTTCTTTGGAAGGAAAAAAAAAAAACACTCTTCAGAATTTATTTCAATGTTCCCAGCCTCATCTGAGTTTTCCTGCATGCTGCATCCCAATTGATAAGATTTTAGTTTCCCCCTCCACCCCACAGGTTCCCTAACATTAACAGGGAATACCCAACAAGTCTGAATTCAACTTTCATTGTAATCCAACCAGTTATATGATGAAGGCTTGTATTTGATTTTTAGAAATTTCAACAATGGACCAACAGGAGAGGAATTATCTTTAATGACACACTTAGCAGCTCTTGAGCTCTTTATTCAGAGCTGAAACCAAGACTCTGAAACCCTGGTTTCATCTTTTTGTTTTACTACTTTGTCCGTCGTCAATAGGTACAACTAACCAACATCATTATGTTTTTTTTAAGTTTAACACAAATGTTTGAAAGTATCAAATACAACCACCAAGTTCTTTGTCTTGTGTAAGTCATTAGAAGTAGCCAAAGAAATTTCTTTTATATCTCTTTATACATAATTCACACTGTGAACTAGTATTGTTCTCTGCTAAATTGGATTGAGAGTCCTTGGCATTTTTAAGTATAATCAAATGAGAAAATAAATTCCAGAAATCACAAAAATAATTCTGGAAACTCATCCTTAAAATAGTGTCCCTCTAGATCCATTCCTGGTACCCAAATCTATATTTCTCAGGGTTCTACTGAGAGACAGTGTCAATAGGATAGGTAGATAGAGAGACTGATAGCTACATATGTGGTAAATAACTGAGATCTTGTGGCATGACCATTCCTCATGAGGAGTGCTTTCTCACTTTCCTTTTCCCACCCACCTCTCTATGTCTCTTTCTGGCAATTGTTTGTATCCTCTGGTAAAAAAAAAATGAACACAAATTCTAAGTGAATGTATATTTTGTTATTTTATGTTATGAAAAGAGAGTATTGTTTGTCATATTCTACTTTGTAGAACTTATTTATATCCCTTTTTAAAATAATTATTTAATTTTATTTACCTTTATTATTTTAATTTGCTACAAGTCACACATGCTCGCCAGAGAGAGAGAGAGACTATGTGAGTAAACAAGCCGCTAGGTCTGAAACTCAAATCTTGGTCAGCCATGTGGGCATCCAGCACTTTAACCATACCACCTGCTGGCCACAGTTTCTGTCTTAATATATAGTTAAATTTTATTAATAATTTGTTAATACTTGAAAAAATACTCTCATACAGAGGGTATATTTTTATATTAATATCTGTGATTCTGTTTGCCTACCTATATCATTATCTATCTCTATCTGATCTACTTTAATTAGGTTGTTTAAGTCTTCAATAAAGATGATTCCAGCTAACATGTTTTTAGTAATGGTAAAATAAATGGCTTTTTAATTTAATTATTTAATTATTGAATGAATCAATTATTTTTTAGTTTTGTTCTAGAGTGCATATAGTCAACAAGGAGAGGCAGAGGCAGAAGGAGAGGAAACATGAGAAATTATCCCCCATAGGGGATGGCTACACCATAATTGGTTTTCCATTCTACTCTTGGGATTTGGGGCATACACATACATGTGCCCAGTGGCTCTGGGCTGGACCCACAATGTTGGCCACATGGATCCAGTCACCCTCAATCCTTGCATCACCTGCTGGCCCACATGGCCATATTTTTTTGTAAATAATTTCCATAGCAACTCTTTGTTTCTAGAATGCTAACATTTTTTATCTTTTATTCAAACCAATGCATCCAAAAGAAATTTATACTTACTAAATTCCTCTTTTATGTGGAATAACAAATATTTCAACAAAAATTAAATTTAAAAAGAAGAAGAGCTACTAGAGTAATAAGAAAATTAACATCAGGGCTCACTGCAGCTGTGGGTTGATCATGGTATCAAACCCTAAGGAGATACTGTCTCTCCATGTCTATGTGTGAGTGTGTGTCACTCTTACATGTGGAAGATATAAACAAAAAAGTGGGAAGGGTGCTACATTGGACATAGACCAATTCTTAAACTTATTGTCACAACATTTTTCCTTGCTAGATGAAGCCTTCAAGATCATGACTAGTGACTCTTCCTGTTTCTAGCACCAGCATGGTGTGTAGCATGTAGTAGTTGCTCAAAATATTCTGAGAGAAAAATTCCATAAATGTGTGTGTTGTGTATATATGCACAACATGCATGTACATATACACAATATGTACATACACAACACTCGCATATGTTGGGGCGGTAGGTGTTGTTGAGAGCAACATTTTGAGTCAAGGGCCCTGGTTAAGTTGACCTTCCATATTCAACATTTATTTAATCCTGTATTTATCATCTAATTCTCTAGACCTAACTGTCCTCCGCACTAAGATGAGGATGATAATTACATGTGCCTCTTGGAATCATTACATAAGGATTAGATGTGATTAAATTTGTCAACACATTTAAGTGTTTAGAATAACGTGTCGAAGACTAAGCACCCTATAAATATTAGTCACTATTGTTGTTGACATTAATATTAAAATAAGGGATTTTAGTACTAATACAGAAAGATTTAGTGAAAACCCTCAGGTGTACATGGATTGAGGTGAATCTTTACCCGGTCAGTTTGCCTGTCTGAAAATAAGAAAAGGGTCCAGGCTATGAAAAGAGAATCAGCAGATCAAAGGATAAGAAATGATAGGCGAAACTAAAGCAGTGATCACATGGACAGCTACTAAGGAGTTATTGACCAATAATTGTAATGCCTAAGGCAGTGTCTGTTTTTTTTTTTTTTCACCCAATTATATATAGTGATGAGCTTTTTAATGCCTTCATCTTTTCTTGGTGAGTTTAGACTTGTGAGTGCATAGACCTCAGCAAACTCTGTGTATAACTGTGACTTAATGACATACTATTTTTAGCACCTTCTGAAGATGCTGCAAAATTAATAATGCCATATATATGATATAAAGAGCCTTGTCACTTTGAATTTGCTGCTTGAGCAACTTTGCTTTAAAAAAGTATACACATGGTGACTTTTAATGACTTGAGACATTTACATTAATAGTAACCCTCTAGTGCTATCATTGCAGAAGGATCTTTCTTAAGACACTTAAAATGTTCCTTAGAAAACAATTATTTTTATGAAGATATAAGTATATATATCTTTCAGTATTTACCTAGTCATTTATCCAATTACTTTTTGATGAAGTTATAATGGATTATGAAGCATAATTTTAATAGAACTTGGAAAATATTCTGAAATAACTAAGAAAACATAAATATTAATATTTCTGTTTTCAGTAGTATAATAATAACTATAGGTCAAATTGACATTGTGTTTTATACAGAGTATATTTATACACATTATCCTATTCAAATTTTACGTTGCTATGAGAGGAAAAAGAGATAGTGTGATGATCTCTTTAAATATGGCACATACAGTATATTGAAAATAAGAGATTTGCTCATGTGGCTAGCATTGCACTTGAAGTAAGGTATTTCAGTCGCTGTTCCATAGCTCTTTCTATTATAACATGGCACCTCTTTAGCAACAGAAGCAAATTTGTGTAATGCTCACACATTTATTATGCTTTTACTTAAAAGTAAATATGGTGTCTTTATTATAATTTCTTAAATTAAATACACTATTAAATTTAATTAATTACATTCTAATAATATTTCTCTATGTGTTTAAAAGTTCTTAATTCCGGGACCAGCAGATGGCAGAATGGTTACATTGTTGGTCTCCTATGTAGTCGACTCAATTCTGAACCCAGTGGTCTAAAACACACCAGGCACATGTGAGTGAGTGCCCAATATCCTGAGAAGAGAATGGAGGAGAAGGAATTGCCGCATGACCATCCCAGCATGGGATTTCTCCCTTTCTGTCTCTTTCTTTCTCTCCAGGGAGCACACATACATCATAGCAAAAATCTTTCTCTAAAGAAAAGTTCTAATATTGAAGTATTGTCTCAGAACTAAAACTACGATCACAACTAGCATTGATTTAGATAGTTTATTTTCCATTATTGCAAACAAGTTACCACAACTTTTGCAGCCTAAAACCACAGTCTTTCATTATCTCACAGTTTGGGTAAGTCAGAATTCCGGCGTAGCATGGGCGGATTTTCTGCTCAGTGTCTCTCAGGCTGAAAACAAAGTCTCAGCCACCCTGCCCTGCTAGTCAATCTAGCTCTTGGGGGAGTTTACCAGGATCACTGGTCATTGCTAAATACGTTTTCCACGTGGTTTCCTCCATCTTCAATCCCACATGGTCAGGTAGAGTCCTTCTCGTATTTCAAATCCTTCTGGCTTCTCTGTGCCAGGCATCTCTGGCTTCCTCTTCCACTTTTAAGGTTTTGTGTGATTGCATTGTGCCTACCTCAATAATCCAAGGTAATCTTTTTATTTTAAAGTCAACTGATTAGCAACCTTAATCATAGCTGCAAAATCTCTTTCTTGATGTAATATGACATTTGTTGGTGTGACACCAGGGGCAAAGGTCAAAATGCCAATTTTTCACCTATCAGAGAAAAATAAGTTATAAAATGGGTTCAGGTAAGAAAGACATATCAAATACATTTTCTGTTTGGGAATAAAGTTTTTAATGTTAATTACAATATAGGTTTTAAATGTTCAAAAGTTAAGCAAAATTAAAATACATTAAAAATGTATTTATTTGGATCAGCCTCATAGCACAGTGGTTGAGCCTGGCCAGCTGTGGCTCTAATCCTGACTCTCACAGCTTGAGAAACATTCCAGGTTTGCTATCTTGATGGAATGAAGCTATGGAAGAAAAAGGATTATGGAGTAACCAGGTCCCATTTGGAAGTTCTCTTTCTCTCTCTCTCCCTCTTTCTCTCTCTCCTCTCTCACCCCAGGTGAGCACACACATCCTCTTGACAATAAAAAAAAATAATATTTATTTGGTGCACCATAACAACTAGTCAAGAAAGATATGTTTAGAATTTGCTATAGACCTATATGTTTAGAATTTGCTATAGACCTATACTACTGGGATCACATAGTACATTAATATCTTTTTGCTGTTGGTATGTAGCACAGAATCTGACAAAAACAATATTGTATATGTGTTTTATAAATAACCACGAGATTAAAAAATATCATATTTGAACTCAAATAATTCACAATACATAAAGAATGTCATTTGTAGTGCAAGTAATAAAGCGTTTTTCTATAGTTAAGTCTATTGTGTAAAATGGGTCAATGGAAAAAAGTTAAGCCAGGGAAAGTAAGCAAGAATCAGATAATTCAAAGAAAGGATTAGGGGACCAGCAGATGGCATAATGGTTATGGCACTGGACTCCCACATGGCCAACTGCAGTTCCTATCCCAAACCTAGCAGCTTGAAACTCACACCAGGTGCAGTTGCATGTGTCCCCAAAACCCTGAAAGGAGAATGGAGGAGAAGAGATTGCAACATAACCATCCCCGCTGGGGGATAATGACTCTCTGTCTTTGTCTGTCTCTCTGTCTTTGTCTCTACAGCAAGCACACATGCCCTATAGCAAAAATCTCTCTTAAAAAACGACAACAAAAACAGAAGGGATTGGAAAATTAACTGAAAAAAATGAACTTGATATAAATAATCTAAAGGCCTTGTACAATCTTTTGCTCTTAATGTAACTTAAAAATGATATAGGGACCAGCAGTTAGTGTAATGTCTATGTCGCTGGACTCCCATGTAGTCGACTGCAGTTCGGGTCCCGGACCAGGTGGCTTAAACTCACACCGGGCACGTGTGTGTGCGTACCCAAGATCCCGAGAGGAGAATGGAGGAGAAGGGATTGTGGCGTGGCCATCCCCCCTGGGGGGTGATTTCTCGCTTTCTGTGTCTCTGTCACTCTCTGTCTTTCTGGCGAACGCACGCACACTATAGCAAAAAGCCTCTCAAAAAAAGAGAGATATTTCCTCTTCTAACCCCTATTTAGGCTGGACAGAAAGGGTTAAAAGAATAAGAAGCTATTGTTAAGATATCTGCTCTATTGAATATATTGTAGGCATTGATAAGTAAATAAAGTACTTTAGGTAGGCACTTTCTATTCTTCTGTAAATTACATAGTGCAGACTATCACCTGCTATTGTCTTTATGTAACTTAAATCCATGATCCAGTAGCAGATTTGTCATCATGAGCTAGTATACATTTTCCCTGTGACACATGGTTAGACACTAAGAAGATTCTTTGAGATTGCAAAATTGGTGAAATTATCATAATTAACCGGTTGTATTTCACAAGTGAACACACCTGCTCACCTCTCTCCACTGTTCAAAGCTCTCCAAAGCCATCCTACTGCATCTAAGTTAATGACAACTTCCTTGACAAGCTCAGAGAGTTTTGCCTCCCCTCCAACCTAGTCTCATATTACCTACCCACCTTTACTAAGTTTGTTACATTAAAACTGTCATTTTTTAAAATACATGCTATAACATATACTTCCTCTCACCTCAGAGACTTTCAACATTCTATTCTTTCTCACCAACGTTAGCCTAGTTAACGCATAATTATTTTCTTTTTCTTTTTAAAAACTTGTGATGAAATTTTTTTCTATGTTGTAGAACAGTTTTAATAGAATGTTCTCATTTTGAAAGTCTGATACCATTCCCTCTCTGATTCTGGGGATTTGGGAAAGGAGACAATAATATTCTTATATTCATTTATTAATGCCTCTCCTTCCACTTTCTATGTTCTTCTCTTCTGGAAATTTTAGTAGTTCAACTTTGGACTTCCAGAATCATTACACTATTTTTTATAACTTTCGATTTCTTATATCTCTTTTGTTATTGTTTTTGATGTTCTACTTTCCAGAAGCCCTGATCAAATTATTTTCCAAGTCTTACATTGAATATGACATTTCTACCATAATATTTTAAACTCCCAACATTTTTTTTATTTTTTCTAAATATCTGTTTATTGTGAAATTCTACAGATATTCTAATTCTTACTTCTGCATAGAATGTAGTTGGTCTTTTTGAGAAAATAAACTATAATTTTGGGGAAGTTTCTCTTTATATCTTTTGTATTTAGTGATTTCTTTCATGTATATTTTGCTGCTTTGGGAGTGGGTAAAGGGTAAGGCAAAATTTTATCAAGTCCAAGTTTCTGAAAATGTGTGGTATCCAGAGCCAAGTGGAATATTGACAATATCCACTAAAGTCAAACTCAAGTATAAGGCATTCGAATGCTCCAAGCCCCTAATCTCTCTTTTTTTTCTTTGTTTTTATTTTTTTAATTTCATTTTCTTTTATACATTCAATCACATTATTATTTGTCTTACAAAATAGATATTTCAACAGGTGAATATTTCTCCCTAGTACAGTTGATGAAACTATAAAATATCTTCAACAGATAATACCACATTTCTTTGTTCCATTAATGCTTTGTCTCCCTATTTTACAATTAAATTAAATGTTTCTTGAAGAACTCAGATCAGCTCCTCTGAGATAGCACCCTGAGCTACCTGCCTTTAATAATAGAAAGGTGAAGGATCTTTGACCCCAGAGTAATCACGTCCCTCCTTATGTGACTTGCTCCCCTGACCTAGGGCCCAGGCAGGCGTGTCTTCCAGGTGAGTTTCTTGTCCCCGAGTTTGCCCCTATTCAGCTCCTTTAAGTTTTGAGCTGGCTATGGGAAAGAAAAGTGGAGAAGCGAGTTGAAGCGGTTTAAAGCTACAAATATGGGGATTATTTGCCTGATACTTGCTCTCATTTTCTAAGTTACTTTCTGATAATAAACTTATATTAAATTTATTATGAATTTGCCTACTTTCTATCTCACAGCCCAAACACAGTGTAGCTTTTAGAGCAATTTCTAAATCCTAAAGAGAAATAGCCTTTATCATGTGATTTCCTAAATTGTGTCTGATCATGAAATTTATCTAAAGAAAACATTTCCTAGCTGATGAATTTTATTATCTTGATTAGCAATGACACATTAAATCAGGGTTCTGGTGATCCTTATATTAATCAATAAATCACCTCAAAACTTCATCCTTGCTTTGATCACATAATTCTTACAGCATTCTTCCTGCTTCCTGACATTGAGATTACACAGGTGGTTCTTCTGGACGACAAAATGCAGGCGCAAGTATCCGCATGCTTAGGGCTGAAGAAAACTCATGTATCTTTTTTAAATTTATTTTGTATTTTGTATTTTTTCTTATCCTTCTGCCATCACCTTGAGATGAGATTCTCCTGGGTTTTCTAGAAAAATGGAATCACAGTATTAAATATGTGTGCGATGTATGTGTATGTATGTATACATACATATACATGATAATTCTTTGAAAAGTTTATGGAAAGTGAATATTATTAAAACACTATTCATGGATTTTGGATTTTTTGATTAAAATAAGATTGTATTTTTAAAAAATTACCTTTTTTTGCCATAGAAGGTATGCTGCTCTCACCAGAGAGAGATAGAGAGAGGGAAAGTGAGAAATCACCTTCCCCCACTGAGGGGATGACCACACGGCAATCCCTTCTCCTCCATCCTCCTCTCATGACTTTGGAAACACTAACATGATTTTTAAGCTGCCAAATCTGTGACTCCAACTGCAGAATTGGCCACGTGGGTTCCAGTGCCTTAACTACCACTCTACCTGCTGGCCCCAAATAAACTTGTATTTAATTTGTATTTTCTCATCAACTTATTGAAGTACCCTCATTATATTTACATAAACATGCACATATATATAGAGAGAAACACACACACATATATAGAGAAAGAAAAACAAACAAAGGAAGTGAAGGAGAAAGACAGAGAGGGAAATATAAAGAAATTTATTGTAAGAAATCAACTCATATGACTATGGAGGATGAAAAGTTCCTGGTTTTGCATTTGGCAAACTGAAGACCCAAGAGAGCTAATGGTGTAGTTCTCATCCAACACCAGCAGACTTGGGATGGAAGGCGACCTGGGATATAAAGATAGATAAATGTTGCAGTTCAAGGCAGCTAGGCAAGAAGAGTACTCTCTTATTTCAGGTAAGGCCAGCCTTATTGTTCTACGCAGGTTTTCAGCTGATTGGATGAAGCCCAACCAATGTAAGGAGAGCGATCTGCTTTCATTGGTATATCTACTAGAACATTAATTCTATGTCACTCAGACACACCCAGAATGATGTTTGACCAGTTATCTGGCTACCCAGTCACCCATTAAGGTTGACACAGCATTAACCATTACACCTGGATAAGCTGTTATCTTTGCAGCCTCGGTCCCAGAATGAACCAAAGTAGAGCTGTCCAGTTAATCCCAACCAGACCCACAGTTTAAAGCAGGGCCATCCAGCTGAGGATCACCTATATCAGCAGATTCACTAAGAACCCATGTATGCATGAGAAAATTGATTTGTGCTTTAAGCCATTGTGTTTAGGGTGGCCAGTTACACAGAAATACTCAGCCTTACAATCTAGTACTGACCTATTGGATAATCAAATGATCGAACATTTTTGTGAGATGACCAAGCACAAAGTTATACTAATATATTTAACTGGAAGATCACTAGGGAAACCTATGGTTTTTTTTGGGGGGGGGCAGGGTGTCATTACACATTTGCTGTATTTGAAACTACAAATGCATCGTTTTAGGTGGGGAACTAGACCTAGTGAGATGTCAGTACGATCCCACATGTACGAATGTCAGTGTTCATCCCACAAAGAACTGAAAATAAGGTCTTAACACTGGTAACAAAATAAGTTACTGAAGCTATTTTATTTTTCATTTTCTATGTGGCATATCTGTGCAAGCATTTCTTCTCTGTACTTGGCTTTCTAATATAGTTTTCCTCATAATTTATGTTAAGCTAACCAATTTTCTGTTCCTCTACTTTTCATCATGTAGTTCTTTCTCGATCAGTATGTTATGACAACCACTTTCTAGTCTTCAAGAGTCTGATCTGTCACAAGAACATTTCTAAAAATATCATTTGCAACTTCCCTAATTCCTGCGGCACTCACTATGAAGTCTATGGATCTATGAGCCATGAGTTTCCAATGCAGAACTTATTTCCCTGAAGAACATCAGAATACCTAAATGCTACTGAAGATCATACTGAAAATGAAATAAATTTTGTCTAAGTTACACCTAACTGCTACTACAGATAGTTGTAATTCTTCCTGAAATAAAGACAAATTTAGTGACAATTAAATTAAATGTTGGAACTAGATTAGACACCTGTATTTGAAGACTGTGTCCACTGCTCATCACCAAATGATATGGAAGATGTACTTTATATGCCCAGGCATTTGGTTCCTCAGTTTAATGCCACATTTACAGGTGTTTTATAATAAAATGAGATGATACATGTGGCAGATAGGTTAGACATGGTAGGTTGTTCAACATGTCTTCTTTCTATTTTATTTACAGAGGGTCCTGTTTATATGTATAGTCCATTAATGTCAGCATATAATTTTTTAAGAGAGATTTTTGCTGTAAGGTATATGCACTCACCAAAGAGACAGAGAGAGGCAAAGAGACAGTAACTGAAATATCACCCCCTAGGAGGAATGGCCATGCCACAGTCTCTTTTCCTCCATTCTCCTCTTGAGATTTTGGGCACACATGCACACGTACCTGGTGTGAATTTTAAGCCACCGGTTCTGGGATTCGAACTACGGTAAACTATGTGGAAGTCTAGCAACATAACCATTCTACCATCTGCTGGTCCAATGAAAGAAATTTTTAGTACTGAATATACCAAGTGGTCTCTAACTTGTAATATTAATTATAATGGAAATAAAAAGAAATAATCAGAGATATGAAACCATATTGTATACATATGAAAACATACTAAATTAAGGCTTCTAGTGGGTAGACAATCCTTTAACAGAAGGATCATAGTGATTATAGTTAGTAGAAGAGAAGTATAATTGAGAAACTGCTATTATTGTTCTCAACACATTACTACTATATATGTTTTTCCCTCAAAGAAAGACTTAACAAAAACAATATCTCTTAAAATTGGTTTCAGAATTTTATTTAGCTAATTACCAGGAGTTAAAATTTTATATAAACAGCATTTATGAAGGACTCATCATGTTCTAGTAGTTCATTGCAGACTTTCTATTAACCAAACCTCATGACAAGCATATAAGACAGTTATTCTTGTTACCTGCATTTTACATGCAGAAAACATCAGTGCCAAGAATGTGTCCCTTGCCTAAGTCACAAAGATAAAGCTGGCATCAAATAATAGGTATAACCCATTTTATCCAAATCTTAGACCTACTCATTTTCCTAATATCCCCCCACTATCAAAATTTAACTCTAGTAGTCAACTTTCAACCAAAACTTCCTGTTTTTAGCTGCCCCAACTATTTATATTTCTTCTATACTTCTAAATCCATTTGTCACATCAGAAAACAGAAAACTCCCTGTTCCTCTGTCTCTTGCTGGATCCAGGATTCCCAAATACTGTTGTGTGGGAAATGGTTCTCACCATCTTTCAGCTCTTCCCTAGTAAAAACTCACTTGGTATTAGAAAAATGGGCACTCCCATATCCCATTTGGAGTCATTACCCGTCTCCTGTTGCATAATACTTGAATACCACCACACCTCAGGAATCAGAAATGTTTAAGAATTCTGAGAAAACCTATTTTTTTCCTTATTAAAAGGAAACTCCTATCCTCTCATAGAAGCTTTATCCTTTTTAAGTGGTACTTATCTCTGAATAGTATTAGCATATACTCACTTTCTCATGATGGAACACTAGAGATCACTGTCGACACTCCGTATTCTCGCATCTTCATATTTAGTCTGATCTTACTGCTAAACCAGTCCTCTAGAATCAACTCTCTTTTTATATCTGCACATTCTCCTTCCTAGAACAAGTTACTATCCCTCCTATCTAGGCAATCTCAGTGCATCCACTCTTGCTCAATCTCTACAACTACAATTGATTTGCAGAGGAAGTCTAAGTAGGTCAAAAGTCTTATGGAAAATGCTTCAAGATTTTAAAAGATAAATTTAATAAAACCTGGTATTACCTTACATCACCATTAGTTTCTATGTTCTACCATACTGTTTTTTTTAATCACTTGAATGCATTTCATCTTTAACCACTAGGCCTATTCCATGTTCCTTCCTTTGTCTTAAAGCCACTCTCCTCATTTCCTTGGATATCTTCAATTTCTAGGTACTAAAGCATAATTTTCTTAGGACTAATCTCCCTGATCCCCAATAGCAAGTATTTCCCTGAGTTTCTTGGCACTCTATGACTTACCTTCATGGATCTTCCTTGGCTGTAGTTACAATGTTAAATATTTGTGATCACTTTATTTATGTTTGCCTCATCTACTAAAGAGCTATACATTCTACGAGAATAGGGATAATGTCATAGATTGAGCCTTGCGAGTAGAAAGTCCTTAATGAATGCTTGTTGATTAACAGATTGATTGTACTGATGGTAGAGGGGTTCTTTATTCTATCCAAACTTAAATTTATTTTTTCTATATCAATTTTCTAGAATCTATAGAATGTTATTTCTTCACCAATTCTACTTTTGGTTTGTGCTTTTTCTTTCAGCCTCTCATTTTCTTCTCGTCACTTTCCTTTCAGGAGGTAGTATGCTAACATTCCTAGAACAACTACCTTCAAAAGAAGAATGCTTTGCATTTCTAGTAACCTGCAGCTATGTCTCAGTCTCCTCACTAATGTTCTTATCTGCACAGGGATTTATACCTACAGTGTGCCATTTGTTACAGATCAATAATATTTTGTTGGCTAGATAAATTCATTAATTCATGAAAATAGTTTAACATGATAAGGAAAGTCATAGAAGTAGGAATATGGTGACTTTACTTTTCCATGAGAAGCTTACTTTGAGAATTTATCCAAAATTGTAGGTACATGGAAAGGTAGACAGAGACTGGTCATTTCAAGTTTATAACCTCTGTATTTCTTTCAAATTACACAAGTAGACATCATTTAAAAGTGTTTAGTGGAAAATTTATGATCTGGTTTTAATCAGTGAAACAGATTTTTTTTTTTGGAGACGTTTATGCTATAGGGCATGTGCACTTTGCTAGAAAGACAGAGAGAGACAGAGAGACAGAAAGCAAGAAATCACCCCCCAGGGTATGACCACACTACAATCCCTTCTCCTCTATTCTCCTCTTGGGATCTTGGGCACGCATGCACACTCACCCGGCATGAGTTTAAGCCACTGGGTCCAGGTTCACTACATGGGTGTCCAGTGACATAGCCATTACGCCAACTGCTAGTCCCTTTATAAAAAAGGTTTAAAGGAAGAAAATGACTAAATGCTAAGCCCTAATTTATACCACATTGTCAGGTATAAGCAGAGTCAGACCTAGGGACATCATCTCCAAACTGGCAAGACATATGAGAAGTAGGGGTAGAGGATAAGTGGTGGTGAGAGGGAGGCTAGGCTTTTCTCGTATTTAGCTACTATTTATTGAGAGTTGGCTTCTATGTCTATGTGTTGTTTGGAAGTAAGGAGAGACTTTTTTAAGGAACTAAGGTACTAAAGTTTAAGAAAAAGAAAGAGTGATAGTATTTGAATCATTAATGATAAAGACTGATAAAATACACAGCGGTTTAATCAAGTATATGATAAAAAGCAAAATATGCTCAAGTTAACCTCTCCCAATTAGACATAAAGTAATACATAAAGTCAGGGATGATAGTCAAAATAGTTGAGAAGCAGAAAAATATGGTCACTGAACAAAATAAATAGACACAGGCCAGTCTACTCAACGGAAGCATATCCACTCTTTATCAGACCTGAATACAACATTGTTCCCAATAAATGTCAATTTATTTTGACTTCTTCAGAAATGTTTGGAAAAACTTCAGTCGATTCTTTGAAAAAATTAAATTCTTAGCACTCACTGTCTTCTTTATTTAGTCTGTTATTCTATTCTTCCTCTAAGCCAGCTGTTCATATACTAAGATTTTAAATTTTTAGCAGTTTTTAATAATGCTGACTTTTTAGAGTTTTTACTGTAATTTAAATTACAATTTTTACAATTTTTCTGCATTATAATATGCTTAGTGACATTAAGAATTATAATTGTGCTTTAACTAAAAATGCATGGTCCAATAAATATAAAAGTGGTTTTATTTCACTCTCTCAAAACTGGTTTTTGAACTGGAGCTAAGAAATGTATTGTATACTATTTTCACATATATTAAATTATACATATCTGTGTATATTTACATTTCTTTTCAGTATGGTATACACTGTGTTCTATTTTCTGTTTGGAGATATGGATTATATATTTTTTATCTATCTGTTTTCTTCTACCCCCTCAAAAATTAAAAAAAAAAAAAACAGGCAAAGCCTTCTGAAATGCTTGACCTATGCACAGATGCACAGTTCTATTAAAATATATCTTTTGGAGTGAAAAAAAAAGTGAACAAAATGATGAAAATGTGAACTCAACTGAATAAAACATTTTAAATTATTATCACTAACCAACATTGCAAAATGTCCTATATAGGTTTACTTGTCCTTCATTCATCCAATCATTTGAACGATGTTTACTGAGCACTTACTGTAAGCCAGGTATTGTTTTAGGCATGAGTAACAAACAGAAGAGACACAGTTCCTACTGTCATGTCACCCATATTTTAGTGGGAGGTACAGCAAACACATAAATCAGTGTTTATGCAGAATATGCGAATATGGGATTTTAAAGTTTATTTATTTATTTATTCTATGAAAGAGAGAGAGAGGTAACTCTAACAGGGCCTTCATGCTGAGATCCAGCCCAAGCTTAGCTGGCCCAGATCGTAGGCACATGCACACCCAGCATGTATGGGGAGGCTTTGGGCTGGAACCTTCTGCAGTAGTCCAGCACCACAGAGTAGTGGTGCACCACCATCTGACCCCAAGAAGATAAGATGACTGGGAGAAAGAAAGCTGGATGAGGGGAATGGGTGTCTGGGATGGCACCTGGTGATATGTGGTCAATTATTCCTACTCTTGTGTAGTGCTCTCCATGACTACACTAGTTTAAACATTCCTTGACTTGCAGTTGAATACAACATATATTAAGGAGTTACCAATAGCATGCCACAGACAAGATGGCATATCATTTCCAAGATTAAGCTATAAAAAACGGGTCAGCAAGGGGGCCAGCAGGTGGCATGGTGGTTAAGGCACTGGACATTTCCACATGTCGGACTATGGTTCGAGTCTCAGGCCTGGTGGTTTACTTTCTCACTTTCTCACTTTCTCTCTCTCTCTCTCTCTATCTGTCTCATCAAATTAAAAAAAAAAAAAAGACTAAATTAAAAAAAAAAAAGCTTGGGACAGAAGATTGCATAGCAGTTACATTGCTGGATGAACCATTACTGTAACATGGTCAACATGCTGGCCGCATGTACATGTGTGCCCAAGATCACAAGAGGAGAATGGAGGAGAAGGGATTGTGGTGTGGTTTACTGCTTGGTTCGAGTCCCAGGCCCAGTGACTTAAAAAATGTACCCCGCTGCCTATATATGTGTGCACAAGATCCTGACAGTGGAAATGGAGTAGAAGGGATTGCAATGTTGCCATTCCCCTGTTGGGAGTGATTTATCACTTTCTCTCTCCCTCTCAGTCTCCCTCTCATGTGCTCACGAGCCCTCTAGCAAAAATAAATTAAATTAAATGGACTATGCCAGTTGAAAATAGAGTGGTCAGATAGCAAATCACTGAAAAGGTACAATCTCAAAGTAAAATATACACAATGACCATTCCCAATCTTTTTTTTTTTTTTTGAGAGGTTTTTTTATATAGGCCACATGCACTTGCCAAACAGACAGAGAGAGACAGAGAGACAGAAAGCGAGAAATCACCCCCTAGGGGAGATGGCCACACCGCAATCCCTTCTCCTCCATTCTCCTCTCGGGATCTTGGGCATGCATGCACACACACCAGGCATGGGTTTAAACCACTGGGTCCGGGACTCGAACTGCAGTTGACTACGGGGACTCCAGCGACATAGCCATTATGCTAGCTGCTGGTCCCATCCACTCCCAATCTTTATAGAAGAGAGATAATTAGCCCTTTTTTAAGTTGTTTGAATCATTGATGGATCTCACATAATCAGACTGCTATGGAAGTCATTTTATTAAGTTTATTTCTTTATTTTTCCCTAAGTGAAAAAGGCAACGAGAGAGACAGAAAGACAACACTTCCAATAGGGCCTGATGCTGTCTTGCTCTCCAGTTTCAATTGACCCTGGGTTGTGGACACTGTCCAGCAAGTGTACTTAGGGAGGTCTTCTGATGTGAACCCAGAACCCTACCATGTGCATCCAACATGCAGAGCAATCTGCCACACAGACAGTACAGTCTTGCTCTTCTCTAAAGAAAGAATGTGTCATCAGGAAAACATGAAAAACTTTTCATATGTGTGCAGCAGGTACATGCCCTGCTGTCAACTAATATGTTGGAAGTAGGATTTTCTAGTCCATTGTGTGGCTAACATAAATATCTGAGCCTGGGCAATTTCGGAGAAGAGTGGCATATTTGACTCACAGTCTGAATGTCTGAAGTCCTGGGGCCACGTCTGGTGAGAGCCTTCTTGCTGGTGGAGAGTCCCCAGGACATCACTTGGCAAGAGAGCATGCAGAGCAGAGTCTGTCTGTCTGTCTGTTCCGTGCCCTCTGCTTACACACCCAGTAGGACTCAACTGTGGGGGCCACACCCTGATAACCATAAATGTAATCGTCTCCCAAAGGCACTTCACCCTTTCCTAGTCATCATTTCATAGATAGAGTAGGTTTCCCAAAGCCTCCACAATACAAATTCCAACACATGAAGTTTTGAAGGACACAAACTGTAGAATAGGAATTTATGCATCCATCTTACTTCAGTTCATTTCAGTCTGTCAAAAAGATAACTATCTCTCTTACATATGAAATAAAGTTTGAGAGACTAAAATACTGAGGTCTTGGCACTAAACTGTAGTAATTCCTCCATGAATAGTATCCTACCCTTATGCACACAAACACCCACATTCATCCTTGTAAAATCTTCTGATATATTTTTCTCTGCCACTGCTGCATGGGATTTTCATTTAACCACTTTTTATGATACACATTTAGAGCAACATTGATTGAAGTCATGAAGAGCACGTATAGACAAAAATAAATATTTTCTCTTTATCAAGTAGTACTAAATATAAAGCAGCATTCTGAACAGTTTAGACTCTTGCCCTCAGGAAGCTGTAAAAGCACCAATTTCAGAAATAATGCGACTGTATTTTACACAGCTCTTCTTTATGTTTAACCTTTTCTCTTGGTAAAACTGAATATATTTTTATATATTTTTTTGAGTTCAAACAGAATTTTCAGTAACTCATTCCATAGGATTCTCTTTTATAAGCCAACCATCTTTTTTAGCCTTCTTTATATACCCTATTTTCCAGATCATTTAGTATTATCATCACTCACTCCTGTACTCTATGGAGTCTTTCCAGGTTTTTTTGTTTGTTTGTTTTCTTCTTCTTCTTTAAAATGTTTAATATAAAACTCCTTATAATGATCTAAACTTGACACAAGTTTTTAAAACTCCTTTTGTATTGATATACTTGCCAGTCAATGGTCCACCAATATTCTCCAAGTATTAATAGAAATAAGGCCTCAAACATGGCACTACTTGACAAATAAGATAATTTGTTTGTTTAAAGGAGGGCTGGCAATGTACTGTTACAACCCCAGCGTGAAAGTACATTTGAATATTTTACTGTTTCCCACTGGTTAGTTAGAGTGAATTCAGAATACATCCAATCTCTGGGCATTATTTTAGTGAGTGCTCAAATCTGACATATTTTTATGGCAATGCCAATTAAATGGGAGGGATCTAATTTTAAGCATTTTTTTTTTGGAGAGGTTTTTGCTACAGGGTGTGTGCACTCGCCAGAAAGACAGAGAGAAACAGAGACAGAAAGTGAGAAATCAGCCCCAAGGACTGAGGGCCACACCACAATCCCTTCTCCCCCATTCTCTTCTCGGGATCTTGGGCATGCACGCACATGCGCCTGGCGTGAGTTTAAGCCACGAGGTCCGGGACTCAAACCATGGTTGACTACATGGGAGTCCAGTGACATAGCCATTATGCTAACTGCTGATCCCAAGCATGTTTTTATTCTATATAATTTGAACATTACTTTTAATATATTCTTAATTTTTTCATTTTACATTGCTAGTTCATTTTCTTTATATTTTTTAAAATAAGTACTTTGATTTGAATTCTTTATTTTTTTTTTTTGGAGAGGTTTTTGCTATAGGGTGCGTGCACTCACCAGACAGACAGAGACAGAGAGACAGAAAGCAGGAAATCACCCCCCAGGGGGGATGGCCACGCCGCAATCCCTTCTCCTCCATTCTCCTCTAGGGATCTTGGGCACGCACGCACCGTGCCTAGCGTGAGTTTAAGCACCGGGTCTGGGACTCGAACTGTGGTTGACTACGTGGGAGTCCAGCAACATAGCCATTACACTAACTGCTGGTCCCAATTTGAATTCTTTAGTTTGGTTTGTATTTTCAAATTGGTGCATATTTCTTGTTTAGAGTTTTTGAAAGAATTATAGCATAGATGTTATGTTTAATTTTTTTTTTTTAATTTTCTGTAGGGCTCATGAGCTCCCTATAGAGAGACAGAAAGAGAGAGGAAATGTGAGAGAGCACCTTCAACGGGGGACAGTCACGTAACAACCCCTTTTCCTTCACCTTACCTGTCAGGAATTTGGGGCACACAGGAATATGCAGGCACACAGGTCCAGCATATTTTCAAGTGGCAGGGTTTAGGACTTGATCCACACAGTCATTTGAGATCAGCTGCCTCAACTGCTATGCCACCAGTTGATCCTTGAATTTTAATACATTCTTAAAATTACATGTTTTTATTTATCAGATAATAAGACCCCAGATTAAAGCATTGAACAACTAGCTGCTTCTTAGCTTCTTAGTCTTGGATTAATTGATCACTCAGACTTAAAATTAGGTGACATGTCTATTTGATCATCTCATAGCTTTTATTTTTATTTTGTTTTTAGCTTTTTTGCCATAGGGTACATGTGCTCACCAGAGATAGAGGAAAAGTGAGAAATCACCACTCCCCACCCAGGGGAGGATGGCTGTGCTACAATCCCTTCTCTTCCATTTTCCTGCTGGGATTTTGGGCATGCATATACGTGTGCCTGGTATGATTTCAAGACACCAGGTCCAGGAATTGAGCCATTGTTGCCCATCTTAACCACCATGCCAGTAGCAATAGTAAATTTTTTTAAAGACAGAGGCAGTAGCTTCATTATTGTGTCTTATGTATTCTAAAATTCCATCCCTACACCCTGAAACATTGTTCTGCAAAGTTTTCTTGCAGAACATTAATTCCTCGATAAGTTTCATTAGAAATAGGCTCCTAGGTCAATTAAGTTTGGGAAACAGGGCATGTAGAAAACCACTTAAGAGATTTAAAATGTCCATTAATATATTCAAGACTCTAAGGAATACTGAAATTAATAACATTGTTTAATTTTTTACCAAATAATTTGACCATACACTTGTCTATGTATATGAACATATGTATATATACATATATATATATAATGCATAAAATATGTAAATACGCCATGAAACTTGACAAGTTATATTCCTAAAAATATCCATTTGCAGAATGTTGGTCTAGATCAGTGACTCTGAACCTCAGCGCTACTGACATTTTAAAATGGACAATTCTTCATTGGGGATTTAAGTTTTTGTTTTTTCCTTGCACATTATAGGATGTTCGATACACGTTAGATTTTAGTAGCTGTCAAAAATTTCTTTGAACATTGCCAGATATATTCTGGGGAACAAAATTGCCTTCAGTTTAAAACTACTGCCTAATACAGATCATGCAAATCTCTTCGTAGACCATGCAAAGAATCTCGGTTTGTTTTTCCAGGTTAGGATTTTAGGCGGTTTGAAATGAGTGTATTGGTAAAAGATCTGAGAGGCGAGGCAAGATGATAGAGGATTGAAATGCTCACAGTGTTGGCTGGATGGTATCGGAGAGGACTGGTTCAGAGGAATGAAGACTGGCACGTTGCCTGCTTTTAATGTCAGTGCAGTTTTTTGATACAAAACGATTTCACTTTATATTCAAAGAGTTGAAAATCCCTTTCAATCTCCTAATCTTTATATGTTTGCTTATCCTCTTTCCATTGCAAATATTCAAGGATTCCTTGGACCTCTTTTTAAGTTACTTCTACAGTCTACCTGGATAGCCTGAACTACTGTCATGGCTGGAGATAATACCAGTGTCTGGTACATGTAAATGAATGTGTCATTAGTCTTGACTTTTATCCAAACATTTTCCATCTCAATTGAAAACTTTGAAATTGTTATCTTACTCCCCAAAGCCTGTTCTTCATCTTCAAACTATTGCAGCATCACCACCTTCCTGGCCATCTGTGAGAAACCTGTCTTCTTGATTCTTCCTTCGTTCTCACCATCTTCTTTCCCATGAAGGAGTCAGTCGTCCTGTCTTTTCTCTTTTACCCGTGCTTTCTATGTCTTTCCTTTTCACTTTTCACCCTGCCTTATTTCAGACTTTTATCGGTTTCAACCGTCCCTATCTGGTTGGCCAGCCACTAGTCTCTTTTTAAATTCTTTGTTTACAGAACTCTCAAAGACACCTCTCTAAACACTATCAGTCTATTCGTTTTTCACTAATTCATGTGTAAAAATATTTATTGAACATTCAATATGTACTGGTAGCTCTGACAGACATTGGAAATGAAGAGACAGCAAAGACAGATGTAAATCCATCCCCTATGGAATCTATATGGAAGTAGATAGAGCCGTAAACCAACAGGTTAGTACAACAAACGTAAATGATGATAACTTCTGGGAATGACATAAAATATGAACTTTGTGTAATAAAAGTGATATGAAGGAGTTTTTTAAATATATATGTAGGGATTTGAACTCACACAGCAAGGGGGACTGAATAAATAGCCTGTGTAGGGCTTCCATCTTTGTATCTGGCACTGGAACTGAAGCCAGCAGGACAGGAAGTTGGAAAGGGAAGATGGGCATAAATTGCAGAGAACAGGACAGACTAGAGCAGGGAGGGATGGACTGGAATTTGAATCAGTTTCTCATTACCTTCAAGGCAGCAACTTTCATGATTCAAGTGACCTTCAAGAAAAATTGGTACCCTATTATGAAACTAAACATGCACCTAATTCAGGAATTGAAGAAGCCAAAGGAAGATCTGGTATTTGCTGAAGGAACTGTAGACTCAACTGCTGCTCCTTGCTAACAAAGTGAGCCTGCAAATAACAAACAAACAAACCCTGAGTGAACAACAGCACATGGACTCAGCTACACTGGACCCACTATCCAACTGTGAAAAGAATAAATCTATGGTCCTCTCTGCCTTCTGAGTCACATGCCAAATACTTCTAGTTTCTACTTTGAAACTATTAAGGGAAGAGGATTCTGGGAAATGTGATTCTTTGTAGCTTAATTGACAAGATAAAACTCTACCACACTAGGCAGGCAGAGTAGGGCTGGGTGCATTCTAGGCATTGAGACTAATCTGTATGAAATACATAAGGCATTAAAGTCGTTGATATGTTTGTGGAATTGAATTAAAGTGGTTGAACAACAGAAAACAATTAGGAGAAAAGCACGAAATGTTATAAAAAAGATAGTGGGTTTGAGATTGTGCAATGTCATGTGAGTCACGTAGGTGGCAGTCAAGATTCTCTTCAGTCTTCTGTTTGTCTTCTCGGTAAGCCCAAGATTCTTGATTTTGCATCTTAGCTGCCAAAGAGGGGTTATAACATCTAGATCAGTGGTTCTAAGCTCAAAATACATATTGTAATCACCTGGAGAGATGTTAAAAATCTCATGCTTGGGGCTGAAATGACATTGGGGATGAAGTGACAAAGAAGACAGACAGATGTAACCACATGCCCTATGGAATCTACATGGCAGTGAGGGAGACAGAGGAACAGTATGTAAAACCTGTTAGTACAACAAACATAAATGATGATAACTTCTTGGAAAGAGATAAATAAGAAGTTTGTTTCATAAATGAGAGTGATATGCAGGGATATTTTTTAATAATAGGGATTTGAGTTCACACAACATGGGGGACTAAATGAGTAACCGGTGACATGGTTAACACACTAGACTCCCACATTTGACCACAGTTCCAGTCCTGGACCTGGTGGCTTGCTTTCTTATTTCCCCTATCTTCCCTGCCTCCAAAACCATTTCTCTCTTTCTGGTCAAATTGAAAAAATGATAATAATAAATAAAATTAGATAAATACTTCTTAAATAAATAAATACATTTCAATTTTGTTCAACACCACTAGAGACTACATTTTTAATTCATCTGGGCTTTGCTTCTGGTATCTATCAAACTAGAATAGCATAGAAATGGGCCCAGAACTGGGTATTTCTGTTTGTTTGGACATTTTCATTAACAATTAGCCATTCCTTTTTGGGGACCTTAGAAGATGAAAACAGAACTGCTAAGAGAGATGGAATTAATTGAATAATTACAATCAAATAATAAAAAACATTATTTATTTTTAATTTTTTCTTTGCATTCAATCACATTATTTAGCTTACAAAGTGAACATTTCAATATGTGAACATTTCTCCCCAGTCCATTTGATCAAAAATATCTTCAACCGATAACACCACACCTCCCCATTCCATCAATGCTCTGCCTCTCTATCCCTTCTCCAAATGTCCTTCCTTAGTCTCCACTCCTCCACACACACCATATCTGGCATCCACACCCATCTCTTGTGTTTGTACAACTTTTAGTCAATCAGTTTCAGTCATAGAGTGCAGACACTCGACGTATATTAAGTGGGGACATTTAATGTCTGTCCTTCATCACCTGACTTGCTTCACTCAGCAGTAAATCTTCCATATTTTTCCATTTTCTGTCAAAAGCCAGGGATTTGTTGGGTTTTATGGCTGAATAGTATTCCATAAAATATATGTGCCACAGTTCTTCAATCTATTCATCCATACGGGGGCATTTGGGTTGGTTCCATGTCTTAGCAATCACGAATATGATAACACACCGCAATGCTGCTACCACCAGCTTGCAGATGGCCACTTCAATTTGAGATTACTTACAAAGAGAACAGATTTGCAAGACTATTTTCCTTCAAATACCTTCTCCTTATCCCAAGTTTTGAATGATACAATTTTTCTCTTTTTCCACTTATGCCCTCTGTTGTCTTCTAAGAAAAGTAAGACCATATGACTTTTGAGGAGAGCTAAATTGTATTTTACTCTTTGTTGTTCTCCGCAGATAGGCTGGATATTTAAATACAAAAGCTCTTTGTTAATAGATTATTCCTTCCCACTGCCTGCACATTAAAGAAGGCCTAAAAATTAGATATTAGAAGATATTAGAAGAAAAGGGATATTATTAAGTTTTAGTTTTCATTTAGAAGTCTTAAAGTTTTTGTAGGAGTTATTTGCTTCTATCATTTCTAAACTCTTTCTATTACCTAACTCCAAATGATTCACTGTAACCTTGCTGAGCCAATGTTAGGTTTGGTTAACTCGATTCATTTCATAGAAGGTAGTAATCGAGAATATGGATATTCAGGATTTAGATTATGCACTATGTCTCTGTGGCCATGTAGACATAAGCAATGACATAAGAGTAATGTCTCTGGGTGAAACTGCCTCCTGCAACACCTACTGCATGACCTTCATCACGCTACTTCACTTACTGGTGTCTCGGATGTTTCACCTTTAGAAGGGTGATAACAATGCCGTACATGCTTATTGTGAACAGTAGATATTAAGTGAATTATTTTATAGAACACTTAAAACAGCACTAAAGGGTTGGCAGGTGGCATGGTGGTAGGGATGCTGGATTCCCACATGGCTGAAAACAATTCGAGCCCCAAATCTGGAGACTTGCTTTCTCATTTTCCCTTTTTTCTCTCTCTCTTTCTGTATCTCTCTGGTCAAATTAAAATAATAATAATAATGGTGATTAAAATTAAATAAAAAACAGCACTACATGCTGTGAAGATCTGCTTTTACTGTGTGTGCAAAGATTTGTGTACGTGTTAAATATGTCTTCTTAGTTATATGTGTCCGTGCATGTACGTGTGTATGTTTATAATATCATGGAAAAGCTCTTGGATGATATAGATAATTAAGAATTTTTTAGTTACCAAATCACATCGCAGTCTATTACTTCTGAGAATCTACACAATTGAGATATCTTAGCCTGCTCAAGAGAGGGACGGTGAAGCTGCAGATATTAAGTTTATTTATTTACCGCATCACTGAGAGATTTTGAGGTCTTACATGGAATAGAAGGGAAAGTGAGACTCTCACAATTGCCATGTAGCAGGATAGCATTTCAATTATTATGCTGTTTGGAAAAGGTTATGGTCTCAAAAAGGTAATTTTTATTCAGCATTATTACAGGGTGTGCAATTGATTCCATTCATTTCAGTATGGGGACTCAGAATCAGAAACAATGAATCGCTTTTCAAAGAAAAACATTTTCAGCTTTAGAATGTAATTTATGAAGCTACATTCATGTCATGAACAGAATAAAGAATGGCAAGAGATAGTGGCACTGCCCCATTATTTACCAATAGTCCCCCTTTTCTTTCCCTTCAGTATCTATTACTCTAAGAAGTGCTGTTTATAGGTCCCTATTTCTCTCTCTCTCATGTGAGAAGAACAAGTACTGTGTTATTTTCCACAAGGTCATGTTGGCCTTCCTCTTTCCCATTCTGCATTTTTCGACCGCTATAAATTACACGCACACTTCTGAATTCAAGCCAGGAACAAAGATCAAGATAACCACTTCAACTAGAAATTATTCTCACTGCTGTTTTGTTTCAGAAGATACTGTATAGTCAGCTAAGAGAAGAGTAACCTCTGAAGTCCCCAGTTGTTAAATAACACCAACATACCCCATGGAATTGAAGATTTAAAATCAAAGCAAACCTGAAAATTTATTTAGTTGAGTGTCTCTCTCTCCCTCTCTCTTTTATTTTTTATTTTTAAAATTTTTTTTTTAGATTTTTGTGATGGGGTACATGCACTCATCAGAGAGAGATAGAGGGAGGGGAATTGAGAAATCCCCACACACACTCCAAGGATGGATGGCCATGTTCGTCATTCCTTCTCCATTCTTCTCTTGGGATTTGAGGCATGCATGCACATATGCCCGGTGTGTTTTTCAAGTCACCAGGCCTGGGACTTGAACTGTAGTTGACAATGTGGGAATCTAGCACCTTAAGGACCGCACCACCTGTTGGCCCGTCTCTTCATTTTATAGAAAATTAAATAGAGGTCTAGACAGTAATGTGGACAGAGTTGTGTTTAAGCCTTTTTCTTCATAATAAAATGATTGCTATGGTCAACAACTGAAAGAATATAGTTACAGTTAGAAAAGACTGACAGGCTACCTAAATATGCCAAGTTAGAAATGGAAAATTATGACAGGGAACATAAAAAATAATGGCAATAATAATTTTTAAAAGCTGGGACCAAGGGCAATAAACATTACTCTAAAGAGAGGTATTAAGAAATGTGACCGGGAACCAGCAGTTAGCATAATGGCTATGTCGCTGGACTCCCATGTAGTCGACCACGGTTCGCGTCTCAGACGCGGTGACTTAAAATTCATGCCGTGCGCGTGTGCATGCATGCCCATGATCCCGAGAGGAGAATGGAGAAGGGATTGTGGCGTGACCATCCCCCCTGGGGGGTGATTTCTCGCTTTCTGTCTCTATGTCTCTCTCTCTCTCTCTCTCTCTCTCTGTCTGGCGAGCGCATGCGCCCTATAGCGAAAACCTCTAAAAAAAAAAAAAGAAGAAGAAGAAATGTGACCAGTAGGTAAATTTAAATGTGACCAGTAGGTCACATTTCTCAAGGTCTTATTAGGATATTTAACTCCACTCTTAACGCTAGTCAAAATAGTACCGGGTACCTTTACTTATCTTTCTCCAATGACCAAAGACGTAGAAAGTGTACACTGTGAGAGACAGTTAAAGAAGTTATAAATGTTTGATGTACAAAATAAAGAATTTCAGTGAACACAATGGTGGTATTTAAAATTTTTGATGGACATTTAGTAAGAAGAATACCAAATAGTCTATGAAATTATGGAGAAGAGTAGAGAAATAATTAAGAGATAACTCTTTGCTAAATATAAAATAGAAAGCGAACACCCAGTCACTGGGAATGTTCAAAAAGAGAGAAGACCAAGTTTTAGGGAGCAGATGCTAGGAGTTCCTTCAAGGATTAGTGGAAAGTTTACTTAATATTCAGGAAGACTCTCGCTGAAATTGTATGATTTGGAGCCACCAGGTGGCATAGTGCTGAAGGCACTAGCCTTCCACATGGCCAACTACAGTTCAAGTCCTAGACCTGGCAGTTTGAAACACACTGGGCACTTGTGCATGTGTGCCTACAATTCCAAGAGGGGAATGGAGGAGAAGAAATAGCAAAGTGCCTATCCTCCTGGAGGAGTAATTTCTCACTTTCTCTTTCTCTCTCTCTGCCTCTCCAATGAGAGCACATGCCTTAGAGAGAAAAATCTCTCTCCCCCCCAAAAAAATTAAAAAGTTGTATGATTTGTAGGACACACAAAGCTCATTTGGCAGGTAGATACAAAGGACAGTAAAAGTGCAAAAAAGTTTCCATTTTAAATGGTTTTATTGCTTCCTGTCTACTTAAACGAGTAATATTATTCTTTAAAATTTATTCTAGATCCATTGAAAATTTACATTTCTATCTGATTCGTAACTATCTTAATAGCATTTACAATTATGTACAGTTCAGGCCCTAGAAACATGTTTCAGGGCATTAACTTTTTTAACCATCAACTCCCACAAGACACATTACCAGTGACATTAATTTTTCCTAATGACCTATCACTTTCTGTTTCATTTCACTTTTCTTCTTCTTCTTTTCTTTTTCTTTTTTTTTTTTTTAAGTTTTGCTATAAGCTACATAGGTACCAGAGAGAGATAAAGGGAAAGTGAGAAATTACTCCTCAAGTGGAATGGCCACAGCAATCCCCCTTTCTTCATTCACCTTTTAGGATTCTGGACACAGATGCATGCACATGTGCCAGGCATATTTTTCTAACTGCCGGGTCTGGGACTCCATCTGCAAGTTGATCATGTGGGATCCAGCTGCCTCAATCATCCTATCATGAGCTGCCCCAACCCTCATCTCACTCTTATAACACTTAGCCCATTCCATTTAAAAATATTTACATGTCTATCTCCTCTGCAAGACTAGGAGTTTCTTGACAGCAAAATATTGTTTTGTTATCATTAAACCCTTAGTGCCTGCCTACCATCTTTGTATGCAGTATATTGCAAGTGTCCAGGAAATATGTTCATAGTAATTGAATTAATGCATATATTAATAAGTAAATAAGTATCTGTTTATTGTTTGCTTATAAACATTTGGAATTTTATTTTTTAAAAAATCTCAACCATGAACATTGTTACAGATAAGAGGCCCTCCAGGATCTCCAAAATGGTACTGAACATGCTCAGGAGGTTTAGGGTTCCCACTATTAAGTCAGTTAAGCAACCATCTTTAAAAGGAGGAAAAAAAGAAAGTCAGCACACTATCATTTAACTTGTTTTAATGTTTCTTCACAAATGGTGAAAAATACTAATGTGCAGACAAGAAATAATCACTGCTACGGTCACCACCACCCAGCATCCTTTGCTGCTTAGTCTGCTGAGTGTACGTCCTATGCACTCAGCCTGCTTACCCAGCCTGTGGTAGCAGCCACTGCACCTGCGAGACCACAGGATGGTCACAAGCCCGCTGACACTATTAATCTCAATCTAGCACAGGGGGTTACAACCAGTCCAGCCTAGGATATGGACAGAGTAACCACAGTCATCCCCAGGTACCTGGGAGCTACCCTCGCAGCCAGTCACCTCACCTCCATCCTAGACTGCTACCAGCTTTTTGTCTACACAGCCAACTAGCTATGATCAGAGCAGTTACTCTCAGTACAACCTATGGTCAGCTAAGCAGCTGTGGGCAACTGAGCAGCTGTAGACAGCAGAGTAACTACAGTCAACAGAGCAGCTCTAGGCAGCAGCCTCCCACTAGTTACCTACCCCTCAAACTGGATCCTACAGCCAGGCTCCAGGTCAATATAGCCAGTAAATAATATCCTACCTGGTAACTTAGAGTGATAGTCTGAAGGGCTAAGATCACGTCTTTTACTTATAGTATCACATAGCCCTTGTTGAATTGCACAGTGCGTCACAAATTCCAATTATTACTGCATGCTATGATGTACCTGGGTTAGTCTTAAGCATATCTCCCTCGTGTCATATAACATCCTGCTATGCTACATTTTGTCTTGATTTATATACTTTACTGATACACCTCTATAAAGTGAAGCAAATTTAGAACTTATAACTTTATCATCATTTATGGTCTGACAGTCTTAAAATCTATTATTTTCCAGGTTGTTATGTCAGGAACTCTAGAAAATCCACACCTACAGAAAATCAAACAAAAATCAGGTTGACTCAGAAACTGATGGATATTATGAGTGGTAGTTTCAGTAAAAACAGAAAAGAAACAAGTCAGATAGTGTTTCTTCTCAATTCTTTTCATGATACCCGTCATTGGCTAGTTACTCCACAAACATTTATCAAATATCCACTCTGCTAAAAGCTCTATTGCAGATGCTAAGTTTGGAAAAATACAACTTTTTGTTTTACATGTCCATTTATAAAAATAGTAAAAAAATATTTGTTTAGTACTTTTTGGGGGAGGGGAGGCCTAGTCACGGCACCACATTCCAAATATAGATCACTCCATACATTTTTCACAGTTGAATGTGGAAGAGGGTTCCTGTGTCACAAAGGAGGGCATTGAGGCTCAGAGAGAGGAAGTGACCTGCCCACCCCACACCCGGAGTGGGCTGTGGGTAGTAATTCAGTCAGGCAGGCGGGCCCTGCCCTGACTTCACAGAGCTGGCCAGTGAGCCCAGGACTCACTGCCATTCACCAGGGAGCCTTTCTGTCTTGAATACCTGTTTCTTTTGCACACCCTGCATAACAAAACCTTATTTAAATGTACTTCTCATGATATGTTTTATTTTACACGATAAAATTTTATTTTAAAATAAGGCACAAAATGTTACATTCTTCTTTTCTCCATTTCTTCCTTTTCTCCCCTATATCTGACCAGCCCTCCACTCCTTCCAAGGCCTCACTGGAAGAGGAGTTAATAGCAGTTGGCCTGGGGGGTGAAGGAGGGTTTTTAATCTCCAGTAGAAGCAGTTTAAAAGGCACCAGCCATGGAGAAAGACGGTATGTGCTCAGTTCTCGCCCTGACACCTCCTAGTTCTGTAAGTGAAGTTACATACTTGACTGAGACTTTAGATTCTAGCCTCTGAACTCTAGAGAACTTTGACAATAAAAGGCATCGGCCCTCTTCAGGGCATCTAGTGACAGTGTCATGTGACAACAGAAGCACTAGGAGAATTTTTACTGGGCAACTTTTAGCACTTTTGCTGAAGATATCTTCATCCGATTGCGACCTGTGTGACATCATAAGCCAATCTTGGGGATTAAGTGATTGAAACGCCTCCTGATTAGTAAATGGTTACTAATCTGGGCTCTGAGCACCCCTCTCCTCCTGAGACTGCTCCTTTCACCCCTTTCATTTGTTCCCTCACATCGCCCTACTGTCCAGAAAATATTAGGCTGTTGGGAAAGTGATTGCAAAAATGCGTCTTGACTTGCCCAGCGACCCAGTTGAAGGCAATGCCTGGTCTAGCAAGACTCCTGCTCTCAAGCCATAGCTTTGTTTCATTAAGGAGAAGTGAAATTGTTGACACGCCTAACTAAACAGAACTCTAGCTACACTGGTTGTAAAATAATTTTGAAAAGACTCTTGCTTTTAACAACTATTTCTTGAGCATACTAAGTACCTCTGAGAATGAGATATACATGGCCCTGTCAGAGAACTCAAGGTTTCTGCACAACCTTTTGGAAAAGAGAACTAGTCTCAAAGAAATAAAGAGTCTTACTGGCAGCCGTTTTAGAATATGATTATAGTCTGACTTTAGGAAGAGCTGAGAGTCATCAGTATGCTACACAATTTTCTTAACTGTTTATGCTGTTCTTTCTCCCACCTAAGTGGCTTAGGTTTAATGAGAATTAGGGATTTAAGCATTCAGTTTTATTCTCAACTATAAGGTATAAGTTGTTTGTGTTCTTCTAAATAGTTTATAAACTCCTGGGAAGGCTTGACACCTGCATTTCCATTGACATGTGGTTCTTGTCGAATGTTGCTTGCACTACAAAGCCGTTTATTACTTTAAAGCAATTTTTGCCTCACCTTAGTCACTAATGACTCATTACTAATCCATTTCACTTCAGTTAGTCAACGACTTTATCACATAAGTTTACATTTCATTTTCAAAAAATCTGTGTTTTTAATTTAAACCAGAGGAGCTGTGGATGTACAGATGTAGAATATTCATGCGTAAGCTTTCACATGGGAAATATTTTTCTGCAACATAAAACTTGTTTCATTAAAACAAAGTGAAAATGTTGACACCCGGAAATAAACTGATCAAAATTTTTGTCATTAACAGATTACTATATCAAGTGTAGTAGGCAAGAGAGAATAGTTTAAACTGATGAAGACAATGTGAGTCCAAAACAAAACAAAAAAATGATATCAATAGTGTAATCTATTTCATAGTTAATACTATAGGCACCTAACAGAAGGTAAATTGCATATTAAGAAATAAACCCTACTGGGAATACTGAATAGGTGAAGAAGAAAATCATCCTAGGTTTGATGGCAGAGTCTATGAAATAAACTCACAGCAGGTAGACTGACATGAGAAAAGGTATATACTCTTGTTAATTTATAATAATACATGCATAGGATGTAACTGGAAAAAAGTGAATATCCAAAAGGTCAGTGAAATTTGAGAGTTTACATAGCATCTTAATAGGGAAAGGGAAGGGGAATGTAAGCCATATAAGAGAGAATAAATGATTTTCAAGAAAGGTGAATGAGTCTTTAAAGAAATAATTAGGAAGTATGGCAGTTTGTGACAGTGTGGTCTGGGTGGGGTGTCAACTGCTAATCTCTCTTTGGTTGATAAAATGCCACCAAAGGGGATTTATGACAACTTAGTTCCTTTTAGAAAACCTGTCTTTAGAAGGGAATTTAGAGAAAGTCACTTTCTGAATTTGCTGTTTTATAAGTGCATTCTACTCAAAATAATCAATTATACCAGAGGTATATTCTGGGTGGGGGGGGTCACATCTTAAATTCCTCCATAATCATAATTTGGGGTGGCATAGTTTGCTCTTGAACAATTGAAATACAGTATTAAAATCTAAATATTGAGTCTGCTATTTATAAAAGAGTCCATAGGGAATGGGATTGCCAATGTACTTAACATAATTGATCAGTTCATGTAATCCTTTTTAAAAAAATCCATAAGGGCAAGTAACCTCCAAGCCATGTTCCCTGCAGCTCAGAGGAGTTCCCAGTTCTAATTACTGTCACAAGATTTTGTGCATAAAAATAGTTTTTCTTCACCAGCAGTTGGCATAATGGCTATGTTGCTGGACTCTCATGTAGTCAACAGCAGTTCCAGTTCCAGATCCAGTGACTTAAACTCACGCTGGGTGGGCAGGTGTGTGTGTACAAAAGATCCCAAGAGGAGAGTGGAGGAGAAGGGATTGTAGTATGGCCATCCCTCCTGGGGGGGTGATTTCTCGCTTTCTGTCTCTCTGTCTCTCTCTGTCCTCTGTCTTTCTGGTGAGCACATGTGCCCTATAGCAAAAACCACCCTCCCCCCCAAAAAAAGTTTTTCTTCATCAAAATCTGTAGTTAGTTTATGCCATCATGAATCTTAAGTGGGAATTTAACTGCAGCACAAATATGCAAGTACATTAAGATCCACGGGTCATCTCAGAGGAGCTTCTATGGCTATGAGGCTATAAAACAGAGTGAATAAAACAAAAACTAAGAGAAGTATGTGTTTGTAAATAGAAATGAAATATAATTTAATTTATATTAAATTCAAATTCAACATTGTTCCCTAAATATTCATTGACTGTTTTCTGACTGCAATGAGAAAAATAGAAATTCACAAAAATCTCAGTGATATTATTAAAGTGATAATACCTGTTTAGTGAGCCCCAGGAAGATATTTGATAGTCAAGAAGCAGAAAGAAGTATATAAGGGAACACGGATTAGATTGAATTTATTTTAACATACTGAAACTTATCACTGTCTCACACTACAGGAACCAGTTGATTTTCCTGAGTGACACGTTTTTATGAAAGCTTCTTTCCTGAAAAGAGTCTTGTATAGAATTGTTAAGTATGAGAGATCTAAAGGTTGCTCTTTTATTTCTTTTTGGCCATTCCATAGACCTTCTCTCTCTTGAGTAACAACTTGCTTTTTCACTTCTCCTATGTTTAGATTATGATCTAAACCAAATGATAGTGAGGATGTGATTTAAAATGTGTAAATATTGTTATCAAAAAAACACATAGTCCAACAAAATCCAGAGAAAAGTAGGAAGAAAACACATAATAAAAGACAGAAAAAAACAATGTAAAATCAATTTATAAATCAATTCTAATTACTTTTATAAGACTTATGCATTGAAATAGTTTCTTGAAGCCTCACATTCTAGCTCCACCACTTAAGATTTACCCTCTTTAGCATCTATTTTTGATGCCAGGATGTATTAAATAATAGGTATTCATTTACTACTTGTTGTAGGACAGTCACTGATAATTTCTTCATTTATTTTTTATTTTTTTTTTATTCTGGCGATACTCATGTGCTCACCAGAGAGAAAGTAAGAAAGAGTGAGAAAGTGAGAAAGCATTCCCCAGTGGGGATAGCCAAGCTACAATTTTCTTCCATTCCTCCTCATACAATCTTGGGCACACATGCATATGGGCCCAGTGTGTTTTTCAAGCCACTCAGTCTGGCACTTGAACCACACAGTCGACCATATGGGATCCAGCTGCCTTCACCAACATGCCCCCAGTTGGCCTAAGTGACTGACGATTTTTTCTTTCTTTCTTTCTTTTTTTTTTTTAAGAGGTCTTTGACTTAGGATGTATGAGATCACTGGAGAGAAAGAGAAACAGAGACAGAGAGAAGGGAAGTGAGAAATCACCCCCTGGGAGGGATGGCAATGCTACAATCCCTTCTCTTCCTGGGAGCTCGGGCACACACCCACATGTGTGCAGTATGATTTTCAAGCCATGGGTCCAGGACCAAAACTGCTGTTGACCGCATACGAGTCCAACCATGTAACTGCTATGCCATCTACTGGCGCCAGTCCTTGATCATTTCTAAAGTGGTTTGCTCGAGTTAAATTCTGGGATGGACTCTCTAGACTTCTAAAACATTATATCTGGAAAAAAAAAAAAGAAAGAAAGAAAGACACAAAAAGTAATTAAAAATAATAATTCAAAACATTGTAATTGATTTTGCAGTCTAAATTTCAAGAGACTATGCATTTTCAGGGAAGGCAGAGTTTGAATAAAAACAAAATACTTAAGAAAAAAAAAGGAGAGGGAAAGCAAAAGGCATCCATGTAAAGTAAGTGGAGCACATGGAACTGGAGTTAAGTACTGGGCAATGAGCACGAACAGGAAGAATGCAGAAAGAATTTCAAGGGGAGTCCACTCTGACATGAAATGGCCAAGGACATGGTTGGCTATAAGTTGAGCATGCACAGAGGACACACAAGAGAACAATAGGACGGACTTGGAGTATGGAAGATGCCATTGGAATGGGAGCTGACTTGAGATTTTGGTTTCTGCAGCAGTATCAGCCTACTGAATGCAGAAAAAACAAATGGGTCCTGACGGAATGTACTGAGAAAGCTAACACACTTGGAAAGACTAGACTCTTGGCCAGCCCCTGAATGGTGGACTGCATAGCATGAGCAAAGATGAAGCGAGTTCAGATATATTCTGAAAGTCTGCCTGCGGCACTAAGGACAAACAAATGTTCCAACTTAACATGTGATAGAGAGCAGAGAGAATCTCTTGGCATTTTATCTTTAAGGCAAATGCTTAAAAAATGCATTATCGGGACCAGCAGTTAGCGTAATGGCTATGTCACTGGACTCCCATGTAGCCCACCGTGGTTCAAGTCCCAGACCCAGTGGCTTAACTCATGTTGGGCGCGTGTGCTTACATGCCCAAGATCCCAAGAGAAGAATGGAGGAGAAGGGATTGCGGTGTGGCCATCACCCCTGAGGGGTGATTTCTCGCTTTCTGTCTCTGTCTCTGTCTCTGTCTTGTCTGGTGAGCGCATGTGTCCTGTAGCAAATACCTCTCAAAAAAAAAAGCATTATCCCAAGTATGTGTAATTCATATCTGGACTTCAACCAGGGTAAAGAGAATTATAGTTACTCCAACTTCAAAGAAAAATTTTGAGAACAAACCACATATTATGTCCTAATAGTATCTTTCTTTAATGGCAGCAAGGTACTGGCATGTTAATTATAAAATAAAAGTATACTGGGTCAGGCTGTGGCCAAGTGGTAATGGGAGCCAGATACCATAAGGCTATTAAGTTTGTATCCTGGTCTCCTCAGCTTGAAAAACATGCCAGCAGGCGTGCTTGCTGGCCAAAGTCCTGACAGGGTAGTGAAATGGGGGAGAAGGGATTCCAGTGTGACCATGCCCCATTGCAGAGTGATTTCTCCCTCTTCCACTGTGTCTTATCTCTCTCTGCTTGCTTACATGCCCTCTGGCAAATCAATTAAAAAAAATAATAAGGAAGAAAAAAAAAATAAAGTAAAAGAAAGGAAGAATATAAAGAAAGAAAAGGGAAGAAAGAAAAGAAAAAAGGAAGAAAGGAAGGAAGAGAAAGAAAAGGAGAAGCATAAATTCAAGAAGATGTCAGAGAACATACAGAAAAGAATAAGGGCAGACTAATAGGCGACCCTGAGATACATTTGGTCCTCAGATAAGTTTGTTTTAGCCTGCTTAGCATTTTAAGCAAATATCGGAGTTCTAGCTTACTGTGAAAAACCCAACTGCGAAATTCAGTTTACGTTCCTGAATGGCACACAATACGTGCTATTATCCAAGTGCTATTATACAAGAGTTCCTCCTCTTGAATTCACCACAGTCCCTCTTTCATCTGCTTCACACAGTTTTGTTTCCCACCAGGCTCAGGCTCTCACATACACTGACATTTGGGATTTGTAGTGTAGAAAGGCAGTCCTCAAAATGAGATATACAACCCTTGAGGCTCACAAAGATTTTCTAAGGTGTACATGGGCATTCATGGTCTTACGAGAATCAAATTTCAAATTATATACTGTTTATTACCATTTATCTGCCTGAGAAAAAAACAACTGCTTTCCTTAGCAACCTTTCAGAGGTGTCCATCCTTACCTTTCATGAATTTCAAATCTTACTACTATGTTACATTGTACCTGGATGATAAGCCTCTAGGTCAACAAACTATAAGAAAAATTAAAAGTACTGGCATCAGCAATGTCAGTTATATACAAATATAAATAACTCACTTATATTCGGGACTACACGTTAGCCAATCTTAGCAACTTAAAGTCTTCATAACTTAAAACTTGAATGACTTTAGCAATGGTGCATTTGGGTTAATGATGACATTTTCTGATTGTATTTTGTTCTAGAGTAGAATATAAGGATTATGAGACAGAATTCTGGCTATTTTTTCCTACTTCCAAAATCTTTTCCAGAGAATGTAGAGTTAGTCTTCTTATCTCTGTTGAAGTAAATCAGACATTCTTTTGTTGATCTCTTCCAGAGACACAGACTTGTTTCCAATTACCAAACTAAGAATTTCAAAGTCACCTATAACTCACTAACCTCTCCTTCCAGATGTCCAGCTATTTTGGGCCAGGCAGATGTAAAGGTCTTTTTATGCTGATGGACAATTCTCCTGTTCTCAAAACTATAAAAGAAACCACCATATCTCACCAACCCAAGAAACACTGTTATCTTTCTCTGGGTATGTCTCTCAATTTTGTACTTACTAATAAACTGCATTATTATTGCTACAGAATTGGTTATTTCCATTGACAATAAAAATTTTCATTAATTATTTCACCATCCTATTTCATACCAGATGCTATCAAAAAATTAATCGTTGTTGAGAGAATCATCAGATCAAAAGAAAGCTTTGGTAAGAAACATTGAAGAAAAGTATTTCTTTTTTTAACCCAGTAAACCAATTCTTGGTAAAAATGACAGGCCATTATTGAACTTTCTTTATTCACTCAACTGTGGAAGGCTGTAGAAGACAGAATAACAGGAGAAGTCGGTGAGAGCAACATGAAAATACTGTAAAATCAGACTATGAAGTTTGAAGCTCAAAGGAAGAACTTCAGATTAGTTAAACATAAAATATGTTGGGACCAATAGCTGGCATGGCGGTTAGGGGGTTGGAGTCCCACATGACTGATCAAAGTTTGAATCCCAGACCTGATGGCTTGAAACAGTCCAGGCACTCTCCCAGTAAAGTGGAGGAGACAGGATTACAGTGTGGCCATCCCCCAGGAGGGTGATTTCTCACTTTTCTTCTCACTGTCTCTCTCTGGCAAGTGCACACATCTTATGACAGAAGGCTTAAAAAAGGAATAAAGCACAATAAAATAAAACGTGTCAGCCAGCAGGTGGCATAGTGGTTAAGACAGCTGGTAAAATCATAGGATTCACTCCAAATACAAAATCCTGTTATTATGAAAGAATAATTATAGATCTGGGATCTGCAGTTGGCATAATGGCTTTGTCTCTGGACTCCCATGTAGTTGACCATGGTTTGATTCCCAGACCCGGTGGCTTAAACTCATGCTGGGTGCATGTCCGTGCTTGCTCAAGATCCTGAGAGGAGAAGAGATTTGCAGCGTGGCCATCCCCACTGGGGGTGATATCTTGCTTTCTACCCCTCTGTCTTTCTCTGTTTTTCTGGCAAGCACATGCGCCCTATAGCAAAAACTTCTCAAAAAAAAAAAAAAAAGAATTATTATAGATCACATCATGAAGCAGAGATGTTTAACACTGTAGTAGTAAGAATCTACAGTAATCCAGTATTGATGTTAATAGTTAAATTATTTTGGCTCAATGAAGATTTAATAGCAGATTATGCAGATAATATGTACTATAATATCCTTAAAAATGGACAAAATAATGCAATTCTTTAAGTGCAGATATTTAGTCAAAAATAGCAGTAGAGACTAGTGCTAGCCTGCAACCTGGTGGTTAAGTGAGCAGGACTCCATATAGCTGACCTGCATGATTAAGTCCCTAGTCTTGAAGCTTGAGAAACACACTGGGCACAGGCATGTATGTGCCCAAAATCCCAAAAGGCAGAAGAAATGAAGGAGAGGGGATATGGCATGAATATATCCCATGGAGGGATGCTTTCTCACTTTTCCTCTCTCTCTTCCTCTGTCTGCCTCTGCCTCTCTCTGAAGTGAGCACCTGTGCCCTCTGGCAAAAATTTAAAAGAAAAAATAGTATTAGCTTAAATATTCTGAGTATTTCTATAGACAAGGCACTATTTAATGTATTTATTTATTTATTTTTAGTTTTTTCTATAGCGTGTGTGCACCAGCTGGACAGAGATAGATAGAGAGAGAGAGAGAAGGAGAAATCATACCTCCACTCCCCAAGGAGGTTGGCCATGCTGCAATCCCTTCTCCTTCATTCTCCTCTTGGGATCCTGGGCATGTGTGTGCACACAGCTATACCCAGTGTTATTTTCAAGCCACCAGGTCTGGGACTCAAACCACAGAGTCCGCTGTGTGGAGGCCAGTGCCTTAACCACCAACCGTCTGCTAACCCCGCACCAGGCACTAAAATTCTTTGTTAATGACTTATTACTAACAACTATTTAAAACTACTTTTGTATTATTAGAAGTTGAAAATGGCTGAGGTTTGCATGCACAGACCCTGTCCTTCTGGCCATAGATTACCATATCTGGACAATCTACTGTTTTGAGGACAGTCATCATGTTGTTTTCCTAACATATACAGGACAGAATTTAACTATGAAGCAGTAATATATAACTTTTTTTTCTAGAATATTTGTCTAGTATACAACTTCTTTTCATTATAGTGTTGCTAAAAATTGAAGGAGGTAGGAAGTCTGAGAAAAGGGAACTGTACACTCCTTGAAATTTACTAGTTTCTGGCAATGGATTCATTTTTAGTTTGAAAAGTCATCACCAACCCAGTAAATATATCCTCAAGAACATGCCCCATCCATACGCATTAAGAACTTGGGCCCTGAGAGAATATGATTAATCCTGAGGCTAAATAAGGTACTAGGCCTGTTGTGTGTATTTCTAGAAAAATAGATAAAAGAGTAACTTTTGAATAAATAAATAAGATGTTTTAGAATAAAATTCAGAAAAAAAATTAACATCTTTATGAAAATTATAAAATTTATGAGTTCAGTCCAGTGAACAATAACCATAAAATATTTGTAAAGGTTCAGAATTATCAACTGAAATGTTCAATTTTCATTCAGATGTTTACTATCATGAAACAGATCCCCAACTCCTTTTAATCTTTAATTTTGGGGGTTGAGAAGGGTTAGATGTTTTAGAGAAAACTGGCACAAAAACTATCATTTTGCAGTCTGGAAACTTTAATTCCACTGTTAACTATTCTACTGTCACATTATGAGTTTCTATACCATCACTATTTATTAATTATTCACTGATGGAAAATCATGTTTTATATTCACATTTGTGAAGATTTCTAGAACACACCATGCTAGAATCAAAATTTTTACAACAAATTATTTACATATATTTTTCTTATTATGAGTTCAGTTTGTACTACATAAATCTAATGTGTATCATTTTACCATTCAAGTAATTGACATTTACCACAGTTGTTAAATATTCAGTTAGAATGCTCCACAGTATAGTCTTGTCAGCTTTAAAGCTATTGGACTCCAGGTGCTGCTTGTGGGAATTTGTGTTTTCAATAAAATGTTCTCCAACATGAGCAGCTGTGTTTTGTCAAGAAGTTTCAAGTCCATAACATTTGGTTCCTTATTCCCTTCTTACATTCAATATGCACCCACATTCAGATGCCAAAATATATGTCTGAGAAAGAAAAGGTACAGAAAGACAGAGAAGGAGATGGAAAAACAAAAGAGATTGTAGCCAACTCAGAATATTTTCTCCTGAGCGTTTAATAAATTGAAGCTAGAGAACTAATGACAGTGATTATTTCTGCTCTTTGAAATTATTGCATTATTTGAAAATTTTAAAGATTATAAGGGATTTTTCTTAATTTAGATTAAAGTAGTTTGGACCTCTCCTTTGAGGTGAAGTCAAATAATTAAACATTTAAAATAAGACCCTAGGGACCAGTAGTAGGCATAATGGCTATGTCTCTAGATTCCCAAGTAGTCGACCACAGTTTGAGTCCCAAACCCAATGGCTTAAACTCATGCTGGCTGTGTGTGCATGCATGTCCAAGATCCCAAGGAGAATGGAGTATTGTGGCATGGCCATCCCCCTTGGGGAGTGATTTCTCTCTTTCTATCTCTCTGTCTCTCTCTTTCTGGCAAGCTCATGCACCCTATAGCAAAAACTTCTCAAAAAATTCAAAAAGAATTATTTATTTTACTATGGCCATTAGTAACCCAAGTCACATAATTCTTACTGTCCAAATGAGAATACGTCCATGTCTTCATGTTAAACAAGTATTCTTTTCTCCTCCTGCTACTATCTTGGCAGCCAACTGATATTTAACATTTTCTCTTTAAAAAAAATTGTTCATATTTTACAGGTAACTGTGGTCAGAAAATGTTGAAATTTTAAAAAATAACCAACAATCATTTTCATCAGAAAATTTAACAAGAGGCCTTTTAATACTGTATAAAAGAAAATAATTAATAAATAAAAGTATCTCACTACCTGACTTCAAAATGTATTACAAAGTTCTAGTAAACAAAACACCATGGTACTAGCACCAAAAGAGACATGAACCAATGAAATAGAATAGAAAATCCAGAAATAAACTCAAAAATGAGCAGTTACCTGCTTTTGATAAAGATTACAAGGCAATCCAATGGAGAAAAGAGGTTTGTTTTTGTTTTGGTTTGTTTTGCTTTTCTATAAAATGTGCTGATAAATCGGATATTCACTTGCAGAAGATGAAACTAGACCTCCATCTTTCACTATTTACAAAATTTGACTCAAAATATACTAAAGATGTAAAGCCCCAAATTATAAAACTAGTTGAAAAAAAAGCACAGGGGAGATACTTCAAGATAATGGAGTAGGTAAAGACATCTTAAATAAGAATCATAAAGCATGAGCAACAACAGAAATAAAAGTAGATAAATAAGATTACGTGAAGCTAAAAAGCTAATTGGCAAAGGAAACAATAAAAGGAAAATCTACAAAGTGGGAGAAATATTTGCAAACTACTTCAGACCAGGGTTTGATAACGTAATTCTATAAGAAACTCAAACAGGTGACCAAAAAAAAGTAAAAATAATAATACAATTAAAACTAGGCATTTAATCTAACAAGAACTATGAAAAGAATACTTGAATAGCTAAAAGCATGAGAAAAATTTTAATAGCTCTTGTCATAAAGAAAATACAAATTAAAATCACAATGAGGTATTAATTAACTCCAGTCAGGATGACTATGATTAAAAAAAGAAAAAGAGTAACAAGTGCTGGTGAAGTTTCAGAGAAAAGAAGCCCTTGTGTACTGCTTGTAAGAATGTAAATTAGTGCAGCCAGTGTAGGAAACAGTATGGAAGTTTCTCAAAAACCTGAAAATAAGATTTATTCTATGGCTAGTGCATAAGGCAGTTGGATACCACATGGCCAGAGTTTGAGTTCCAGACCTGACTACATGAGAAGTACACTGGGTACATGTGCATACAAGCCAAAAATCCTGAAAGGAGGAAGAGATGGTAGAAAAGGGATTGCAGCATAACCATTTCCCATGAGGGAGGTGTTTTCCTCTCTCTCTGTCTCTCTGGTGAGTGCATGTTGCTTCTAGCAAAATAAATAAATAAATAAATCTGAAAATAGAGCTAGCACGTGACCTAATAATCTCACTCATGGATATTTACCCAAAGAACAGAAAGCCATTCAGCCAGAGATAAATTTTCATATCCATATTAATTGCAGCATTTTTCACAAGTAAGACATGAAATCAACATAAATGCCAAAACAACCAATGAATGAATTAAGAAACTGTGGCTTATACACACAATAGAATACTGTTCAGCCATAAAGAAGAATGATATCCTGTTGTTTGACACACAGTGGGTGAACCTAGAAGACATGGAACTAAGTGAAATAAGCCATATTTTGAAAGACAAATAGAGTATGTCTCCACTTAACAAACTAAAGGCCTTTATGTACTACTTGTGGCCAGAGAAGAGTAATGGTACATATTAGAAACTATACTGTGTGTGTGTGTGTGTGTGTGTGTGTGTGTGTGTGTGTGGTGGGTGACTTCAGGAGAAAATCATTAACAGGTACAAGAATATATGTAGGGGAACAGCAGTTAGCATAATGGCTATGTCGCTGGACTCCCATGTAGTCAACCACGGTTCGTGTCCTGGACCCAGTGGCTTAAAACTCATGCCCGGCACGAGTGCGTGCATGCCCAAGATCCTGAGAGGAGAATGGAGGAGAAGGGATTGTGGCATGGCCATTCCCCCTGGGGGGTGATTTAGCGCTTTCTGTCTCTCTGTCTCTCTCTGTCTGTCTGGCGAGCGCACGTGCCCTATAGCAAAAACCTCTCAAAAAAAAAAAAAAAAGAAGAAGAAGAAGAAGATATGTAGTACAACGGGATAGGTAATGAAATGCTAACACAGTAGAGTAAAGAATGCTGACAATACAACAATTCCTCCTCCCAAACTAAAAAAAAAAAAAAATACAACTTTGCAAAACAACTATTGAATGTGTACAATATAATGTCCTGTTCAGTATTGAAGATGAATATGTCTATATCTTTTATTTGAATTTACACACTGTATGCAAGCTTTGAAAAACATACTATAACCCGCAATAATAAATGATCATTATACATAAAAGAAATTATACTTTTTTAAAAAAAGGCAGAATGAACATATAGATTCATGCTTGTTGTATCCCTAAAACTCTATCAAAGTGACAGTAAATAAAGTGTAAAATTTTTAACACACAAAGTGCTTAGAAGGACACAGGGGACCAGCAGGTAGCATGGTAGTTAAGGCACTGAATTCCCATGTGCCTGACTACAGTCTTGGACCCTGCCGGTTGAAAATCAAATCAGATGCATGTGCATACATGACCAAAATCTCCAGAGAAGGATGGAGCAGAAGAAAATGTGGTGCGTCCATCCCTCCTGGGGGCTGATTTCTCACTTCCATCTCTTTGTCTCTCTGTCTTTTTCTGGCAAGTGCATGTGCTCTATGACAAACACTCTAAAATAAATAAATATTAGGAGAGTAAAAAAATAATACTAATAGAGCCATTTCATATGTTTCTAATACAAATACCAGGTAATCCATAAATATAAACTAAAATAGAAAAGAAAATATGGGACAAGTAATTTCTAAATGTCATAAGAATGAAGAGACACGAGATTCCAATAACAAAGAATTACCGGTTCTCCAGTAAGTTAAATAAAGAAAGAGCCACATCAATACTTATCGTCCTGAAATTCTAGAGCACACAGAATAAAGAATCTACTCTAGGGCACCAGCAGGTGGCATGGTGGTTAAGATGCTGGACACTCCCACATGGCCGACCACAGTTCGAGTCCTAGACCTGGTGGCTTGGTTTCTCTCATTCTCTTTCTCTCTCTGTATCTCTCTCTGGTCAAATTAAAACAAATTAATGGATAAGTAAAATTAAAAATAAGCGATTACAGAAAAAAAAGAATCTACTCTAAAAACTTTCAAAGAGAAATGATTATACTAGATGTTAATATGAAGAATCTGTGGACAGAATGACATGAGACTTCTCAACAATAACAAACTGAGCTAAAGGACAGCCCACACCCAAAATTCTATATATAATATCAAATTATCTATTAATTGTGAAAATAAAGACACTTTCAGTATACAAAATTCAAATTACCTGTGTTTTTTCCTTAGATCATAAGAAAATATTGTGAGGCTAAATCGCTTAGGTTTTAATTTTGTTTACCATAAAACCTTCTTAAAATGCAGAGAAAACTAAGTCAAAATACTTACATAAAAACTCTTTCTTTATCCACGAGCTTAAACCAACAGTAAAGTGTTAATGCATTTTGGTATTATCATTTAATGATAGAAAAAACTGACATGGGTTAAAGAAAATAATCCACTTGAATAGACAAAATACAAAAACTTTGGAGGAAAATGTGACAATAAAATAGTGGGAATTCTTTCTGAAATTAAAGAATAGAATTTTCTGAAGTTACAAGAGCCCACTCTAAGAAAAAACTGATTCAAAAATATCTATACTAACTAAATTCAAGGATAAAGAAATTTTTGAACGCTTGGAGGGAGAAATGTGGGCAGTTATATCTTTGTACTCTCTAGAACCATGATGGTCCACAGTGACTCTTTGAAGACAATGGACTAAAATACTTAAAATTTAGTAATGCTTACTGTAAGAGAGGCTGGAAAATATAAACCTGATAATTCTTTGATGCACAACTTAGTACTGTAAACAGAATTTACAACAATTCACTGAGATCCAGAGCACACCCCACTTTAACCCACAGCACTCCCCATTGCAACCCACAGCACACCTCAATGAAACAACATCACACATCACTGAGACCCACAGCACAAAACTGCGACCCACAGCACACCTCAATGAAACAACATCACACATCACTGAGACCCACAGCAAAATTCACTGAGATCCAAAGCACACCCCACTTTAACCCAAAGCACACCCAACTGTGGTCCACAGCGCAGCTCAGTGAGATCACCACACACATAACTGAGTCCCACAGCACAAATCTGTGACACACAGCACACCCCACTCAGACCCAAATCTCACTGAGACCCACAGCATAATTCACTGAGATCCACAGCACATGCCACTTTAATCCACAGCACTCCCTATTGTGACCCACAGCACTCCTCAGTGAAACCACAGCATACATCACTGGGACCCACAGCAGCACAAACTTGTGATACACAGCACACCCCACTCAGACCCAAACCTCACTGAGAACCACAGCAATCCTCACTGAGACCCACAGCACAATTCATTGAGATCCAAGGCACACCCCACTTTAACCCACAGTAAACCCCACTGCGATGACAGCATACATCAATGAGACTACTGAACACATCACTGAGTCCAAAGTCACTAAACTGTGACTCACAGCACAGCCCACTCAGACCCAAACCTCACTGAGATCCCCAGCAAACCTCACTGAGACCAACCCCACAATGAACTCTGATCCACAGCACACCCCACTTTAACACATAGCATGCCCCACTGTGAACAGTGGCACAGCTCAGTGAGATTACCACACATATAACTGAAACCCACCACACAAAACTGCATCCAAGAGCAAACCCCGCTCAGACCCAAACCTCACTAAAACCCACAGCAAACCTCACTGAGAACCACAGCACAATTCACTGAGATCCACAGGGTTGCAGTGGGGTGTGCTTTTGTTCAAAGTGAGGTGTGCTCTAGGTCTCAATGAGAACAGAGAATATTGTATACAGAGGAGAACTCAGCCTATCATGATAGAAAAGTTTTAATATATGAATCAATAACTCTAAGTTAAATTTTGAATAGCCTGAGAAAACTAATTTTCTGCTTTTCCTATATTAAATTCCAAGTTATCAAGGGCTGATTCCATCAGTTATGTTTTTTGTTCGAAGAATCATGAATGCTAGAATTTTGAATTCCCCTGTTAAATAGTTTTGAATTCTACTTTATTAGAATTTGCTGAATATTTTTAGGCACATATTATATATCAAGTTTTAAACAAAACTGTTAAACCCTATTTGCATTTTTAATCTTAATATTTCTCTTAGATGTTTGAAATTTAGAAACAGAGTTAGAGAGGTCAGTTCTAGTTTGAAATACAGTAATGAATTCTAATAACGAAATATAATTTTTAAAGTTCTAGCTTTCAACAACGATATTTTCATTTGTATATGTATAACTGTGTATATGTTTCTATATTTGTATGTAAGTAAGGTCTAATTAAGATCATAAAAAATATATAAGATTTAGGTATTCACATTGTTGAGTTCTGAGATTTGTGTAATTATGTGATCAATACCCAAACAATATAAAGAACATGTTAATCACCTCAGTTTCTAAATTTATGGGTAATATCTCAATGTTATTTTATATTATAATTTCTTTTTTGTTTGTTTGTTTGGAGAGGTTTCTTTGCTACAGGGTGTGTGCGCTCCCCAGAAAGACAGAGAGAGATAGACATAAAGCAAGAAATCACCCCCCAGAGAGATAACCATGCCGTAATCCCTTCTCCATTCTCCTCAGGATCTTGGACACACACACACACACACACACACACACACACACACACACACCTGGCATGAGTTTAAGACACCAGGTCCAGGACTTGAACCGCTGTTGACTACTTGGGAGTTCAGCGACATAGCCATTACACTAACTGTTGGCCCCATTATTTTAGTTTCTTGATGACCATATTTTTCATACCTCTTATGGTCAGTCAATTACCTTTTATGAAGTATCTCTTCATAAGTCTTTTGCCATTTTTAACTGTATTATCTAAATTGTATTGTTTATTTGTGTGACTATATACATTTATATGTATATACATATTCTAGACACAAGTCATTTTCTTTGCAAATGATGTATTTTGTATATATTTTAATGTGTATAAATTATCCCTTAAATTGTTTTTTGGTGAGAAAAATTTTAAAGTATTAATAAAATATACATTTTTTATTTAGGGTTAATGAATTTTGCATCTTGTTCAATAATTTTAATCTAGTATATAGTTCTAATTTAGTATACTATAAGGAATTTCTGCCAAGCTCAATTCTTTCTAGATAATGGTTAATATCAAAAAGTGACAGAAAATTAAGGTGTAAGATAGATATTTTTGCTTTTTGTAAAATAAAAAATTTGCTTTATAGCAAATTTGTTAGTTTCTTTCCAAAATAACTGTAATTATATACTCCAGATGCCAAAATTTTTTCAAGACTTACTTTCTTTTTTTAATAAAGAATTATTTATTTAATTCCATTGATCACTATTATTATTTTCCAACTTGTTACAGGGCACACGAACTCACCAGAGAGAGAGAGAGAAAGAAAGCAACTTACCAGGTCTGAGACTTAAACTACAGCCGGACACATGGGAGTCCAGTGTCTCAACTCCTGTGCCACCTGCCAGCTCTCTATTTCAAGGATTACTTTCAAAATGACTGAAGTTGAAGTTGAATGTTGATTTAAGTTTTTTTTTTTTTTTTTTTTTCAAAATGACTTAAGTTGAAGTTGAATTTTGATTTAAGTTTTTTTTTTTTTTTTTTAGTAAAGCAGAAAATATGCTATTTTAGAGGAGTTCAATCTCATCTCTCTTAGATAAACTGATTATAGAGTTTTCCAAATTTGTCAACTAGTTTAGCAAGGTAGATACTTTTTTCATTTAAGTACAAATTTATGTTATTTAATTAATTTATTTATTTAAGTTGAAGTTGAATTTTGATTTAAGTTTTTTTTTTTTTTTTTTAGTAAAGCAGAAAATATGCTATTTTAGAGGAGTTCAATCTCATCTCTCTTAGATAAACTGATTATAGAGTTTTCCAAATTTGTCAACTAGTTTAGCAAGGTAGATACTTTTTTCATTTAAGTACAAATTTATGTTATTTAATTAATTTATTTATTTACTTTTATTATTGCCAGAAGGTACATGTACTCACCAGAGAGAAATAAGGAGAGTGAGTGAGAGAGAAGGTGCCCTCTACTTCTCTATCCAGTAGGACTTGAGGCATGCACAAACACACATGCTGGCTTGTTTTAAACCACTAAGGCCAGGATTTGAACCCTAGCTGGCCATATAGAACCTGACTTCTATGAACAGCACTTAACTGCTGCACTATGTTTTACTATGATAAATGTGGCTCAATAGTAATAATAATGATTTCAAAATTCCACTTTTTAAATTATAGGTTATTAAATTAGTTTCTCAAAAGTTTACAAAAGTATACAGTCACACAACACTGTTTTTAAAAGTGGTAATGGGATAGGTGATGTTTAAATTCTCAGTGAAAGACATTTTAAGCAAGTAATTCAATATGCAGACTTGCTGGTTAGTGATCTCTTCAAGCTCTTGACACTACTAAAAGATGGTTGTTTCGTGTTATATGAAATCCTGTTTTCCATTTTGGTGATTTTGTAAGCTCATAGTTGGAGGATATAAAAGTTATGAAAAAGTGAGACCTGTCTGTATCTCTGGATTTTGACATTGCTTCTAGTCATTGAAGGCTTGAAATTTGACCATCTTCGATGATGCAGGCCTCGAGGAAGCAAGCATGTTCCATAGTAGCCATGGAATTGAAGGGAACCAAGGTAGAATACAGAGGTAGGCAAGACTTAAGGAAGAGCTGATTTTGGAGGAAGGAGATTAGGTGTTAGGATTTTTTGCTTTTACCATGTAGGAGAAAATCTAAATATAAACATCTAGAAGAAAATAGAAATAAAAGAATGATACACATAGCTATTTGGGTCAGAGATGTAAATTTAGTAGCCTTCATGTAGGTAATAGTTGAGTCTGTAAAGTTGAGTTCTATTTCTGAAAGAGAGTAGGAAGAAAGTGTCTTTCAGAATAGAAAGATGAAGACAATCCAATGAAAAATAAAAGAGAAATATAAGTAAAGATGATTAACCAACAGAATAACCTCACAGAGCTAAAGAAAGGAAAACATGGGAAATTAGTTAGGAATATGTTACTCTGTCAAATAATACTACATTCAAGATATGTTGTGATAGTATACATATTTTTTGAGAGAGATATTTTTGCTATAGTATGTGTGTGCTTGCTGGAGAGACAGAGAGAGGCAGTGATTCAGAAAGTGAGAAACCATCCCCCAGGTTGGATGGCCACAATGCAATACCTTCTCCTCCATTCTACTGGGACTCTCAGCAAGCACACACACATGCCCAGTGTGATTTCCAAGCCTCTATAATCCGGATTCAAACTGTGATCAGCCATGTGGGAGTCCAGGGTCTTAACCACTATGCCACCCGCTGGTCCTGAAGGCATACATATTTTTAAATTATCCAGAATCAGAAGGACCTTTCTGCTTTAATGTTAAGATGAAACGTGTATGTCTTGCCAGTGACTCTTTTAAACCAGAAGCCAGCTAAATTTTTTTCCCTTTGTGGCTGACTAGAGAGTGGTTACCTCCAGGTCTGATTTATTTTTAAAAAATGACCAAATTACATGGATATACGGAGACATTTTTCATGCAGTACTGGCAGTCAGCTCTGTGAGAATTCAGCATGGAGAAATGACAAGTGCTTAGTGGCATTAGTGCCAGCAGTAATATCCCAACCAAATCATCCCCGGGGCAGGCCATTGGCTCTTTTCTATCTAGATGTTCTTGGTAGTTGCCCAGTTCGAGCCTGTTTTTCCAGCCTTCTGTTAATAGCATGAACTGGCACATTATCCTTCCAATAATTCATTTCTGCTTGAGTTTTTAAAAATATTCTGGAAACGGCAGTATTCTGTTGAAACAAGATGGGTAGTCACCTAAATCTGGTTCTATGTCAAAATAATGAGACTTCATTACACTAGAAAGATAAGAAAATGTGAAGAGGCTAGCTGAGAAGAACAGTTCTAGCTTTTGAGCTGGTCAGAAAATGGCTTGAGAGACCAGCAGATGGCATAATGGTTACATCACTAGACTCCCATGTAGTCAACCATGATTCAAGTCCCAGGCCGGGTGCCTTAAAACTCACACCGGGCATGTGTGCCTATGTATCCAAAATCCCGAGAGGAGAAATGGAAGGAATTGCGGTGTGGTCATCCCCTCTGAGGGGTAATTTCTCACTTTCTGTCTCTCTGTCTCTCAGGCCAGCACACTCACCATATAGTAAAATCTCTCAAAATAAATAAATAAATAATAAAAGAAAGAAATGAAATTAAATGGAGTAAAGAAATGGGCTTGAGAAGGTGAGGAGAGGAGGCCAGCTTACCTTTTGCGGAGATAAGGGGAAGAGCTGGTGAAGGTTCCCACAGTGGTGACCTACAGGGCATAGTTTGACCTTCCCGCAAGTACGCAGGAGGTAAATATCTGGGCTTCATATCAGCTTGTTCAGATGTGGGGAAGAGAGGGGAATGGTGAGACTTGAAAGCTGTCAGCAATCACATATCAAAAGTGGAGCCAGATTGTTATAGGAACTATTGTAAGTATAAGCTAATCCAGAAAAAGTGAACCAGACCAAAATTATAACGAATATCTTCTAAAGAAGTAAAACTGTTACCTCATTAAAGGAGAATGAGCACATTCATCTAAAGTACAGTGAAAAGCTAGTTCAGGGCCTTGGAAGTAGATACAAATTAATTAAAATCTGGCCCTTCCCTATTTTAACTAAGTCATCTTGGTCCAGTTGTTTAATCTCTTTAAGCTTCAGTTTTATCCACTGTAAGAAAGCTCTATACTAGTCTTGATGGGTTCATGGGAGGAGACCTTGCTCTCAATCAGGACTCACAGTAGAAGCATCGCCTGGTAATTAAGAATGACATCTCAGGAGACTCAGGGCCCTCATTAAAATTTCCACATTACTATTTTTCAACTTAATAACTTTGAGCAAATTATGAAACTTCTTAAGGAACCAATTTCTTTGTCAGAAGTGTGAATAACTATAGTACTGTTAAAAACATTGGCATATAAATGTGATCCCACATTTGGATAACTCTCAGTGGTTAATATTCTAGCCATCAAATGGAACAAAATTCACCATTCATGAACAAGAATTGCTTGGTTACAGAGGCAAAATGACAGATGACTTAAGTCCTATGTGTGATTTAAAAAAAAAAAAAATCAAGTAGATTTATCATTTAAAAGACATTATTTAAAAGACTTATCTAAATGTAACATATATGGATATAATTTGGATGCTGATTGAGCATTTGTAAAAATAAACAAAGCAAATGGAAATTTTAATGTAGACTAAACATTTGAGAATGTAACATAATTACTATTAAAATTTTGAGAGTAAAAATAAAAGAATCGATGGGGCCAGCAGGTGACATGGTGGTTAAAGTGGTGGACTCCCACATGGCCGACTATGATTCAAGTCCTGGACCTGGTGGTTTGCTTTCTCACTTTCCTTCTCTCTTTCTCTCTTTCTGATCAAGTTGAAAATTTTCTGGCTTGCCTTTTCTCTACTTTGCCCTGCAAGCTATTTGTTTTTTTCTACTCTATAGATGCTAAAAATATCCCATGAATTGATTATTAAAAAATTAGTTCTGGGACCAGCAGTTAGTGTAACGGCTATGTCACTGAACTACAATGTAGTAGAAAGTGGTTCGAGTCCCGGACCAGGTAGCTTAAACTCAAGCCAGGCACGTGTGCATGTGTGTCCAAGATCCCAATAGGAGAATGGAGGAGAAAGTATTACGGCATGGCCATCCCCCCAGGGGGTGATTTTTTCACTTTCTCTCTGTCTTTCTGGCGAGCACACGCGCCCTGTAGCAAAAATCTCTCAAAAAAAATATTTAGTTCTGACACTGGACTCTAATACCCTAATCAGAAAAGTGATACAGAGGTCACCATTGCATTGACAACTTATTGTCCTTCGACAAGTGCATGTGAAAGCGTCTCATTTGCTACCATACCACCAGTGACTTATTACTTCAACAAAGCAAGTCTCTATAAAAGAGGATCAGTGTCTTAAGAAAATGAATATATTTAAATAGTGCTATCTAAAAACTATACTTTTTCTCATGAGCTATGGAAAGGATTAAAGTAGGTAATTTGCATAAATAATTTTTTTCAATACATTGCTCATAAGTGGTGAAAATTATATATTAATCCTATATATTAGTTACTAACATTTGTGCTGTAAGAATCTCTCATGTAAGGGCCAGCAGGTGGTGTGGTGGTTAAGGTGACTGGATTCCCACCTGAATGACCATGGTTCAAGTCCTGGACCCAGTGGCTCAAAAATCACACTAGGCATGTGTGCATGTGTGCCTAAAATCCTCAAAGTAGAATGGAGGAGAAGGGGTTGCAACATGGCCATCCACCCTGGGGGAATGATTTCTCACTTTCTCTCTCACTGTTTGTCTCCTTTGGTGAGCAGATAAACCATACGATTTTTTTTTATTTAAAATAAAATAAATAAAAATCTCTCATATTTTCTCAAGATAGTGTTTAATCTAACTAATCTAAAATTTTAAGTTCCTATTGGTTAAAATTTACTTTTATTTATGATGCTAATTTATTTGTCAAACTTTAAATGCCAATCCAATTTTAAGCAAGTCAAAGTGAAAGAAAAATTCATTTGAAAACACAACTGAGCAATTATGGACTACTAACATTTACTATTTCTCTAGGCTTTTAAAATCTTCATTAGGGTCTGCTCCATGACCTGGTAGTTAAGGCAGCCAGATCCCATATGACCAATCACTGGTTTGAGTCCTTGACATGGTAGCTTGAGAAACATGTCAGGCACGTGTGCATGTGTGCCCAAAATCCCCAAAGGAGGGAGAGATGGAGGAGAAGGGATTGCAGTGCGGTTATTCTGCATAAGGGTACTTTCTCTTTTCTCTCTCTCTCTTTCTTAGGTGAGCACACATACCTTCCAGCAAAAAAAAAATAAAATAAAATAAAATTAGTGCTTCAAATTTTCTTTTTCTCTTTAGACCTATCAAACATAAATAAGCTTGGAAAAGAGAGAGAATTCTCTTATTTCTACCGTGTATATATTCTGAAATTATAAAATGTTTATTTTATTTTATTGTCCAACATATAGTGTATTTATGGATTTTATGCATTCCAGAGCCTCTAAGACAAGACTGTAAACAGAATACTCATCTTGTTAACCTTTCAATGTTTTGAGGACTTCTTTACTTACTTATTGTATAAAATAAATTTCAGAAACCTTTAGATGACTATTTTAAAAAATTATAACCTCCTACTCTCAACAAAACTAAACAAAAAGTTAGGTTTGTACATTCCCTTTTGGAAGGCTAAAAATATCTGCTACTAGTGATGCTGAAACCAAAGAATTTTAAATAAAATTCCATAGCCTCTTTTTCTCCCCAAGGAGATAGGTCTGTACTTAGTAGCAGAGAAAAAGGGCAGCAAAGATTATTGCATTAATAACACGCACACACACACACACACACACACACACACAAATGCAGTATCTTTCTTATCCACTGCATCTGTGTGAAGGAAAAAGGACCAGGCTATTTATGGAAAAAAAAAAGATATTGATATAAAAGGCTCTTGGATCATGTCTGGGGTGAACATGAAAGAAGGTTACATCATTGACAAGAGATGGTAAGGGAACATGTTTGGTGAAACTCATTTCTTAAATATACAGCTGATTCCTAATGCTGCATTTCTGTGCACTCAGTAAGATGTCTGGATTTTTACCAGGGGTAGAATGTGTTCTTAAGGATTTGATGAGGAAAAGTCTTATCTAAACTTGCTTAAATTCAGGTTGACAGAAACCTACACACTGAGGTAGGAAAAAAAGCTACTGAGCAAGAAATCAGCAAAGGCAACATATGTATTAATTCATTACAGATGGAATATGTGGGTCATTACCACGTGTTGGAGCAATATTTTTTAGACTCAGAAATTACTTGGTAAATATTTGTTGAATTTAATTACATGCATATCTTCCTAAATTGCTTTGATCTTGATTTGGAAAGTGAGATCTAATTCTCCACAAATTGGACAGGGAAACAACTCTGGCGTGATTAATACCACAACAACTAATGGTTTTTCAATGAGTCTCACTAAAAAGTACTTAATGAATTCTAGGTCAAACATAACACTAGTTTACAGAAGAAAGTCTTTAAATTCTGGATGGCTTCAAGGCTTCAGACCTTTTAGATACAGAAAATGTTACCTTTACCAGGAAGTCACCATATTTACAGCAGAACCAGGGGTAAGTTAAGGAATGCCTGACTCACATTGAAGGAATTCAATGTGCTTATTAAGACATTCCAGCCTTTGTTCCATACATCTTTCATTGCAGCAATGACATTTTGGGAATTGACTCTTATTCTACACACTACTGTGACGTTATTAGTCTGTTCTTTCCTCTTGTCTGCATTTGGCTCAGATTTATAATGATTTAATCCACATTCAGCCAATAAATAACGTAGAGATTTGTAGCAGTAGGACCCTGGTAAAATGTGCCAGTTTTTGTCTCCTCCTACATGTAAATATGGAATCACTTTGCCTGAGTTGGGGCAAGTAGCCATTCTACAACCAGAGAGGAAGTTACTTGATGATAAATGCAATACAAGAAGGAAGTGGAATTAAGGGAATCTCAGAGAAAGGAGTCAGAGCTCTGATTGTGTGATTCAGTGTGTTTCCTGATTGCTTAGGCCATTTCTTTTCTTCTTTCACTCTCTTTTTCTTCTTCTTTTTCTTTTTCTCTTTCTTTCTTTCTTTTTTCTCCTTTTTCGTTCTTTCTTTTTCTTTCTTTCTTCCTTCCTTCCTTTCTTCCTTTCTTTCTTTCTTTCTTTCTTTCTTTCTTTCTTTCTTTCTTTCTTTCTTTCTTTTTTTCTTTCTTT